>NC_053022.1:45539530-45811232 GCF_003073215.2 Triticum urartu
CTTCAAAATTTGCACCGAAAGCACATGAAGGTTTTATGCTTGGTTACGGAAAGGATTCGCACTCCTACAGAGTCTTCAACCTCTTTCACTATAAAGTGGTTGAAACTGTGGATGTGCGGTTCGATGAGACTAACGGCTCGCAAAGAGAGCACCTGCCAAATGTGCTAGATGAAATTCCACCCAGTGAATCCATCAAGCTTATGGGAACTGGAGAAATCATACCGTCTGAAGTACAGCCTGAAGAGGAACTTATCATCTCTGCACCTAATCAACCTGAAGACAATGCTCAGCCTGAAGACAATCCTTCAAACGATGACAATGATCAGCAAGAGCAAAATCTTCGTCCAGTTCATCCTCGTGTTGCAAATGAAGTACAGATTGAGAAGATAATTGATAGCATCAATGCACCTGGTCCACTCACTCGTTCAAGGGCAACACAACTGTGGGCACTTTGCATCGTCTCAATATCTGAACCCAAGAAAGTTGATGAAGCCTTCATGTACTGAATGGATTCAAGCTATGCAAGAAGAGCTTCAACAGTTCGAGCTGATAATGTATGGGAACTGGTCAAGCGTCCTGATCTCGTAAACACAATATCATAGGCACTAAATGGATATATCGCAACAAGCAAGATGAGCATGGTCAAGTTGTCAGAAACAAGGCTCGTCTCGTTGCTCAAGGATACACTCAAATTGAAGGAATTGACTTCGATGAAACATTTGCTCCTGTGGCTAGGCTTGAAGCTATACGCATTACTGCTAGCCTATGCAAATCATCATAACATCCTTCTGTATCAAATGGATGTGAAGAGCGCCTTTCTCAATGGCAAGATTGAAGAAGAAGTGTATGTTGCACAACCCTGGCTTTTGAAGATCCAAAACATCCTGACATGGTTTACAAGCTCAACAAGGCACTGTATGGCCTCAAACAAGCCCCTCGTGCTTGGTATGACACACTCAAAGACTTCCTGAAGAGGCAAAGGCTTCAAACCTGGTCCTGATCCCACACTCTTCACGAAGACATATGATGGTGAACTGTTTGTGTGTCCAAATATATGTGGATGACATTATCTTTGGCTGCACTAAACCAGAAATACAGTGATGAGTTTGGATACATGATGCAAGAGCAATATCAGATGTCCATGATGGGTGAGCTTGAAGTTCTTCCTTGGTCTTCAAATATGGCAGAAACGCAATGACATCTTCATATCTCAAGAGAAATACCTCAAAGATTGCCTGAAGAAGTTTGGAATGCAAGACTGCAAGGGTATATACGCCAATGCCTACCAAGAGTCATCTGGATTCTGACGCCAATGGTAAAGAGTTCGATCAAAAAAAGGTATACCGCTCCATGATTGGTTCTTTGCTTTATTTATGTGCATCTAGGCCAGAGATCATGATTAGTGTTTGCATGTGTGCCCGATTCCAAGCGGCACCAAAGGAATCGCATCAGTTAGATGTGAAGCGAATTCTTCGATATTTGGCTTACACCCCAACACTAGGATTATGGTATCCAAAGGGCTCAGAGTTTGATCTAGTTGGATTGTCGGATGTTGATTATGTTGGTGACAAGGTGGATCACAAGTCTAGATCAGGCACATCTCACTTTCTGGGACGATCACTTGTGTGTTGGTCTTCAAACAAGCAGAACTGTGTATCTCTCTCCACTTCTGAATCTGAATACATTGCTGCTGGATCTTGCTGCACTCAGCTTCTATGGATGAAGAAAACACTCAAAGACTATGGCATTCATCTGAAGCAAGTGCCACTCTACTGCGACAATGAAAGCGCCATCAAGATCGCCAACAACCCAGTTCATCACCCGAACACAAAGCACATTCAGATCCGTCATCACTTTCTTAGAGATCATGTCTTGAAGGAAGACATTGATATCATTCACGTCAACCCTAAAGAGCAACTAGCAGATATGTTCACAAAGCCCTTTGATGAGAAAAAGGTTTTGCAAGTTGTGGTGTGAGCTAAATATCTTGGAATCCTAAAATGTCCTGTGATAATGCACACATCCTAACACTTATGCATGTTGATGTCTTAGATGTGCAACACACGAAGTAACGTATATCTTCAACTAATGAAGACTTACACTCTAAGTGTGAATACATTAGCGCGGAATTTGAATTCGGAGCGCCATGATAATTGTGCGCCGTGTCTGGGTCTAATACTTCCTATACGGTGGGTAACGCCACCACCAAACTTTTGTTTGGAGCATTTTCTGTTGGCGTTACATTTGCAAAGTCTTCGCATTTGGTTTGTCGTCAATATTAACACAGTTTCATGTTTATCTTCACTATATTGATTTGGTCCTATTCGGATATATTCATATGATTGCGTTCTATCCTCTACATCATTCACTTATAGCTATGTCTTCTCGTTGAATATTTTGAACTAAGTGAATGTGATCGGACCCTAGCCTTTCTATGATCCCGTCTCAAATCTATCTATCCAAATCATATGCATTCTATTGAAACTGTTGAATGTCTTCGCTGCGTCCTTGTCAGCAGAAGATACAGAGACAATCATTAAATCTGTTTTAAATGCTCAATCCTTTTTGCCTGAAACCCGGAGAAGCGGGAATGACCACCCGACAATCCAGGCGTACATGGGAACGTGAAACAACCTCCAATGTGTTGCATGATCGCCATGTGTCTTTCAGATGCAAACTGCTAGGGCACCTGCGTAATAACGCTGCGCTGTTCCTGTCCTTATAAATACTCACCACACCCCAGTCATTATCTCTTCTTCCACTTCTCTTCCTCGCACAAACCCTAGCACCACCGCTAGCCCTCGACGACGCCGGCGACGAAGCGCTTAGCTGCCGCGACCTCACCGCCGCCATCATCACGCCGGCCGAGGACATCGTCTTCTCTGCCGTCGCCCTAGGTGTCCTCCGTCACCAAGTTAGGGCACGGAAAATTGAACTGCTCGGCCTCATCTCCTACTCTGTCTAGCAGTTCCTCGAGTGGTAAATAAAAACTCTTTTTACAGTTTGTTTGATCCAATAGATTCATCCTTTCCAACCACAAGTGGTTTTTGTTGCTACAAAGTTGGATCTATCCTGTTCTGCATCTCATAGCATGCCTAGTATGTTCACTTATGCTCCAAAAAGTAGTTCGATTCCTCACTTGTACTTATTCGTGGATTCGTACAAATCTGGGATCAACTCTCTACATATGAGTGAATGTCTTCGCACTATGAGGTCAATGTCTTCCAAACTGATTTATCTTCAAAATCCTCTAAGAATGCATATGACCTCTTCCCCTTCCCTCGCATCTCTAATGCTGTCACAGGTACATGTCTGTGGGAGAATCCCTTGGTTCTCATAGTCTGCATTCATTTGCAGAGTTCTTACAACATCACATAAATTCTCCTGAAGCCAGTTCATGTCTGAACAGTAGATGGAAGACTTTGACAGTGTTGAAGCCTTTCAGTCTAAACTTCATGGCAACCGAAAAATCAGTCAGGAAGGGCGGAAGACAGCGCCGTGAAAACACTGCTAGTGACCTGCCGCCGGGTCTCTATGAGTTATACAAGTCAGATCCAGAAGAGACCTATGGAGAACGCAAGAACCGAATCCAATGGATTCGAAGACATTGGGTAGAGGAATGGTTCAAGTACAGATTTGTCACCGACGAATATGCTGAAAAGAATGCCATCAAGGGCCCCTGGGAAGATATTATATACAAAGGTCTTCAGCCCAAGGCTTCTAACCCTGCATGATTCGTGGACCTCAGCCTGCTAATGCCGACCCATCCTCTTTGTTATGGTGTCGTGGAGATAATCTCTTTAAGCGCAAGTTTCAGTTTGCCAAAACTTCTGCCAAAGAGAACAAGAAGTCACTAGGGTTGGACTTCAACCCCGGTCCCTCTGCTCCTCGTGTCGACGGCACACACGATGCTGAACCTAATCTTGTTGGGCCCTTCGACAACTTAGAAGGTCTCATCACACACATTCAGGTTCAAGGGGCAGCCGTGGATCACTCTGCAGATGTCGCTGATTCTGACGAAGCGCCTGCACCACCGAAGCCTGTGAAGCAAAAGAAACCAAAGGCTTCAAAGCCCTCCTCTGCACCAAAGGTCTCACGGGAGAAGCCTCTAGCCACTGCACCTCCTGAAGCCAGTGTGCAGTCTGAAGATCTCTCTCGGATCTCCAAGTCTGACAAGTTGAAAAAGCCCATGCAACCAAATGGTCAAGCATTGACCCCTGCTGTTGTTTTGAGAAACGAGAATGACACCATTGATCTGTCTAGCGACGACGATGTTGGTGATGATGCTCTTGAGCAATTGATAAAGAGCAAACAAGAGGCGGAAATCTTCAATGATCTTCCCCTCTTTGATGTGGAGATTCTGTACAAGTTTATTGATGAGTGGTTTGACAGCCCAGATCTTAGTTTTGATGATCTTCAGATCCCAATTGGCCTCAGCGTCTCCTTCCACAGAGCCATTGCTCCTGAGCTGGCTCTTGCACAGAAGATTGTTGAGCTAAAGCACACGATTGATTATGAAAAGGCTCAGTTCAAGAAGCACATGAGCAAGCTTAATGTTGAAGACATTCAAAACTTCAAGGTCATGATGCATGAGCTCAAGGAGGCGTTCCACAAGAAACGCGAAGAAGCAAAAGGTTCTCGTGAGCGCATGAAGAATCTTGCTGCCAAATGTGTTCAAGGCTACAATGAAGCCAAAAAGCGCAAGGCTTTGGGGAGACCAGGCATCGACCCTAGAATGGATGCCAAGAAGAAGAAGTAAGCTGTGGCCCAACTAGAAGCTTCAAGGTAGGAAGAACCTCGCATTATCTTCCCAGCCAGTATGACAAGCTCGAAGCCTAAGGTCCCAACAGTGGCTTCGGAACTCAAGAAAACCAGGGCAGCTGCCAAAGCTCGCAAGCACAAGACCAAGCACACCACTGACGACGCTCCGCCAACCAAGAAAAGAAAGACAAAGAAGAGAGACCGGGCTTCTTCCATAGAGCCCCTTGTTGTCGAACCAATTTCTGTTGCTCGTCCTCCCTCTGCACACCAAGAACGACGTTTGGTAGTTCATGAGCCTGCTTTCTTAGAGGCTCCTGAATTTGAAGACATTCCAGGTGCTGACCCCACCGCAACTGAAGACATTGGTCATCACGACAATGTTGAAGATGATGAAGTCCTTCCTCAGATCGAGCAAAATTTGGTATCATCGCCTGTTCTCACGAACAATGAACTCATCAGCATTGGTCATCCATTGACGCCAATTGCTCAGGATGACTCATGGGCTGATCACCCTCAAGAATCCCCTCGTGATGAAGAAACACCAGTTACTCCCCCAACCCAGGTCACCACTCCAGTGATTGACAATGAAGATCTTGAGGTCCAACCAACTCCATCTCCACAGGTGTCACCAGCGTTTCGCAGGCTTTGCAAAGGACCAAGGCCACAGGTCACATTGTCAAGTGTTCTAGAAGGAGAAGAGCGCCAATCTGTTTCATGCGAAGTCTTTCCCGAAGCCTCTCCTACTGCGAACATCCCTGAATCTGAAGCCAAAATGGCTGAAAATATTCCGGCTGCATCAGCCGATGACCAAGAAGAAGAACCAAGAAATGAAGAAAGAATTGCTACACCCCCATCCACTCCTGAAGTTGTTCTCGAGGAGAACGTGTCTAACCCTCCAGCTCCTGAAGTGGAGGTTACCAATACTGAGGCGGCCACCAACATCAACACTGAAGCCAATGACGTTGTCATGGCTGAAGCTAATGTGGCTCCTGAAGTTAATGTGGTGCCAGATGACACTGCACCTAAAGCTAATGCTGCACCTGATGCAAATCTGCAGCTTGAAGTCAATGCCTCTGCTCCTGTACCACCACCCAGGTGACACACCATCGAGCAAGCATATGATCATGGTCAGCTTGTTACCGTTCGCTGGCCAATTCTGGTTCCTCCGCCTGCTCCCGGACCTCAATTTGACTATCATGTGGAGCATAGGCCTCAGGTCCAGAAGCCAAAGCCAAGGCTACCACGGTTTCCAGGTACTGCAGTGTCACCAGGATCATTCAATCTAAATGGATTCAAGGCACACAACACATTCTTTGACAGTGACAAGAACCCTTACACAAGGCCAAGAATCTCCTCGGATCGATTCTGGAGTTATCGGCAGCGCAGCTACTATTCTTGCATCTTATACAATCAGGGGCACATTTTCCCTCATATGCGTCTAGACTGCGAAGCCATTGCTGGATTGCCTTGCCTTGAAAAAGCTCTTGACTGCTTCCGTGATGCGGGTTTGCTCAACTTTGTGACTGCCAAGGAACACTGGAATGAAGAACTTCTGCTTCAATTCTATGCTACCCTCCACATTCATGGATACAATAGGGATCCGAAGACTTGGATCCTTGAGTGGATGACGGGCGGTGTCCATCATGAAGCTAAAGCCCAAGACATCATTGAGCTTACAGCCCTACCCACTCCTGGCGAATATTATGAACCAGGTTGTTAGCAACACCAGAATGCTTTGGAGAGCATTTTCTAGAAGCCAGAGCCTAACATGAGCCAAATGCTGAGCATGATGAAGCCTCTGCCACGCGATGCTGAATACCCAACGGAATTCTTTGTCGAAGACCTAGAGTATCTACCCCGCACCATTTACCATATCATCAGGAAAACTCCATGGCCTGTCAAAGGACATTCATCTGCAGCGAAGCTTGAAGGAGCAATGAAGACTTTGGTTTTCTATATCTTCAATGGCATCAGCTTCAATGCTCAAGACTTCTTCATCAGGCACTTGTCTGCATCTGGCTCCGACATCTTTGATCTGAAGTTCTATGCTCCATGGGTAATGCGCCTTATCAAGCTTCACTCTGCTTTCAACTATCAGTCGTCTGGGCGCAATCATCTCGTGTTCTTGCTACAGGTTGATCTGTATGTTGAAGCTATTTACCTAGAGCCTGCAAAGGAGCCAGTTTATCTTCACAATGTTGACCGTCAAAGCTTCACCCAGCCCATTGAAGGAGTCCAGGCCATCTCTCGTGTTTATCCCTTGGCTGGTAACACACGTGCCCCTCGCACCCAAACTGAAGCCACTGCAAGAACCATTGCCCAAAGGCCTCGGAAGCGATCTCGTGTTCTCAATGACCGAGAGCTTCTCGTCGCTCTACATCATAAACAGGATAAGCATCATGACTAGCTCAAGCATTAGAAGCAAAGCCTCTTGGTGGACGTCAATCGCATTCGCAATCTTGCCACCAAGAATGCCTTTGTTACACATGAAACCTGTCGGAGGTCTTGGAAGAGCTTGATATTACTCAGTGCTGAAGCCGATCTGCAAGACGATGGCTTCACAGAAAGATTCAAGTTTGACTCAACTCCTCCAAGGAATGCTCACTTGCGTCAGACTCCCTCACTTGAAGACACTGACTATTCCTCCTCAGCTGCAACGGTGAATGCCAGAGTCATAGATGATCAAGATGACGCTACCTCACCTCCTCCAACTTCAGCACGTGTCGACACTGCACCAAGTTCTTCCGCACCACCGAACCTCAACGACGCCCCTACTGCTTCACCTACTCCTCATGGGAACGAGTAGAAGCTCTATGTCTTCAAACCTTTTTGGTCATTACTGACAAAAGGGGGAGAAGCATATGAGTTGATAGTCTTCAAGCGGGTCCATATGGGTGGTTGTTTTACTTTTGCTACATTTGCCAAGTGCTTACAGCTCTCGCTTTTGAAACATTTGGTTCGTTTTGAGTTGTAACACTTAAACTTGATGGTCGTCTGCTACCTTTTTCAACACTATGTGATGCGATGATAAATTCTGCATGTGCGATGATAAATTCCGCACGAAGTCATTGTGCAGACGTCCATTTTTCATTATGCATGTCATTATCTTCGTTATATCCTTACATGCATGATGAATTGTCTTCATAAGTAGAAGAGGAGCTTTGCAAGTACAACCTGCCATGTGCATTTGCATTCAAAAGCAAAATACTTATATGCACATCTTCAGGGGGAGCCTTCCTGCTACTTACGAAGACAATACCTAAATCCTTTACAATTTCACATACTTTTATCCCCGTTGAAAACTTCAACCAGTTTGTCATCAATCACCAAAAAGGGGGAGATTGTAAGTGCATCTAGTGCCACCCCTAGTTGGTTTTGGAGTATTGATGACAAACCTGGTTGAGGGACTAATGTGTTTGTGAGAATTGCAGGATAACACATGTAGTAGTCCCTCATTGATTCGGTTTTCCTACCGGAGATGACCCCTAAAAATGTATGAAGACATTGAAGACAAAGGTGGAATGTGAAGATATTCACATTAAAGACTATGACAATAGAAGACATTGAGTGAAGACTATGGAGCGCGAAGACTTAGCTGTTTCGTCGTTTCCTTTTCTTCTTTGTTGAGTCATAGGAACCACCGTACTGTTAAGTGGGGTCCCAGTGAACAAAGTCAGAGTGACTGAAGTGATGCTTAACCAAAATCCTATGTCTTCGAGTGAAGACAATGAGAGCAAATCTTATCCAGAGTTGGATGAGTTAGCTTTACTTGTAGCCCAAGTAAAGTTGCTGTGTGTGTATGAAATCTGACCGTTCGAACATGTGTCAGTTCCTTAGTGACCCAGGGTCATTTTGGACAAATCAGGTCGGGTTGCCTAGTGGCTATAAATAGCCCACCCCCTACACCATAAATTGGTTGGCTGCTCAGAGTTAGTGCACGACTTTTTCGTGAGAGCAACCCACCTCGAAGCCTTTGAGAGAGAAATCCTTGCAAGGACAAAAGCCCTAAACACCCAGAGCCAAAGAGTGTTAGGCATCACTGAAGTCTTCCTGTCTGTGTGATCTGAAGAACTTGTTACACCCTTGAGGACTGTGAATCCTCCAGCCGGTTAGGCGTTCGCGTTCTGAGCATCCAAGAGTCATTGTGGATCGCCAGTGAACGAAGTCTGTGAAGGTTTGGAAGTCTCCCTTGAAGACTTACCAGAGTGATTGGGCGAGGACTGGGTGTCCTTAGCTCAAGGGGAATAAGGTGAAGACACGGTCTTTTGAGTTAAATCTCAGCCTCCCTAACCAGACGTACAGTTGTCACAGCAACTGGAACTGGTCCAACAAATCATTGTCTTCAACGAGCAACTGGTTCTATCCTCTACCATCTCTTTATTTATAGTCGGTCCTTGTGAAGTCATTGCCTGTTTGCATTATCTATTTATCTTCACTTGTGACTGCTTGCTCTGATTGGCTTCATACTGTCTTCCATCCTGATCCATACTGCCTAGCTGCTATTAGTCTTTGTGCTTTACTTCATTGAATACTTGACTATGGCTTGCCTAAGTGTAGTCTACCTTCCGCTGCATGGTTATAGGTTCATTTCTATCGTTTGTCTTCGAAACTCCCATGTTTTGAAGACTTTCATAAAAATCGCCTATTCACCCCCCTCTAGTCGATAACTAGCACTTTCACTTATCCACTCTTCCCCCGTTTGTTCTTCATTCTCCTCGTCATCCTTTTCATCCAATGAGCTCACAGTGTCATCAATTTCTTCTTCCATGTTTTCCTGCAACATATTAGTCTCTTCTTTGATAGCAGAGTCTTTCTCAATAAACTCATTAATATTGGCATTATACTCATTATTCTCATAGAAATATTTTAGTATAGCATAATTTTCAAGTCTGTAAACAGCATCATCATAATTTTCACACTTTTCAAACAATGATTCAATTTCATAAGCACCCTTAAAAGCAACAAATTATTCTATTTGTTCCTCATCATAGTAATCATATATACCATTAGCATAAGAAGCCAAGGTTTCATAATCACTAAATTTACATGAAAAGGGAAGGTGTGGAGCCTTCATCCTAGAGCAACAAGTATAATCATATCTCAAGCATAATTTCCAAGCATACAAATGCGACATATGAATTTGATCCCATAATAGTTTCCCTTTCTATGTCAAGCGATAATCCCTAAAGTTTCACGTTGGTCCAACATGTCTCCCATTACCAAGTTGAATGGGGTTTTCTCAGGCCTATCAAAGTAGTGTTTAATATCTTCCACATAACGAGCATCGAGGGTTTTAGGAGGTTCCCCATCTCCATGAGTAGAAAGTACACCTAATTTTTTTGTTATTTCGTGCTCCGTATCCATAACTAAAGATAGAGAACAACTTAGAACAGAAAATAATAACTACTTAATGATAAAGCAAACAAGCACACACGAGAATATTCACCCCACGCTATTGCTCCCCGGCAACAGCGCCAGAGAAAAGGTCTTGATAACCCACAAGTATAGGGGATGAATTATAGCCTTTCTCGATAAGTAAGAGTGTCGAAACCAACGAGGATCTAAGGGTAGGACTTATATTCCCTCAAGTTCTATAGACCACCGATAGAACTCTACGCACGCTTAACGTTTGCTTTACCTAGAACAAGTATGAAACTAGAAGTACTTTGTTGGTGTAAAGCGATAGATTTGCAAGATAATAAAGAACACGTAACTAAAAGCTTGGGGTTGTTTAGATAAAGAAACAAGTAAGTCGGTTTTAGTAGAGAGCTTTTTGTCACAAGAAAGTTATTTATCCCTAGGCAATCGATAACTAGGCCGATAATCATTATTGCAATTTTATATGTTGGAGAGGCATAAGCTAACATACTTTCTCTACTTGGATCATATGCACTTATGATTGGAACTCTAGCAAGCATCCAAAAATACTAAAGATCATTAAAGTAAAACCCAACCATAGCATTAAAGTATCAAGTTCTCTTTACTCCCATACGCAAACAACCTACTTACTCGGGTATGTGCTTCTGTCACTCACGCCACCCACCGTAAGCGAATCATGAACATATTGCAAACCCTACAGAGGGGATCCCTCACACTTGCGCCACATAGAGAGGACCATAGGACAACACCAATAATAAAACATACAACTGAAACCAATCATGATTATCAATCAACCCATAGGACAAAATGGATCTACTCAAACATCATAGGATAGCCACACATCAATGGAAAATAACATATAGCGTCGAGCACCATGTTTAAGTAGAGATTATAGCTGGGAGAAGGGGTGTTAGACTACTGCATATAGGGGAGAGAGTTGGCGATGACGGCGGTGAAGTTGTTGGTGTAGATCGACATCATGATGATGGCCCCAGCGGCATTCCGGCGCCACCGGGAGATAGGGGAGAGAGCCCCCCTCGTTCTTCTTCTTCCTTTACCTCCCCCCTAGAAGGGAGGAGGGTTTCCCCTCTGGTCCATGGCCTCCATGGTGGAGGAGGGGAGGGAGCCCCTCCGAGATTGGATCTCTCTCTCTCTCTATTTCCTTCTATTTCTGCGTTCCTGTTTTCTGGCCTTTCACCATTTCTTAAATTCTTGGAGATTCGTAACTCCGATTGGGCTGAAATTATAACACGATTTTTATCCGGATATTATCTTTCTTGCGGCTGAAGAAGCGCACCAACCGCCTTAAGGGGTGTCCACCAGCCTCCCAGATGCGCCTAGAGTATGGGGCGCGCCCCTAGGGCTTGTTGGCCCCTCGGGCATCGTCTCACGTTGATTCTTTTTCCCAAAAATCACATATATTCCAAAAAAATTCTCCAGAAGTTTTTATCATGTTTGGACTCCGTTTGATATGGATATTCTGTGAAACAAAAAATATGCAACAAACAGGAACTGGCACTGGGCACTAGATCAATATGTTAGTCCCAAAAATAATATAGAAAGTTGCTAAAATATATGAAATTTGTAGAATATTGGCATGAAACAATCAAAAATTATAGATACGACAAAGATGGATCAGTAACAGGTCAGTACCAGATTTGAGCCAGGTCCTAAAATGTAACGCCCACGATGCGACTATAGCTCCCACGTGTCGAGGCACGACTTAGAGGCATAACCTCATAGTGGTTTTGTCGCAAGAAGGGTCATCTTCACAACATCCCATGTAATGAACAACAAAGGGATAAAGAGAGTTGGCTTACACTCACCACGTCACACAAATAGCAATTAATTCATAGAACATCAGAGTACACTCATAGTCCGAATGCTAGATCCCCGATCGTCCTAACTGGGCTCCACTACTGATCATCAGGAAACGAAACGTAGTAACGACCAAGGTCCTCGTTGAATTCCCAATTGTGTTCAGTAGCATCACCTGCACTGGTATCATCGGCATCTGCAACTGTTTGGAAGTATCCGTGAGTCACGAGGACTCAACAATCTCAAACCCGCGAGATCAAGACTATTTAAGCTTATGGGTAGGATAAGGTAATGAGGTGGAGTTGCAGCAAGCGCTAAGTAAAGAGGTGGCTAACATACACAAATAATAGTAAGATGAGAAGCTACGCAACGGTCGTGAAGCTAGAAGTGATCAAGAAGTGATCCTGAAACTACTTACCTTCATGCATAACACAAACCGTGTTCACTTCCCGGACACCGCCAAAAAGAGACCATCACGGCTACACACGCGGTTGATACATTTTAATTAATTCAAGTGTCAAGTTCTCTACAACCGGATATTAACAAATTCCCGTCTTCCACATAACCGCGGGCACGGCTCTCGAAAGTTTATACCCTGCAGGGGTGTCCCAACTTAGCCCATCACAAGCTCTCACCATCAACGAAGGATATTCCTTCTCCCGGAAACACCCGATCAGTCTCGGAATCCCGGTTACAAGACATTTCGACAATGGTAAAACAAGACTAGCAAGACCGCCCGATGTGCCGACAAATCCCGATAGGAGCTGCACATATCTCGTTCTCAGGGCACACTGGATGAACACTACGTACAGCAACTGAAGACCCCGGGTGAAGGGGTGGCACCGCAAGTGGCTCTAGGTTGGACCAACACTCAAAGGAGCAGGTCATAAAAACATGTAGACATCATGCTCATAGGATGCACACACAAAATGCAACGAAAATGACAAATCATCAAGTTATGCTAAATTCCAGCTGACAACATCATATAGCACTTTTGCAGTGATAATAATGGCATCAAAATGGACAATAACATGCAAGAAAATGCCACTAACATGAAGAGCATCATGAGACAAACATTTTGATACATCATATGCGTGATTCGGAGCTACGAGAATGGAGATATGACATAATGAAGTGGGGCACAAAATGTTAGGGACTGGAAAAGACTTGGTGGAAAAATATACCCCGTGGACGAAAATTGGATGGAGCCGAGCGGGATAGCAAGATCCGGGACGGGGCTCGTGTTTGGTTCACGGGACGGGTGGATCTCGTCCACCCGCCCGGATCCGATGCCGAGGTGGACGGCGACGGCGGTTCCGGCGATGGTGGGGCGGCGACAGCGAGGCGGCAGGGCGACCCGCGGTGACCGGCGGAGCGGCGGAGCAGTGTGCGGTGGCCAGCGGGCGACGCAAGGCGGTGGGGCAGCGGAGCGTGCGAACGAGGAACCTGTGGCGGGGCGGCACGTGCAGCGGAGCAGGTCGCCGGCGGCGGAACGCGTTGGTCAACGAGGATCCTGTGGCGGGGAGGCGCGTGCGGACGAGCAGGTCGCTGGCGGCGAACTTGGACAGCGGCGGGGCGAAGTCGGCAGGGAAGGAAGTCAGGCGGTGTCGGGACCCCGATTCTAAGTCACACCGATCTACCATGTAACACCTCATATCACTTTGCGGCCTCACGCACGGTATTCCCACGAGTGTCGCCTTACCATGGCCCGGGACCATTTGCGCCTTTTGCCGCACGTATATGATAGTATTGCTAGCATCCATATGACAGAGAACCCGGGCCGACATGACTAGTCATGAACCCAAAGTGGCACTGACTTACAGGGACAGGCATACATGAAACAACATCGAGCATGTCGGTCACCAGCGTGTGAATCCGGGTTGTAGCAACTTGGCTAACAGGACTCCGGTGAACCGAGTTGTAGCAGGCTAGCAGGACTCCGGAAGTCACCGTGTGACATTTCCCCGAAGGAACAGACACAGGAACGAAGTGAATTACATGCCGGCCAGTCTAAGTGTTCCGGAGCAGTAGTGCTGGGCTAGCAGGACTCCGGTGAACCGGGCTGTAGCAGACTACCATGGCTCAGTGGAAGCACTAGACTAAATTTCCCCATAAGAGAGGCTACCAAGGATAAACAACTAGGTTGTCGGATCCCACACATAGCAATACACGTCACACGTACGTATACCATGCAAGTATGTGCTGTACAACATGGCATCACAACATAACGCAAACTCATATAGAATAAGGCCCAGAAAAGCCACATAGCATTAATACAAACAGGGGTCACATGACCCATCATTCAGAGCATACAAGCAATGGAAGCATTACATGTCTGAGTACAGACAACTACAAAAGAAAAAGGCCGAGAAGCCTGACTATCTACAAGTCCCTCCCAAGGTACAAGATCGTAGCTGAGGTAACAAGCTACTCGTCGAAGTCCAAGTGGTACTACTAGTGAGACAGATGTCTCACCTGCAAAACATAAATAAATCAAACATGAGTACAAAGGTACTCAGCAAGACTTACATAAGATCCTATCATACATGCATTTGTATCAAGAAGGTAATGTGGGGTTTAGTTGTAGCAAGCCAGCTTTGACTCAGTGGCTATCCTGTTCTACGACAACGAGAAACTTCTTTGAGGTGAGGCAGCGCACACAAGTCCACTAATCACCACATCAATACACTACTATGGATTCATCCCCGTCTCCTTACGAGAAGGCCATCCATAGCACTCACACTTGTCTTGAGCATTTTAGAGTATCCACTTTAAGTTGTCTATGTACCACGTAAGCATCCAAGAAGTCCATAACCGAGGACACGGCTATTCGAATAGATCATGATAACCCTGCAGGGGTGTACTTCTTCACACACGCTCTCACCACTTATCACCATATACACGTCATGTATCTCGGCAACCTTCAAGCGGAAGCCAGGCGAGGGTGTCGGCCACGACCTGACTAACTACACAAGACTCTAGTCCAGGTTTATCGCCTATTCGGGTTCCATGCGCAAGGAGATCCCGATGGGGTTTCGCTCACGGCTCCAAACGATGTGTACAGGGTTCCACTCCGTACACCAGGCCAGGTGTGCCTAGTCTGTCCCAAGTCCACCCTGCCGGGTGCCACTTGATAGAAAAATAGCACTACCTACAAACACCAGAAACTATTTGCAACTCCTGGACAGAGATCAAGGCGGTTAATAAGTCGAGAGAGCTTGGAGCGCCCAGAGCCCAATGTGTGGTAGTAGCTAGTCATTGGACAACTTACACAGAACTCAGTTCTAAAGGACGGTCCCAATGAGACAACCCACCATGTACTCCTACATGGCCTCTCACCGCTACCTTTACCAAAACGTGTTCACACGCTTAACTCTCAGCACCGGATCATATCGCAACACTCCAATTCATTCCCGATGAATCAGACCTGACATACTCTAAGCAATAGACGGCAAAGCCTGGTAGGAACACAACATGGCTCAATCAACTCCTACACATGCTAGTGGGTTTTAACTATTTACTGTGGCAATGACAGGTCATGCAGAGGAATAGGTTCAACAACCGCAGCATAAAGTAGTAGTTGAATCGTTGTTGTCCTAATGCAATAAATGAGAGCAGGAGCGAGAGAGTAGGATTGTATCGGAATGAACAAGGGGGGGTTCCTTGCCTGGTAGATCAACAGGGGTCACTGCTCCTCAGACAGGTACTTATCTGGACCACTCTCCAGAGCGGGACCTATCGAGAGGGAACGGTGTCGGAAATCAATACACAAGCATATGCAACAATATGATGCATGAACATGGCATGAATATATGAGGTTGTTTGAGTTAATGCATCTAGCATTTATTTGGTTGAAGTCCATTTGAACCAAGGGTTCAAATGCAACTCCAAATTAAGCTCTTAAATATGCCATTTATATGTTTTAATATATACAGCATGTATAGGTTGGGTTGTCATGCATGAAAATGGTACATATGGATAGATTGAATTTTTCTGATCATTTTTCATATATAAATTATTTCAATCTGAGCTACGGTTGAATTTCTATGAATTTTTGAAGTTTTGAATATATTCTAGAATTTCCTGATTTATTTTAAAACCAGAAAATGAGATATTGCGTCAGCATGACAGCAGCATTGCGTCAGCAGGTCAAAGGCGGCTGACCAGGTCAAACCTGATGTCTGGGGTCCACATGTCAGTGTCACAATGTTAAACGGAGGGGTTTTTTTACTAATGTAATTAAAATTAGTGGCGCTGGGGCCCAGTGTCAGTGTCTCTAGGGGGTAGTTAGTGCCTAACTAAGATGCCGCGTCAGCCCACCGGAGTTCTGGCCGACGGCAACCAATAGCGCGGCGGCGACTCGCCGGACTTGCACTACGAGCGGCGTCTGGACGCGCGAAGACCACCAGGGCGTAGCCCGTCGTCGTCCGCATCCAGGGGAGCTGGTGGGAGGCTGCGGGGGCGCCGGAGCTCGCCAGAGCGGGGCTCAAGGCGGCGGCCGAAGCACAGGTCCGGGCGGGATGTGGCTGCAGGGCATGGCAGGGGCTGCAGAGGGCCTCTACGGCCTCCTGGCGTTGCACTGAGCATGGTGGTGTGCTCGGGTGCTAGCTACGGTGGCCCTGGCCACGGCGGCGACATGGCCGGCGGCGAGGCGCTCGCGGTTGTGACGGTAGCAAGGCTACAGCACGGAATCGAGCGCGGGGATAGAGGGGAAACGGAGGAGAGCTCACGGGGAGACCGTAGACGTTGTCAGCGAGCTCGGGGAGGGTCGAACGCGAGCGGAACAGCGACGGCGATCTTCGATGGTCGGTGATGAAGATGACGGTGATGGAGGCGCTCCAGGGGCGTCCGACGACGCATAGCTTGACGGAGAGGACGAGGACGACGGCGCGGAGCGTCTGGGCACGAAACGAGGGTGAGGCCGTGACGGTGGGCGCGGCAACGGCGAGTGGTGGCGACGGAGCCGTTCGGGATGAGAGAGAGAGAGGGAGAGGTCCAGGGGAGGGGATGAGCATGGGGAAGAGTGGGAGAGGGTCGAGGGGAGTGCGTGTCTCCCTCGGGTGCCTCCAGCGCGAGCAAGGAAGCAGGAGGTGGCCGGCGTGTGCTCGCGTGCGGCGGCCACGCGCGCGCTGTCCTTCTATCAAAGGAGGAAGAAGACCGGGGAGCCCCTGGTGGGCCGGGCCACTTCTGCCAGGTAAGGCCCAGGTGAGGTGCACAGGTAAGTTCTCCTTTTTTATATTTTGTTTCTGTTTTCTATCTTCTGTCGTTTGTTTTGACTTAGTAATAATACTAAACCATTTTATTTAATTCTGTCAAATTGTGTAGGGACCTAAGGGATTAATCCAAAGCCCCTCACCAAAATTCAGAATTTTTGGACATATATTATATATATAGCAAATATATATCCAAAGCAAATAATTACTGGATTAATTCCAAATGCCCAAAATAAATACTTATGAGCTCTTAAAAATATTGATTTGATTTTTATCTCTGTCCAATATTTTCAGAGAGCAACATGAGCATTTTCTTGGACCCTTTTGGAGCAATTTTTTACTTGGGTCATTTTCAAAAATGATTCTGAGGGTTCCACAAATCCCCATTTCAAATTTCAATGAAATTTAAACATGATGCAAACATGAAGGCTAGCCTAGGTCATACCAAAACTAGGGATGTGACAACTCGCCCCCACTCGAAAGAATCTCGTCCCAAGATTCAGGGGTTGGCGGAAAGAAAGTGGGGTACTCAAGTCGAAGACGATCTTCTCGCTCCCAAGTAGCTTCTCTCTCGGAATGATGAGACCACTGAACCTTGAGAAACTTGATGTTATGACGTCGAGTGACACGCTCTGCTTGATCCAGAATGCGGACGGGGTACTCTCGATAAGTGAGGTTATCTTGGAGATCAAGAGTTTTGTGGTCCACTCCGCGGATGGGATCCGAGAAGCAACGCCTGAGTTGAGAGACGTGGAAGACATCATGAACTCGCGAAAGATGTGGTGGTAGTTCCAACTGGTAGGAAACCTCTCCTCGTTTAGCGAGAATGAGAAAGGGACCAATGTAAGGATGAGCCAACTTGCCCTTGATACCGAATTGATGGGTACCCTTCAAAGGGGTAACCCGAAGGTAAGCTTTGTCGCCAACTTCATAAGCCACTTCCTTATGACTACGGTCATACTGGCTCTTTTGACAAGATTGGGCTGTTTTCAAATTCTCACGAATGATGCAAACTTGCTCTTCTGCCTCCTAAATCATGTCCGGTCCAAAGAATTGTCTTTCACCGGTTTCTGACCAGTTCAGAGGTGTTCGACATCTTCGTCCATACAGAACCTCAAAAGGAGCTTTCTTGAGGCTGGATTGGTAGCTATTGTTATAAGCAAACTTGGCGAAGGGAAGACACTTCTCCCAATCCATACTGAATGAGATAACACAAGCTCTAAGCATGTCTTCGAGAATTTGGTTGACCCTTTCCACTTGAGCACTTGATTGAGGGTGGAAAGCGGTACTGAAGGAAAGATGGGTGCCCATGGCAGTTTGGAAACTCTCCCAGAAATGAAAAGTGAAAAGACTACCATGGTCTGAATTGATCTCTAGTGGAACACCATGAAGTGACACTATTCGAGAAATATATAAGTCAGCGAGCTGACTAGCAGTGATACTCTGTCGAACAGGTAGGAAGTGAGCCACTTTGGAAAGACGATCAATGACTACGAAGATAGCATTATTCCCTTTCTTGGTCCTGGGAAATCCGGTGATGAAGTCCATACCAAGTTTATCCCATTTCCACTCAGGAATAGCTAAAGGCTGAAGGGTGCCACCGGGCCTTTGATGCTTTGCCTTAACGCGACGACAAACGTCACAGTTAGCAATGAACTAAGCAACTTCTCTCTTCATCCTAGTCCACCAGAACCTCTGGCGTAGGTCCTGATACATCTTAGTACTACCGGGATGAATCGTGAGAGGAGATTCATGCGCCTCCTTAAGGATTAATTGTCGAAGATGTTGATTCTTGGGAACCACCAAGCGACTCTCAAAGAAAACAACACCAGGATCACCTATAGAGAAACTACCACCAACTCCCTTGTTAATGTTTCTCTTAATCCGGGAAATTCCCGTATCCTGCTTCTGAGCAGAGATGATCTGATCCACAAGAGTAGATTTCGCCACCAAGGTAGAAAGGAATCCATGAGGAGCAATGTGAAGGTTAAGCTTACAGAATTCCTCATGGAGAAGTGGTTGGCCCTGCTGCAACATAAGACTGTTGCAATAGGACTTACGACTTAGTGCATCAGCCATGACATTGCCCTTGCCTGGGGTGTAGGTAATCCCTAAGTCGTAATCTGAGATCAACTCCAACCAACATATTTGCCTAAGGTTTAAATCAGGTTGGGTGAAGATATACTTGAGACTCTGATGATCGGTGTAAATCTCGCAACGTTTACCAAGAAGGTAATGTCGCCAGGTCTTAAGTGCATAGACTACGGCTACAAACTCTAGATCATGTGTAGGATAATTATCCTCATGTGGATGCAACTGTCGAGATGCATAGGCAATCACATGGCGATCTTGCATAAGAATGCAACCTAGTCCCTGTCGTGAGGCGTCGCAGTAGATAACAAAGTCTTTAGTGAAATCCGATGGCACAAGTATGGGAGCAGAAGTCAGGCGTCTTTTCAGTTCCTGAAAACTGTGCTCACACTGTGGGGACCACTCAAACTTTTTATCTTTCTTGATAAGTTCCGTGAGGGGTTTGGCCACTTTGGAGAAGTTCTCAATGAAGCGGCGACAATAACTGGCTAGACCAAGGAAACTCCTAACTTGCTTAACTGTTTCAGGCGGAGTCCAATCAAGAACGGCCTGAACTCTCTCGGGATGATGGCAATGCCCTTACCAGAGATCACGTGGCCGAGATAGGTCACTTCTGGCAACCAAAATTCGCACTTGGAGAACTTGGCATAAAGGCGGTGCTCTCTGAGTTTTTCTAACACAAGTCTAAGATGTTTGGCATGATCTTCCTCATTCTTCGAGTAAATAAGGATATCATCGAGGTAAACCACGATGAACTTATCTAAGTACTCCATGAAGATCGAGTTAATCAAGCGAGAGAATGTAGCTGGAGCATTGGTTAGACCAAAGGACATGACCGTGTACTCATACTGGCCATAACGAGTGACAAAAGCCGTCTTAGGAATGTCCCCGTTTCTGATCTTGATTTGGTGGTAGCCTAACCTCAAGTCCATCTTTGAAAAGACTGAGGATCCAGCGAGCTGATCATAAAGGTCGTTGATCCTGGGAAGCGGATACTTGTTCTTTATCGTGACCAAATTAACGGGACGATAATCTACAACCATTTGGTCCGTACCATCCTTCTTCTTGATGAAGAGGACGGGGCAAGCCCGGGGAGAAGAACTAGGACGGATGAAACCCTTTTGCAAGGATTCATCGAGTTGTTTCTTAAGCTCAGCTAGTTCTAAGGGTGCCATCTTGTAAGGTCTCCTAGAGATTGGAGCGGTTCCTGGGATAAGATCTATGACAAACTCTACATCTCTGTCAGGTGGAATACCTGGCAGTTCCTCTGGAAAGACATCCGGAAAGTCATGGACTACCGGGATATCTTCAAGGTCAGGAAGAGGGTTGGCATTAAGAGAATAGAGTTGGCGCTTTGCAACTCTAGTGGAGATAGTGACTATCTTGCCAGATGGGTGTGTAAGCTGAACAGACCTTGTGTAACAATCAATCTTGGCATAATGAGCTTTCATCCAGTCCATACCCAAGATGATGTTAATATCTGTAGACTTGAGGGCTATAAGTGATGCAAGGAATACAAGTCTGTCAACAAGGATTTCATTACCATGGCTTATTCTGGTAGTTTGCCATCTAGACCCTGGAGTTTGGATTTCAAGTGGAGTTGGCATATCACAAAATGACATGTCGTGCAAACGAGCATAGCCTTCAGAAATGAAGGAGTGAGATGCTCCGGTATCGAACCGAACCAAAGCTGGATGACAGTTGACAAGGAGTGTACCAAGAACGACATATGGATCATCATGAGCGTCTTTAGTTGAGACGTGATGCACCCATCCACGTTCAGTGGAAGCTGACTTGGCACTAATCATCTTGCATGGTGGCTTACCACGGCCAACAGACTTCTTAGGCAGGGGTGGAGCATAGTTGGTTTGAGAGCAGTCACGTGCATAGTGTCCTGGCTCTCCGCATGTGAAACAAGTCCCTGAAGTAGGACATGGACCCGCATTGACAAGCGGTCTACCAGTAGGCCTGGGTGGAGCATGTAACTGAACTGGGTGAGGCGCCACATAAGAGGGCCTCGGTGAATAACCGGGTGGAAGAGCGGAGTTCGGAACCCAAATCTGGCGCTTCTGCGAAGTAGAGCCGGAGGAAGAACCCAAACCACGGGTGTGCTTAGGAGACTCCTCGTAAGTGAATTGAGCTGTCTCTGCATTAATGGCCTTGTTCACAAGAGCCTGGAATGTATTGCAATGATGCAAGTGGAGATCACGACGCAACTTGGGGTTGAGACCCTTCCGGAACCTAGCCTGCTTCTTGGCGTCTGTGGACACCTCTTCTGTAGCATAGCGGGCGAGGTTCTCAAACTCTCTACTATAAGAATCAACAGCCATCTTATTCTGGGTGAAACTACAGAACTCTTCTCTCTTGCGATCAATGAGAGCCTGAGGAATGTGATGCTCGTGAAAAGCCTCAGTGAAATCTCTCCAGGTGGGTATCTGGCCAGCTGGAAGCATAACCTCATAGTTCTGCCACCAAATACTAGCAGGACCTTCCAGGTGATATGCAGCATAGGTGACCTTGTCACCTTCAGCTACATTCGCAGAACTCAGCTTGTGTGTGATACTATGGAGCCAGTCATCTGCATCGAGTGGTTCAATGGAATGATGGAAGGTAGGTGGTTTCAAACCAATGAAATCATAGATGGTCGCTGACTCTTTGTGCTGATGGGAGGTGTTCTCCTCAATACGTGCTAACAAGCGGTTAGACTCACGCTTGTTCCTCTCCATCTCCATCATGAACTCTGCCAATGAAGACTGGTCGGGAGGATCCTCATCCCTACCATCTCTGTGGTTCCGACTATGAGCAACAGAACTTCGGTTAACTGATGACATCCTAAAGAACCAACCAAAGAAACAAGGATGGATTCAGCATCATCATAAGGATGTAGAATATAGTACAAGGAAAATACTATCTCTTGAACTCCTAGGACAATTCCGGCAGCATAACGGCAGTAAAATGCTCAAAATGAGACATCCTGCAAATGATGGGGTAGCACCAAACTCAACATCATCACTAGAGGTTCTGAGATATTACTAAACAGGCTACACCGGAGATATGACTCAGATCAACCAATCCTAAGAGACTACGGAGTAGTAACACGTGATCCTGATAGACAGAAGAGAAAGCCTAGTTCCTTAACCCCGTAGGAAAGATAGGATGACTCAGATCAGAAGACATGAGGTATAAGGAGTAAAAAGAGCCTTACGTTCCCTTCCACAATCAATTCCCCTATATAGCTAAAGAATTTCTAGACTCAACTTTGACCAGGTTGGCTTGGTAATCCTACGGGCAGTCAGGCTCTGATACCAAAGCTGTCGGGACCCCGATTCTAAGTCACACTGATCTAGCATGTAACACCTCATATCACTTTGCGGCCTCACGCACGGTATTCCCACGGGTGTCGCCTTACCATGGCCCGGGACCGTTTGCGCCTTTTGGCTCACGTATATGATAGTATCGCTAGCATCCATATGACAGAGAACCCGGGCCGACATGACTAGTCGTGAACCCAAAGTGGCACTGACTTACAGGGACAAACATACATAAAACAACATCGAGCATGTTGGTCACCAGCGTGTGAATCCGGGCTGTAGCAACTGGGCTAACAGGAGTCCGGTGAACCGGGCTGTAGCAGGCTAGCAGGACTCCGGAAGTCACCGCGTGACATTTCCCCGAAGGGACAGACACAGGAACGAAGTGAATCACATGCCGGCCAGTCTAAGTGTTCCGGAGCAGTAGTGCTGGGCTAGCAGGACTCCGGTGAACCGGGCTGTAGCAGACTACCATGGCTCAGTGGAAGCACTAGACTACATTTCCCCATAAGAGAGGCTACCAAGGATAAACAACTAGGTTGTCAGATCCCACACATAGCAATACACGTCACACGTATGCATAACATGCAAGTATGTGATGTATAACATGGCATCACAACATAACGCAAACTCATATAGAATAAGGCCCAGAAGAGCCACATAGCATTAATACAAATAGGGGTCACATGACCCATCATTCAGAGCATACAAGCAACGGAAGTATTACATGTCTGAGTACAGACAACTACAAAAGAAAAAGGCCAAGAAGCCTGACTATCTACAAGTCCCTCCCAAGGTACAAGATCAAAGCTGAGGTAACAAGCTACTCGTCGAAGTCCAAGTGGTACTACTAGTGAGACAGATGTCTCACCTGCAAAACATAAATAAATCAAACATGAGTACAAAGGTACTCAGCAAGACTTACATAAGATCCTATCATACATGCATTTGTATCAAGAAGGTAATGCGGGGTTTAGTTGCAGCAAGCCAGCTTTGACTCAGTGGCTATGCTGTTCTACGACAACAAGAAACTTCTCTGAGGTGAGGCAGCGCACACGAGTCCACTAATCACCACATCAATACACTACTATGGATTCATCCCCGTCTCCTTACGAGAAGGCCATCCATAGCACTCACACTTGTCTTGAGCATTTTAGAGTATCCACTTTAAGTTGTCTATGTACCACGTAAGCATCCAAGTAGTCCATAACCGAGGACACGGCTATTCGAATAGATCATGATAACCCTGCAGGGGTGTACTTCTTCACACACGCTCTCACCACTTATCACCATATACACGTCATGTATCTCGGCAACCTTCAAGCGGTAGCCTGGCGAGGGTGTCCGCCACGACCTGACTAACCACATAAGACTCTAGTCCAGGTTTATCGCCTATTCGGGTTCCATCTGCAAGGAGATCCGGCTAGGGTTTTGCTCACGGCCCCAAATGATGTGTACAGGGTTCCCGAGCCCACCATCCGGGTGCCACTCGGTACACCGGGCCACGTGTGCCTAGTTTGTCCCAAGTCCACCCTGCCGGGTGCCACTCGGTAGAAAAATAGCACTACCTACAAACACCAGAAACTATTTGCAACTCCTGGACAGAGATCAAGGCGGTTAATAAGTCGAGAGAGCTTGGAGCACCCGGAGCCCAATGTGTGTTAGTAGCTAGTCATTGGACAACTTACATAGAACTCAGTTCTTAAGGATGGTCCCAATGAGACAACCCACTATGTAATCCTACATGGCCTCTCACTGCTACCTTTACCAAAACGTGTTCACACGCTTAACTCTCAGCACCGGATCATATCATAACACTCCAATTCATTCCCGATGAATCAGACCTGACATACTCTAAGCAATAGCAGGAAAAGAATGGTAGGAACACAACATGGCTCAATCAACTCCTACACATGCTAGTGGGTTTTAACTATTTACTATGGCAATGACAGGTCATGCAGAGGAATGGGTTCAACTACCGCAGCATAAAGTAGCAGTTGAATCGTTGTTGTCCTAATGCAATAAATGAGAGTAGGAGCGAGAGAGTAGGATTGTATCAGAATGAACAAGGGGGGGTTGTTTGCGTGGTAGATCAACAGGGGTCACTGCTCCTTAGACAGGTACTTATCTGGATCACTCTCTGGAGCGGGACCTATCGAGAGGGAACGGTGTCGGAAATCAATACACAAGCATATGCAACAATATGATGCATGAACATGGCACGAAGATGTGAGGCTGTTTGAGTTAATGCATCTAGCATTTATTTGGTTGAAGTCCATTTGAACCAACTCCAAATTAAGGTCTTAAATATGCCATTTATATGTTTTCATATATACAGCATGTACAGGTTGGTTTGTCATGCATGAAAATGGTACAAATGGATAGATTGAATTTTTCTGATCATTTTTCATATATAAATTATTTCAATCTGAGCTACGGTTGAATTTCTATGAATTTTTGAAGTTTTGAATATATTCTGGAATTTCTTGATTTATTTTAAAACCAGAAAATGAGATATTTCGTCAACATGACAGCAGCATTGCGTCAGCAGGTCAAAGGCAGCTGACCATGTCAAACCTGACGTGTGGGGTCCACACGTCAGTGTCACAGTGTTAAACGGAGGGATTTTTTACTAATCTAATTAAAATTAGTGGCGCTGGGGCCCAGTGTCAGTGTCTCTAGGGGTAGTTAGTGCCTAACTAAGATGCCACGTCAGCCCGCCGGAGTTCTGGCCGGCGGCAACCAATAGCGCGGCGGCGACTTGGCGGACTTGCGCTACGAGCGACGTCTGGACGCGCGAAGACCACCGGGGCGTAGCCCGTCGTCGTCCGCATCCAGGGGAGCTGGTTGGAGGCTGCAGGGGCGCCGGAGCTCGCTGGAGCGGGGCTCGAGGCGGCGGCTGGAGCACGGGTCCGGGCGGTATGTGGCTGTAGGGCACGGCAGGGGCTGCGGAGGGCCTCTACGGCCTCCTAGCGTTGCACTGAGCATGGTGGTGTGCTCGGGCGCTAGCTATGGTGGCCCTGGCCACGGCGGCAACATGGCCGGCGGTGAGGCGCTCGGGGTTGCGACGGTAGCAGGGCTACGGCACGGAATCGAGCGCGGGGACAGAGGGGAAACGGAGGAGAGCTCATGGGGAGACCGTAGACGTCGTCAGCGAGCTCGGGGAGGGTCGAACGCGAGCGAAACGGCGACGGCGATCTCCAGTGGCCGGTGATGAAGATGACGGTGATGGAGGCGCTCCAGGGGCGTCCGGCGATGTGTAGCTTGACGGAGAGGACGAGGACGACGGCGCGGAGCGTCTGGGCATGAAACGAGGGCGAGGCCGTGACGGTGGGCGCGGCAACGGCGAGCGGTGGCGACGGAGCCGTTCGGGGGGGGAGAGAGAGAGGTCCATGGGAGGGGATGAGCATGGGGAAGAGTGGGAGAGGGTCGAGGGGAGTGTGTGTCGCCCTCGGGTGCCTCTAGCGGCGAGCAGGGAAGCAGGAGGTGGCCGGCGTGTGCTCGCGCGCGGTGGCCACGCGCGCTGTCCTTCTGTCAAAGGAGGAAGAAGACCGGGGAGCCCCTGGTGGGCCGGGCCACTTCTACCAGGTAAGGCTCAGGTGAGGTGCACAGGTAAGTTCTCCCTTTTTTCTATTTTGTTTCTGTTTTCTATTTTCTGTCATTTGTTTTGACTTAGTAATAATACTAAACCATTTTATTTAATTCTATCAAATTTTGCAGGAACCTAGGGATTAATCCAAAGCCCCTCACCAAAATTCAGAATTTTTGGACATATATTTTATATATAGCAAATATATATCCAAAGAAAATAATTACTGGATTAATTCCAAATGCCCAAAATAAATACTTATGAGCTCTTAAAAATATTGATTTGATTTTTATCTCTGTCCAATATTTTCAGAGAGCAACATGAGCATTTTCTTGGACCCTTTTGGAGCAATTTTTTACTTGGGTCATTTTCAGAAATGATTCTGAGGGTTTCACAAATCCCCATTTCAAATTTCAATGAAATTTAAACATGATGCAAACATGAAGGCTAGCCTAGGTCATACCAGAACTAGGGATGTGACAGGCGGCGCGGGATCTGGGCTCGGGCGGGCAGGATCTAGGCCAGGCGGGCCCGAAGCGGTGGAGAAGAGAGAGGGTCGGTGGAGGATGATGTGGCAACACGTGATTGGTTCGGGCGCGGTGGCGGACATGTCCGGTGGTGGTAGGATTTGTCCGGCGGTGCGAGGTTGAAGGAGGCTAGGGTTTGCACCGCGAATTTCGGGGGGAGGGACTTATTTATAGGTAGAGGGAGCTAGGAGAGTCCAAATGAGGTGCGGTTTTCGCCCACGCGATCATGATCCAACGACGGAGAGCATGGAGGGGGGTTAGAAGGGTTAATGGGATGTTTTGGAGGGGTGTTGAGCTGCAACAAAAGAGGGGCTTTTGCGGTTACCCCGTTAACCGTTGGGGCATCAAACGACCTCCAAATTGAACGAAATTTGACAGGCAGCCTACCGGTGGTGTACCAAGGCCACTCGACAAATCTTGACCCATTCTGAGAACGTTTTTCTCTCACTCACGAAACGAGATTAGAGAGGTGCAACGGGTGCACGAGAGAGCGTCAGATTACGAAACGGAGAACGGGGAAAATGACCGAATGCATGAGACGAACACAAATGCAAATGAGATGCACATGATGGCATGACATGAGATGCATGACATGAAAAAAATGCAAAATGAAGAAAAAAACCCAGCCACAAAGGGAATATCATAACACATAGCAGGAAATGGCAAGAGTTGGTGTTACAAATATGGAAAGTTACATCCGGGGTGTTACACAAAAACCCACAAGTTCTGAGCATAATGTGTAACACGGAGCACTAACAGGCTGATTTAGCCGCGAGAACGGCAGGGGGGTCCCACCTGTGGGGGCGATGCATAGATTACCCCATTGCCACCTTGAGAATCTGGGAGTTGAGTGCAAAAACATATATCATGTGAATCAACATGATACCCCATTGTCACCACGGGTATTCATAGCAAGACATACATCAAGTGCTCTCAAAGCCATAAAAGTATTCAATTCGATAAGATAATGAAATCTCAAAGTGAAAACTCAATTCATCGCAACAAGATAGAGAGGGAGAAACACCATATGATCCAACTATATTAACAAAGCTCGTGATACATCAAGATAGTGCCAAATTAAGAACCCAAGAGAGAGAGAGAGATCAAATACATAGCTACTAGTACAAACCCTCAGCCCTGAGGGTGGACTACTCCCTCCTCATCATGGTGGCTGTCGGGATGATGAAGATGGCCTCCGGTGATGATTTCCCCCTCCGTCACGATGCTGAAAAAGGGTCAAGATTGGTTTTTCGTAGCTATAGAGGCTTGCGTCAGCGGAACTTATGATCTAGGGTTATTTCTGGAGGTTTCTATATTTATAGGATTTTTTGGTGTCAGTCTCACGTCCAGATGGGATTCGAGGGGCCCACTACCCACCAGCACACGTCCAAGGCCTCTAGCGTGCCCTGGTGGGTAGTGGACACCTCCTTCACCTTCTAGTCCTCCCATGAAGCTTCTTGTGCCTCTTTTGTTACAAAAAATCATCAAAAAGTTTCGTTGTATTTGGAGAACTTTTAGTTCTGCACAAAAAACAACACCACGGTAGTTCTGCTGGAAACAATATCAGTCCGGGTTAGTGATAACCCACAAGTATAGGGGGTCGCAATGGTTTTCGAGGGTAGAGTATTTAACCCAAATTTATTGATTCGACACAAGGGGATCCAAAGAATATTCTCAAGTATTAGCAGCTGAGTTGTCAATTCAACCACACCTAGAAACTTAATATCTACAACGGAGTATTTAGTAGCAAAGTAATATGATAGTAATGGTAACGGTAGCAAAAGTAATATTTTTGGTTTTATAGTGATTGTAACAGTAGCAACAGAAAAGTAAATAAGCGAAGAACAATATATGAAAAGCTCGTAGGCATTGGATCAGTGATGGAGAATTATGTCGGATGCGATCGATCATGCAATAGTTATAACATAGGGTGACACAGAACTAGCTCTAATTCATCAATGTAATGTAGGCATGTATTCCAAATATAGTCATACGTGCTTAAGGAAAAGAACTTGCATGACATCTTTTGTCCTACCCTCTCGTGGCAGCGGGGTCCTATTGGAAATTATGGGTTATTAAGGCCTCCTTTTAATACAGTACCGGACCAAAGCATTAACACATAGTGAATACATGAACTCCTCAAACTACGGTCATCACCGGTAATGGTCCCTATTATTGTCACTTCAGGGTTAACGGATCATAACACATAATAGGTGACTATAGACTTGCAAGATAGGATCAAGAACTCATATATATTCATGAAAACATAATAGGTTCGGATCTGAAATCATGGCACTCGGGCCCTACTGACAAGCATTAAGCATAGCAAAGTCATAGCAACATCTATCTCAGAACATAGTGGATACTAGGGATCAAACCCTAACAAAACTAACTCGATTACATGATAAATCTCATCCAACCCATCACCGTCCAGCAAGCCTACGATGGAATTACTCACGCGCGAAGGTGAGCATCATGAAATTGGTGATGGAGGAAGGTTGATGATGACGATGGCGACGGATTCCCTTCTCCGGAGCCTCGAACGAACTCGGGATCAGCCATCCCGAGAGAGTTTAGGGCTTGGCGGCGGCTCTATATCATAAAAAGCGATGAATCCTTCTCTCTGATTTTTTTCTCCCCAAACACGAATATATGGAGTTGTAGTTGAGGTCGGTGGAGCATCAGGGGGGCCACGAGGCAGGGGGCGCACCCCCCACCCTCATGGACAGGGTGTGGGCCCCCTGACGTGGATTCTTCTTCTAGTATTCTTTA
Source organism: Triticum urartu (assembly GCF_003073215.2). Lineage (NCBI taxonomy): Eukaryota > Viridiplantae > Streptophyta > Magnoliopsida > Poales > Poaceae > Triticum > Triticum urartu. Next base: position 45,568,992 of record NC_053022.1, read on the forward strand.
TATATTCCAAAAATAATCTCCGTTGATTTTTAGGTCATTCCGAGAACTTTTATTTCTGCACAAAAATAATACCATGGCAATTCTGCTGAAAACAGCGTCAGTCTGGGTTTGTTCCATTCAAATCATGCAAGTTAGAGTCCAAAACAAGGGCAAAAGTGTTTGGAAAAGTAGATACGACGGAGACGTATCAACTCCCCCAAGCTTAAACATTTGCTTGTCCTCAAGCAATTCAGTTGATAAACTGAAAGTGATAAAGAAAAACTTTTACAAACTCTGTTTGCTCTTGTTGTTGCAAGTATGTAAAGCGAGCATTCAATTTTTCAGAAAAGATTATGAAGTAACCATATTCACAATAACATTTAGGTCTCGTGTTTACTCATACCAATGGCATAATCAACTAGCAAGAAATAATAATAAATCTCGGATGACAACACTTTCTCGAAACAATCATAATATGATATAACAAGATGGTATCTCGCTAGCCCTTTCAGAGACCGCAAAACATAAATGCAGAGCACCTTTAAAGATCAAGGACGGACTAGACATTGTAATTCATGGCAAAAGAGATCCGGTCATAGTCATACTCAATGTAAACTAACAGTAATGGTTGCAAATGACAGCGGTGCTCTCCAACTGGTGCTTTTTAATAAGAGGATGATGACTGAACATAAAAGTAAATGGATAGGCCCTTCACAGAGAGAAGCAGGGATTTGTAGAGGTGTCAGAGCTTGATTTTGAAATAGTGATGAATAATATTTTGAGCGGTATACTTTCATTGTCAACATAACAACTGAGAGATCTCGATATCTTCCATGCTACACACATTATAGGCGGTTCCCAAGAAAAATGGTAAAGTTTATACTCCCCCACCACCAACAAGCATCAATCCATGGCTTACCCGAAACAACGGGTGCCTCCAACTAACAACAATCCTGGGGGAGCTTTGTTTGCAATTATTTTGATTTGATTTGAGCATGGGACTGGGCATCCCGGTGACCATCCATTTTCTCGTGAATCGGGAGCGGAGTCCACTCCTCTTGAGAATAACCTGCCAAGCATGGAAGATACAGACAGCCCTAGTTGATACATGAGCTATTCGAACATACAAAACAGAATGTTTATTTGAAGGTTTAGAGTTTGGCACATACAAATTTACTTGGAACAGCACGTAGATACCGTATATAGGTAGGTATGGTGGACTCATATGGGATAAATTTGGGATTTATGGAATTGGATGCACAAGCAGCATTCCCGCTTAGTACAAGTGAAGGCTAGAAAAAGACTGGGAAGCGACCAGCTAGAGAGCGACAACAGTCATGAACATGCATTGAAATTAATCAACACCGAATGCAAGCATGAGTAGGATATAAAGCACCATGAACATAAATATCATAGAGGCTATGTTGATTTTGTTTCAACTACATGCGTGAACATGTGCCAAGTCAAGCCACTCGGATCATCCAACGGAGGATACCACCCCATCATACCACATCACAACCATTTTAATAGCATGTTGTCATGCAGGGTAAACCATTATAAACTCCTAGCTAATTAAGCATGGCATAAGAAACTATAATCTCTAATTGTCATTGCAAACATGTTTCTTTCATAATAGGCTGAATCAGGAACAATGGACTAATCATATTTACAAAAACAAGAGAGGTCGAGTTCATATCAGCTTTTGTCATCTCAATTAGTTCATCATATAATCATCATTATTGTCTTTCACTTGCATGACCGAACGGTGTGGAAAATAATAATAGTGCACGTGCATTGGACTAAGCTGGAATCTGCAAGCATTCAATTCAAGAGAGAAGACAAGGTAATATGGGCTCTTTGCTAGATCAACAATAATTCATATGAGAGCTACTCAACATTTTCATCATGGTCTTGTCCTCTCGACCCCCAAAGGAAAGAAAAGAAATAAAACTATTTACATGGGAAAGCTCGCAACAAGCAAAAGAAGAACGAGAAATCTTTTTGGGTTTTCTTTTTAATTACTACTACAAGCATGGGAAGTAAAAGCTACAAGCTACAACTAATTTTTTTTGTTTTTTCTTAAGGTTTTTCAAACACACAAGAAGAAAGCTTAAAAAGGAAAATAAAACTACCATGGATGATACAATGAAAAAGTATGAGCATCGACAACTGACATTAGTGTGTGAACATGAATGTAATGTCGGTGAGAAATACGTACTCCCCAAGCTTAGGGTTCTGGCCTAAGTTGGTCTATGCCCATGGATCAAAGTTGTAGCTGGGGTCGTACTGAGATGCAACAGCAATTGCCTGATGAGCTGCAGCTTGGACGCGAGCTGCCTCCGCCTGCCTCTCGTACCCGGTTGCCTCTTCCCTGGTTATAACATATCTCCCTTTTGCCTGAAAGTCAAAGAAAGCACGAGCAGGGAGAGTGACGTGATAGGTGCGTCGTTTGTCGAAGATTAGTCAGTACTGGAGGAACTGATTGTTCCTCTCAACAAACTGATGACGAACCATGGCATTATAATCTAAATAAGAAGGAGGCAACTGCTACCTCTTGAGCACTGTGTTGGTTTTCCCCGAAGGTGAAGGGATGATGCAGAAAAGTAGCGTAAGTATTTCCCTCAGTTTTTGAGAACCAAGGTATCAATCCAGTAGGAGGCTACGCGCGAGTCCCTCGCACCTGCACAAAACAAATAAATCCTCGCAACCAACGCAAATAGGGGTTGTCAATCCCTATAGGGCCACTTACGAGAGTGAGATCTGATAGATATGATAAGATAATATTTTTGGTATTTTTATGATAAAAGATGCAAAGTAAAATAAAGGCAAAGTAAATAGCAAAGGAAATAACTAAGTAGTAGGAGATCAATATGATAAAGATAGACCTGGGGGCCATAGCTTTCACTAGTGGCTTCTCTCGAGAGCATAAGTATTCTACGGTGGGTGAACAAATTACTATTGAGCAATTGACAGAATTGAGCATAGTTATGAGAATATCTAGGTATGATCATGTATATAGGCATCACGTCGAGACAAGTAGACCGACTCCTGCCTGCATCTACTACTATTACTCCACTCAGCGACCGCTATCCAGCATGCATCTAGAGTATTAAGTTAAAAACAGAGTAACACCTTAAGCAAGATGACATGATGTAGAGGGATAGAATCATGCAATATGAAGAAAACCCCATCTTGTTATCCTCGATGGCAACAATACAATATGTGCCTTGCTGCCCTTACTGTCACCGAGAAAGGACACCGCAAGATTGAACCCAAAGCTAAGCACTTCTCCCATTGCAAGAAAGATCAATCTAGTAGGCCAAACCAAACTGATAATTCGAAGAGACTTGCAAAGATAACCAATCATACATAAAAGAATTCAGAGAAGATTCAAATATTATTCATAGATAGACTTGATCATAAACCCACAATTTATCGGTCTCAACAAACACACCGCAAAAAGAAGATTACATCAAATAGATCTCCACAAGAGAGGGGGAGAACATTGTATTGAGATCCAAAAAGAGAGAAGAAGCCATCTAACTACTAACTATGGACCCGTAGGTCTGAGGTAAATGTAACACCCCGGATGTGATTTACCTAATATGTACTCCAACTCTTGCCGTTTCCGGTGCTAAGTTATTTTATTTCCTCGGGTTCGGGTTTTTGTCTCCGTGTGTTGTTGTCGTTGTCATGCATCTCATATCATGTCATCATGTGCATTGCATTTGTATACGTGTTCGTCTCATGCATCCGAGCATTTTCCCCGTTGTCCGTTTTGCATTTCGGCGCTTCTATCTCCTCCGGTGGTCATTTCTACCTTCTTTTCGTGTGTGGGGGTTAAACATTTTCGGATTGGACCGAGACTTGCCAAGTGGCCTTGATTTACTACCGGTAGACTGCATGTCATGTTTCGTACCATTTGGACTTCGTTTGATGCTCCAACGGTTAACCGAGGGACCGAAAAGGCCTCGTGTGTGTTGCATCCCAACACCCCTCCAATTTGGCCCAAAACCCACCAAAACCCTCTCCATTATCTAGAGCGTTCGATCACGATCGCGTGGCCGAAAACCGCACCTCGTTTGGACACTCCTACCTCCCTCTATGCCTATATATAGGTCCTCCTCCGAAATTCACGGGTCTCCCCTCCCCCCTAAACCCTAGATCCACTCCTCCACGCGGCCGGACACGTCCGCTGGCCGCCGAACACGTCCGCCAATCGTGTTGGGGAACGTAGCAGAAGTTCAAAATTTTCTATGCATCACCAAGATCAATCTATGGAGAAGTCTACCAACGAGGGAAGGAGAGTGCATCTACATGCCCTTGTAGATCGCTACGCGGAAGCGTTCAAGAGAACGGGGTTGATGGAGTCGTACTCGTCATGATCCAAATCACCGATGATCCTAGTGCCGAACGGACGGCACCTCCGTGTTCAACACACGTACAGCCCGGTGACGTCTCCCATGCCTTGATCCAGCAAGGAGAGAAGGAGAGGTTGAGGAAGACTCCATCCAGCAGCAGCACGATGGCGTGGTGGTGGTGGAGGAGCGTGGTACTCCAGCAGGGCTTCGCCAAGCACCGCAAGAGACGAGGAGGGAGAGGGGTAGGGCTGCACCAAGAAGGGAAGAAACTTCGTCTGTGGGCTGCTCCTTTGCCTCCACTATATATAGGGGGAGAGGGGGGATGCGCCCCCACCTAGGGTTCCACCCTAGGGGCGGCGGCCAGCCTAGATCCCATCTGGTGGGGCGGCGGCCAGCCCAGATCCCATCTGGTGGGGCGGCCAAGGGGAGGGGGAGAGGGAGGCACACCAGGCATGGGCCCTAAGGCCCATCTGCCCTTAGGGTTTGCCCCCCCTCCTCCCCTTAGGCGCCTTGGGCCCTTGTGGGGGGCGCACCAGCCCACCTGGGGCTGGTCCCCTCCCACACTTGGCCCATGCAGCCCTCCGGGGCCGATGGCCCCACTTGGTGGACCCCCGGGACCCTCCTGGTAGTCCCGGTACGTTACCGATAAAACCCGAAACCTTTCCGGTGACCAAAATAGGACTTCCCATATATAAATCTTTACCTCCGGACCTTTCCGGAACTCCTCGTGACGTCCGGGATCTCATTCGGGACTCCGAACAACATTCGAGATGCTTACTCCAATCCTTAGAAGGATTGTTGGAGCTTTGCATACTTGTTAGCATCTTTCAGGATTGACAAAACCTTCCGGTTGTATCACATACAACCTTTCCTCAAGAAAATTGTCGAGGAAACAATGTTTTGGCATCCTGTCTGCAAGATTTCATAAATAATGCAGTAATCGCTAATATAATTCCAACAGACTCTTAGCATCGCTACGAGTGAGAAAGTCTCATCGTAGTCAACTCCTTGAACTTGTCGGACAACATCTTAACGACAAGTCGAGATTTCTTAATGGTGATACTTACCATCATTGTCCGTCTTCCTTTTAAAATCCATATGTACCTAACAGCCTTACGACCATCAAGTAGTTCTCCCAAAGTCTACACTTTGTTTTCATATATGGATCCTCTCTCGGATTATATGGCCTTGAGCCTATTCAGAATCCAGGTCCACCATCGCTTCTCCATAGCTCGTAGGTTCATTGTTGTCTAGCAACATGACTTCCAAGACAGGATTACGTACCACTCTGAAGTAGTACGCATCCTTGTCATCCTACGAGGTTTGGGAGTGACTTGATCCGAAGTCTCATGATCAATATCATAAGCTTCCACTTCAATTGGTGTAGGTGCCACAGGAACAACTCTTTGTGCCCTGCTATACACTAGTTGAAGTGACGGTTCAAGAACCTTATCAAGTCTCCACCATCCTCTCACTCAATTCTTTCGTGAGAAACTTTTCCTCGAGAAAGGACCCGATTCTAGAAACAATCCCTATTGCTTTCGGATCTGAATTAGGAGGTATACCCAACTGTTTTGGGTGTCCTATGAAGATGCATTTATCCGCTTTGGGTTCGAGCTTATTAGCCTGAAACTTTTCACATAAGCGTCGCAGCCCCAAACTTTTAAGAAATGACAGCTTAGGTTTCTCTAAACCATAGTTCATACGGTGTCATCTCATCGGAATTACATGGTGCCCTATTTAAAGTGAGTGTGGTTGTGTCTAATGCCTAACCCATAAACTATCGTGGTAATTCGATAAGAGACATCATGGTATGCATCATATCCAATAGGGTGCAGTTATGATGTTCGAACACACCATCACACTATGGTGTTCCAGGCTGTATTAGTTGTGAAACAATTTCCACAATGTCTTAATTCTGTGCCAAACTCGTAATTCAGATATTCATCTCTATGATCATATCATAGATATTTTATCCTCTTGTCACGATGATGTTCAACTTCACTCTGAAATTACTTGAACCTTTCAATAATTCAGACTCGTGATTCATCAAGTAAATATACTCAACATCTACTCAAATCATCTGTGAAGTAAGAACATAACGATATCCACTACACGCCTCAGCACTCATTGGACTGTACACATCAAAATGTATTACTTCCAACAAGTTGCTTTCTAGTTCCATTTTACTGAAACGAGGCTTTCAGTCATCTTGCCCATGTGGTATGATTTGCATGTCTCAAGTGATTCAAAATCAAGTGAGTCCAAACGGTCCATTTGCATGGAGTTTCTTCATGCATATACACCAATAGACATGGTTCGCATGTCTCAATCTTTTCAAAACGAGTGAGCCCAAAGATCCATCAACATGGAGCTTCTTCATGCGTTTTATACCGATATGACTTTACGTGGCAGTGCCACAAGTAGGTGGTACTATCATTACTATCTTATATCTTTTGGCATGAACATGTGTATCACTACGATCGAGATTCAATAAACCATTCATTTTAGGTGCAAGACCATTGAAGGTATTATTCAAATAAACAGAGTAACCATTATTCTCCTTAAATGAATACCCGTATTGCGATAGACATAATCCAATCATGTCTATGCTCAACGCAAACACCAATCTCGATGGTAGAGGGAGCGTGCGATGCTTGATCACATCAAGCTTGGAAAAACTTCCAACACATATTGCCAGCTCACCTTTAGCTAGTCTCCGTTTACTCCGCAGCCTTTTATTTCGAGTTTACTAACATTTAGCAACCGAACCGGTATCTAATACCATGGTGCTACTAGGAGTACTAGTAAAGTACACATTAACACAATGTATATCCAATATACTTCTATCGACCTTGCCAGCCTTCTCATCTACCAAGTATCTAGGGTAATTCTGCTCCAGTGTCTGTTCCCCTTATTACAGAAGCACTTAGTCTCGGGTTTGGGTTCAACCTTGGGTTTCTTCACTAGAGCAGCAGCTGATTTGCCGTTTCATGAAGTATCCCCTTTTGCCCTTGCCTTTCTTGAAACTAGTGGTTTCACCAACCATCAACAATTGATGCTCCTTCTTGATTTCTACTTTTGTGGTGTCAAACATCGCGAATATCTCAAGGATCATCATATATGTCCCTAATATATTATAGTTCATCACGAAGCTCTAGCAGCTTGGTGGTAATGAGTTCGGAGAAACATCACTATCTCATTTGGAAGATCAACTCCCACTCGATTCAAATGATTGTTGCACTCAGACAATCTTGAGCACAAGCTCAACAATTGAGCTTTTCTCCCTTAGTTTGCAGGCTAAGAAAATCATCGGAGGTCTTATACCTCTTGACGTGGGCACGAGCCTGAAATTCCAATTTCAGCCCTCGAAACATCTCATATGTTTCGCGACGTTTCAAAACGTCTTCGGTGCCTCAACTCTAAACCGTTTAACTGAACTATCACGTAGTTATCAAAATGTGTATGTCAGATGTTCGCAACATCCACAGACGGTTCGAGGTTCAGCATACTGAGCGGTGCATTAAGGACATAAGCCTTCTACTGTCTGCATAATTGCTACTATCAACTTTCAACTAATTTTTCTCTAGGAACATATCTAAACAGTAGAACTAAAGCGCGAGCTATGACATAATTTGCAAAATCCTTTTGACTATGTTCAGGATAAACAAGTTCATCTTATGAACTCCCACTCAGATAGACATCCCTCTAGTCATCTAAGTGATTACATTATCCGAGTCAACTAAGCCGTGTCCGATCATCACGTGAGACGGACTAGTCATCATCGGTGAACATCTTCATGTTGATCGTATCTACCATACGACTCATGCTCGACCTTTCGGTCTCTTGTGTTCCGAGGCCATGTCTGTACATGCTAGGCTCGTCAAGTTAACATAAGTATTTCGCATGTGTTCCGAGGCCATGCCTGTACATGCTAGGCTCGTCAACACTCGTTGTATTCGAACGTAAGAATCTATCACACCCGATCATCACGTGGTGCTTCGAAACGACGAACTTTCGCAACGGTGCACAATTAGGGGGAACACTTTCTTGAAATTTTAATGAGGGATCATCTTATTTACTACCGTCGTTCTAAGTAAACAAGATGCAAAAACATGATAAACATCACATGCAATCAAATAATAGTGACATGTTATGGCCAATATCATATAGCTCCTTTGATCTCCATCTTGGGGCTCCATGATCATCTTGTCACCGGCATGACACCATGATCTCCATCATCGTGTCTCCATGAAGTTGCTCTCCAACTATTACTTCTACTACTATGGCTACCGGTTAGCAATAAATTAAAGTAATTACATGGCGTTGTTCAATGACACGCAGGTCATACAATAAATAAAGACAACTCCTATGGCTCCTGCCGGTTGTCATACTCATCGACATGCAAGTCGTGATTCCTATTACAAGAACATGATCAATCTCATACATCACATATCATTCATCACATTCTTCTTGGCCATATCACATCACATAGCATACCCTGCAAAAACAAGTTAGACGTCCTCTAATTGTTGTTTGCATGTTTTACGTGGCTGCTATGGGTTTCTAGCAAGAACGTTTCTTACCTACGCAAAAACCACAACGTGATATGCCAATTGCTATTTACCCTTCATAAGGACCCTTTTCATCGAATCCAATCCGACTAAAGTGGGAAAGACAAACACCCGCTAGCCACCTTATGCAACTAGTGCATGTCAGTCGGTGGAACCAGTCTCACGTAAGAGTACGTGTAAGGTCGGTCCGGGCCGCTTCATCCCACAATGCCGCCGAATCAAGATTGGACTAGTAATGGTAAGCATATTGAACAAAATCAACGCCCACAACTACTTTGTGTTCTACTCGTGCTTAGAAACTACGCATAAACCTGGCTCTGATACCACTGTTGGGGAACGTAGCAGAAATTCAAAATTTTCTACGCATCACCAAGATCAATCTATGGAGAAGTCTACCAACGAGGGAAGGAGAGTGCATCTACATACCCTTGTAGATCGCTACGCGGAAGCGTTCAAGAGAACAGGGTTGATGGAGTCGTACTCGTCGTGATCCAAATCACCGATGATCCTAGTGCCGAACGGACGGCACCTCCGTGTTCAACACACGTACAGCCCGGTGACGTCTCCCATGCCTTGATCTAGCAAGGAGAGAAGGAGAGGTTGAGGAAGACTCCATCCAGCAGTAGCACGACGGCGTGGTGGTGGTGGAGGAGCGTGGTACTCCAGCAGGGCTTCGCCAAGCACCGCAAGAGACGAGGAGGGAGAGGGGTAGGGCTGCGCCAAGAAGGGAAGAAACTTCGTCTGTGGGCTGCTCCTTTGCCTCCACTATATATAGGGGGAGAGGGCGGGCTGCGCCCCCACCTAGGGTTCCACCCTAGGGGCGGCGGCCAGCCCAGATCCCATCTGGTGGGGCGGCCAAGGGGAGGGGGAGAGGGAGGCGCACCAAGCATGGGCCCTAAGGCCCATCTGCCCTTAGGGTTTGCCCCCCTCCTCCCCTTAGGCGCCTTGGGCCCTTGTGGGGGGCGCACCAGCCCACCTGGGGCTGGTCCCCTCCCACACTTGGCCCATGCAGCCCTCCGGGGCCAGTGGCCCCACTTGGTGGACCCCCGGGACCCTCCTGGTGGTCCCGGTACGTTACCGATAAAACCCGAAACCTTTCCGGTGACCAAAATAGGACTTCCCATATATAAATCTTTACCTCCGAACCTTTCCGGAACTCCTCGTGACGTCCGGGATCTCATCCGGGACTCCGAACAACATTCGGTAACCACGTATATCTATTCCCTATAACCCTAGCATCATCGAACCTTAAGTGTGTAGACCCTACGGGTTCGGGAGTCATGCAGACATGGCCGAGACAACTCTCCGGTCAGTAACCAACAGCGGGATCTGGATACCCATGCTGGCTCCCACATGCTCCATGATGATCTCATTGGATGAACCACGATGTCAAGGACTTAATCAATCCCGTATACAATTCCCTTTGTCTATCGGTACGATACTTGCCCGAGATTCGATCGTCGGTATCCCCATACCTTGTTCAATCTCGTTACGGGCAAGTCTCTTTACTCGTTTCGTAACACATCATCCCGTGATCAACTCCTTGGTCACATTGTGCACATTATGATGATGTCCTACCGAGTGGGCCCAGAGATAACTCTCCGTCACACGGAGTGACAAATCCCAGTCTCGATTCGTGCAACCCAACAGACACTTTCGGAGATCAATGACATCCAATGTCCATGGTCAGGAAATCGTAACCATCTGTTGATCAACGAGCTAGTCAACTAGAGGCTTACTAGGGACATGGTGTTGTCTATGTATCCACACATGTATAGCATGAATAATAAATGATTATCATGAACAAGGAAATATAATAATAACCAATTTATTATTGCCTCTAGGGCATATTTCCAACAGATCGCCCCCACCAACCAGAGCTTGCCACGTGGCCCGCGCGCCCCACTTCGCCGCCCCAGCGCCGCCGGCCCGCCCGGGCCCAAGGCGGGCCCTCTCCCGGCGCAAACCGGGCCGCGCCCCGCGCTCGCATCGTCGCCTTCTTCCATCTCGCCGGCCGCCGCCGCCCGATGCGTCCCCGCGCCGGCGCGAGCTCGCCGCCACCGCAGCTCGCCGGCCTGGCCCCCGCACCGCAGCTCCTCACCGCGACCGGATCGAACTTCGACGGCCCCCCTCCGACTCCGGCATCCATGCCCCGCCGGCCAGCTTCTCCCGGGCCCGGCCGCCGCCTCCCCGTTGAACTCCGGCGCCGACCCCGGTTATCCTTGATCCGTGCGCCAGTGATCCAGATCTGAACCGGACAAACCCTAGGGTTGACTTCCTTTTTTTCCCTAAGTCCTAGATTATTTTTGCAATATTCATCATGCTTTATCTCCGCATCCATAGATCCGTTTTGGGCATGTAGCATATCAAAATGTTCGTCTCAGAGAGCACATCATTTCATCTCACTGCATCATTTTCATTTGAGCTCATCTTGATGTCCGAAATGCTGTTGGAAGAGTGCTATTTGAGTTAATTGTCAGATCTGCTGCTCCAAATAGCTTTTTGTCTTTTTTGCCATGATTAATGTGTGCATGATATGCCCCTGAGCTCTACATGAGTTTTTGTATATGCTTTGCCATTTTTCAGAGGTGCTATCCATGTATTTTTGTGATGTGTGTGGTGACTAGCACAAGCTTGCAATGTAGTGCATTCGTTAATGCTGATTTCAGGGACTTAGCAATTTCACTAAGTCCTTGATCTGTTCTTATCAATACGCCATATGTTCATGTTGTTTCCTAGTGATCCGTGCCTCTTTTGAGGATGATCATTAAGGATGATTTGTTAATTTTGTAGTTCTCTATCCATCCATGTCTTTGTTTGCAATTATGGAGCACCCTAGCTTGAGTCAATCGAGCTCTGCTTTTGCTATTTCGTGAATCTGGGCAGATTGTCTACTTGTTAGCGATTTTGCTGAGGATGTTGTTGTTGATCCATGCATGCTATGTTGTTGTTCTTGCCATGTCTAGCTTATATAACATGTATTATTGATGGGTGTATACTTAGATTGTCATGCCTTGCTCTGTAGTGAGTGCATCGAGCTTGTAAACATGCCTACTTGTTACAGATTTGCATGTTCCAATTTTTCTCTAAGTATGAGATCTAATTATGTTTTTGCCATGTTCGGATGCTTGCAATTGTATTTTCTAATCCCTTTTGGCTCAAGGTCACTAAGGGAATTTTGTTAAGCTCTTTGAGTAGCTCCATTCCATGCCTTACTTTGCCATGTTAAGTTCCTGTAGAATATAGTTTTCATGCTTCAAAGTGGGCTACCTGATCTGAAATTCCAGACTAGTGTTAATTTCACTAAGTCTGAAATCTGTTTATCAATTGCAGTTTGGCCATGCTTGTTTGAACCTGTTAATGGATGAATTGGCCGTAGCTTAGTGTTCATCTTTTGTCAAGCATTATGAGTGGATCCCTGCCATGTATTATTTTGCCATGATTGAGTGTTGTAGCATATTTAGCTTGTTGCATTTAGATGGCTACTTGTTGTTTATTGCAGACCGGTGCCATATTTGTTTTGCTTGCCATTTCCAAACCGTGCATCCGATTCCGGTGATCTTTATATCAATTTCAACCGAAATAACCTCACCTTTCCAGTGGCACTCTTGGATTTCCAAGTTGAGGCCAGGTTCTTTCATTCCTTGTCAAATCTTGCATATGCATCACATATCGCATCCCGCATAGCATACCATGTTTGCATCATGTTGTTTGAGCCTTGCACGTGGTTGATTGTGTTACTTTTGCTTGTTTGTCTTGTTTGGGTAGAGCCGGCAGACGAGTTCTCTAACGAGGAGCCCGTTGAGTTTGCTTTCGAGGATCCAGTCAGCTCTGACAACTTTGCAGGCAAGATGATCATACCCTCGAAATCACTTCTATCTTTGCTTTGCTAGATGCCCGCTCTTTTGCTATGCCTATGCTACGATGCCTACCACTTCCTTATCATGCCTCCCAAATTGCCATGTCAAACCTCTAACCCACCGTGTCCTAGCAAACCGTTGATTGGCTATGTTACCGCTTTGCTCAGCCCCTCTTATAGCGTTGCTAGTTGCAGGTGAAGATTGGAGATCGTTCCTTGTTGGAACATTATTTTCTTGTTGGGATATCATTATATTATCTTGTTATCTTAATGCATCTATATACTTGGTAAAGGGTGGAAGGCTCGGCCTTTTTCCTAGTGCTTTGTTCCACTCTTGCCGCCGTAGTTTCCGTCATATCGGTGTTATGTTCCCGGATTTTGCGTTCCTTGCGCGGTTGGGTAATAATGGGAACCCCTTGACAGTTCGCCTTGAATAAAACTCTTCCAGCAATGCCCAACCTTGGTTTTACCATTTTTCACCTAGCCTCTTTTTCCCTTGGGTTTCCGGAGCCCGAGGGTCATCTTATTTAAACCCCCCCGGGCCAGTGCTCCTCTGAGTGTTGGTCCAACCTGTCGGCTGCCGGTGGCCACCAGGGGCAACTCTGGGCTGGCCTACCCGTACCTTGGACAATCTGAGTGTGCCCTGAGAAAGAGATATGTGCAGCTCCTATCGGGATTTGTCGGCACATTCGGGCGGTGTTGCTGGTTTAGTTTTACCTTGTCAAAATGTCTTGTAACCGGGATTCCGAGTCTGATCGGGTCTTCTCGCTAGAAGGAATATCCTTCGTTAACCGTGAGAGCTTGTCATGGGCTAAGTTGGGACTCCCCTGCAGGGATTTGAACTTTCGAAAGTCGTGCCCGCGGTTATGGGCAGATGGGAATTTGTTAATGTCCGGTTGTAGATAACTTGAACCTTAACTTAATTAAAATGAATCAACTGTGTGTGTTACCGTGATGGTCTCTTCTCGGCGGAGTCCGGGAAGTGAACACGGTGTTGGAGTAATGCTTGCCGTAGTTTGTTCTCTAGTTCTTCATTCGTGCTTTGCCTTCTCTTCTCGCTCTCTTTTGCGAACAGGTTAGCCACCATATATGCTAGTCGCTTGTTGCAGCTCCACATATTACCTTGCCTTACCTATAAGCTTAAATAGTCTTGATCGCGAGGGTGCGAAATTGTTGAGTCCCTGTGGCTCACAGACTACTTCCAAACCAGATGCAGGGCCCGATGACTCCGTTCCAGATGATGCGCTTGAGCTCAAGTGGGAGTTCGATGAGGACTCACGCCGTTACTATGTGTCTTTCCCTGATGATCAGTAGTGGTGCCCAGTTGGGGCGATCGGGACCATGTCGCTTGTTGGGTTGATCTTTTATTTTGGTACCGTAGTCGGACCATGAGTGATTGGATGATGTAATGTTGTTTATGTACTTTTTGACGTGGTGAGTGTAAGCCAACTATGTACCTTTCCCTTTATTATCTATATTACATGGGATGTTGTGAAGATTACCTTACTTGCGACATTGCTTTCAATGCGGTTATGCCTCTAAGCCGTGCTTCGACACGTAGGAGATATAGCCGCATCGAGGGCGTTACAATTTGGTATCAGAGCCTTCCCCGACCTTAGGAGCCCCCACTGATTGATCGTTATTAGCTGCCGTTGTTGAGTCTAGAAAAAATGTTTTGAGTCATTTAGGAATTATATATCGGAGAGTTTAGGAATTCTTTTTACTCCCCAGTCTCCTCATCACTCTGGTAAGGCATCCTGACGTAGAGTTTTGACTCTTCTCTTCTCAAATTTCACTAAAAAAATTTAGGATCACGCGGGTATCTTGGAATCGTTCCGATCGACTTGTGACGAGAACATTGTTCTTGGTGCCTCCTGTCATTTAGGGGTTGTGGCAGTGTCCCGGGGAGTTGAGCTCCGAGGTGTTGTCATCACAATTTTATCGTTGCAGTTCTGGAATACCTGAGTTTAGTTCGCCGACATCGAAAATCTCTTTTATGTAGTTGTTGGTGAGATAACCTCGACGCCACCCAGTACTGGGGCGGGAGTTCGGGAGTATTGCCATAACTTGTATAACGGATGCTTTTCGAAGGTTGAGGTAGATGGTTTCCGAAGTTTTTCTCGGTTGTGTGTTGAAGGATGGATACAGCTGGATGTAGGATTTGCTAGATTTGGGTGAGATATTATGCTTCCCCTGTATCCCCAACACCTGATTGCATAACCGGAAAGGTTCGGGAGTTTCATAGGTGGGAATTCTTGTAGCTCTAGTTCTTCTTCCACCGATATTTGGTTTGAGATTGGGCGACCCTTACCGAGTATTCGTTCTTGCTCCGTACCTTGTTGATTTATTCCTCTACCTAAATTCTAAGTGGATTCTCAATTTATGGATATGTGACCATTTGAATTGGAATGCATTCATTCATTTTGTTCGGATGTGAAGACTATATGTTGCAATTTCATCCCGTTGGAATCAGCTTCAATATTTACCTATCATTGTGCTAATGGATGTCAACCTCTTCAGGATGGCTCCTCCAACGTGCACGACTCCGAATCCTGATCCGCCACCACCACCACCTCCTCCGGAGGCATGGAAAGCTGTGATGGCCGCAACCAATGCAAACACGCAATTGATCATGCAAATTCTTCAAGAGCGCAACCAAGTGAACCAAGGAAACCAAGGCAACCAGGGCAACAATCAGAATCACTTTGCTACACTCAACCAGTTCCTTGCTAACCAGCCAAAGACCTTCAGCAATTGTGTTGAGGCAACTGATGCTGACGATTGGCTCATGGACTTGTGCAAGCATTTCGAGTGCAGTAACGTCAGGCCTGAGGACTTTGTCAAGTTCGCTTCCTTCCAACTCATAGACCAAGCTGCAGAATGGTTCTAGCAGTACAGAGATTCCAGAGGAGGCCGTGTGATTACCTGCGATGAATTCCATCAAGACTTCAAAGCTCATCATATTCCTCAGAGCGTGGTTGAAAGCAAGCGTGAGGAATTCCGTAACCTGAAGCAAGGCTCTATGTCTGTTTATGACTACAACAAGTTGTTTCAGAAGCTCACCCGCTTTGCTAAGCAGGACTTCCCTGACGAGAAGAGCATGATATACCAGTTCAGGGGTGGTCTCAGAGAAGAAATGCAGCTAGCTCTTGTTCTCTTTGAGACCTTGAGGTACGATGAGTTCTACAACATGGCATTGAAGCAAGAGGCTGCTCAACTGAAGTGTGATGCTTCCAAGAAGCGAGTCAGAGATGCTACTCCTTCTTCCTCTACTCAAGTGGCTAAGCAGCAGAAGTATTGGCTTCCTCCTCCTCCGTTCCGTCAGCCGTATCAGCAGAAGAGCAAAGGTGGCAGTGGATCTTCCCACCCACCCAACCCTGGCTTTCAGAACAAGACTTCGTCTCAAGCTCCAAGATCAACTGCTCCGTATCACCGTCCGCTTTCAGAGGTCACGTGCAACAAGTGCCAACAGAAGGGTCACTATGCCAACAAATGCTTTAATCAGAGGCGTCTCCCTCCTCCTCCTCCTGTGAGATCGGCAAGTACAGCTGTGGTCAAGCATAACCCCAAGCACGCCAAGGTCAATTTGATGAATGCAGCTCAGGCAGAGGACTCGTCAGATGTCATCATGGGTAACCTTCCTGTTAATGATATTCCAGCTAAAGTTCTTTTTGACACTAGTGCATCGCATTGTTTCATCTCAAGACCGTTTGCATCTAGGCATGAATTGGCTTTGCAAATTTTGCCTAGACCGTTAGCAGTTATCTCTCCCGGTAGGCGCATGCATGCTAACTCCATCGTTCCGGATGTTACTATCACCTTGGGTGACTACAAGTTTCTATCTTCTCCTACGGTTCTTGGTGACTCGGATATTGATCTTATTCTCGGAATGGATTGGCTTTCTAAGCACAAGGCTCGGCTTGATTGTGCAGCCAGGCAGATTCAATTGACTCATTCGTCTGAGGATGTAATTGTGTTTGCCGCTCATGATGATACCATCCGTCTGTTTTCTCTCAATGAGAAGGGTGAACTGGATGCCATCTCGCAAATTCCAGTCGTCTGTGAATATCAAGATGTCTTTCCAGAAGAGCTTCCAGGAATGCCTCCGCACCGGCCAGTTGAATTCGTCATCGATCTTGAGCCTGGCACGGAACCGGTTTGCAAGCGTCCTTACAAGCTCGGACCTGAAGAGTTGAAGGAGCTGAAGAAGCAACTCGATATTCAAGAACGAATGGGTCTCATCCGACCTAGTTCCTCTCTGTGGGGTTGTGGAGTACTTTTTGTGAAGAAGAAGGATGGAACGGACCGACTTTGTGTTGACTACCGTCCATTGAACAAGAAGACTATCAAGAACAAGTACCCACTTCCCAACATCAATGAGCTGTTCGAACAACTCAAAGGTGCCCAAGTATTCTCCAAGCTTGATCTCCGTATGAGTTATCACCAGATTCGAATCCGTGAGCAAGATATTCCCAAGACGGCTTTCAGAACAAGCTATGGTTCATATGAATACACTGTCATGTCTTTTGGCCTCGTCAACACTCCTCCGACTTTCTCTCGCATGATGAACTTCATCTTCAACGCCTACACAAATGACTTCGTTTTGGTCTATCTCGACGACATTCTGGTCTTTTCGAAGAACAAGGAAGATCATGCCAAGCACTTGCGTTTGGTGCTCGATAAGCTCAGGGAGCATCAATTCGACGCCAAGTTCTCAAAGTGCGAGTTTTGGCTCGATGAGGTTCTTTATCTTGGGCATATCATCTCTGCCAAGGGCATTGCGGTGAATCCTGAGAAGGTGTCTACAATTGTGAATTGGGAACCACCTCAGAACGTGAAGCAACTCCGTAGCTTCCTCGGTCTCACAAGCTACTGTCGAAGGTTCGTTGAGAACTTTTCAAAGATCGCGAAGCCTCTTTCAAACCTTCTCCAGAAGCACGTCGAGTACGTTTGGTCTCCGGAATGTGACATCGCTTTCAACACTTTGAAAGAGAAATTGGTCACTGCTCCAGTTCTGACTCCTCCTGATGAATCCAAACCATTCGAGGTCTTCTACGATGCCTCTCTCCAAGGTCTTGGTGCAGTGTTGATGCAAGATAAGAAAGTTGTGTCTTATACCTCTCGCCAGTTGAAGCCCAACGAGAAGAACTACCCCACTCATGACCTCGAGTTGGCGGCAGTTGTGCATGCTCTTTTGACTTGGAGACATCTCTTATTGGGAAGAAAAGTGGACATCTTCACTGACCACAAGAGTCTCAAGTACATCTTCACTCAGCCTAATCTTAACCTCAGGCAGACTCGATGGGTCGAAATGATTCAAGAGTATATCCGAGTATCGAGTATACTCCAGGCAAGGCCAATGTGATTGCTGACGCTTTGAGCAGGAAGGCGTATGGCAACAGTGTGATTCTCAAGCCTTACCAACCCGAGCTTTGTGAAGCTTTCCGCAAACTCAATCTGCAAGTTGTTCCTCAAGGTTTCCTCGCCAACCTTCAAGTCTCTCCTACCTTGGAAGACCAGATTCGCGAGGCTCAACTTCTTGATGCTATGGTGAAGAAGGTGAAGATTGGGATTGCCAAGAGTCAACCCAAGTACAAGTGCTACCGCCTTGATGACAAGGATACTCTCTTCTTCGAGGATCGTATTGTTGTGACCAAAGGTGACCTTCATAAAGTGATCATGAACGAGGCTCACAATTCTCTCCTCTCCATCCACCCTGGGAGCACGAAGATGTATCAGAACCTCAAGCAGGCTTATTGGTGGACTCGAATGAAGCGCGAGATTGCTCAGTTCATGAATGAGTGTGATGTCTGCAGAAGAGTGAAGGCAGAACACCAAAGGCCAGCTGGTCTCCTACAACCTCTTGCCATTCTAGAATGGAAGTTTGGCCACATTGAGATGGACTTCGTGACTGGGTTTCCAAAGTCCAAGCATGGCAATGATGCTATATTTGTTGTTATCGACAAACTCACTAAAGTGGCACACTTTTTGCCTATCAAAGAGTCTATCACTGTAGCTCAATTGGCGGAGCTGTATACCTCTCGGATTGTCTCGCTGCACGGTATTCCACAGGTGATCTCTTTAGACCATGGCAGCATCTTTACCTCCAAGTTTTGGGATTCTTTTCAGAAGGCCATGGGCACCAACATCCGCTTCAGCACAGTTTTCCATCCTCAAACTAGCGGTCAAGTCGAGCGTGTCAATCAGATTCTTGAAGATATGCTCAGGGCTTGTGTGATCTCCTTTGGCATGAAGTGGGAAGATTGTCTTCCATATGCTGAATTCTCCTAGAACAACAGTTTTCAAGCAAGTTCGGGTAAGGCCCCATTTGAAATTCTGTATGGAAGGAAGTGTCGTACTCCACTCAACTGGTCTGAAACCGGTGAACGTCAACTTCTGGGAAATGACTTAATCACAGAGGCAGAAGAGATGTGTAAAGTCATTTGTGATAACCTCAAAGCAGCGCAATCGCGCCAGAAGAGCTACTATGATAGTAAGCACCGTGATTTGGCTTTCGAGATCGGAGATCGTGTTTACCTCCGCGTCTCTCCAATGAAAGGTACTCGTCGCTTAGGTATCAAAGGGAATCTTGCCCCTAGATATGTGGGACCTTTCAAGATCGTCAGCAAGAGAGGCGATCTCGCCTATCAACTTGAGCTTCCTTCAAACTTTGCAAATGTGCATGACGTGTTCCATGTGTCTCAGCTCCGCAAGTGCTTCAAGACTCCTGACCGCACCATCAACTTCGAAGACATTGATCTCCAAGAAGATCTCTCTTATCGTGAGCACCCCGTGGCTATTCTTGAAGAGACTGAATGCAAGACTCGCAATAAGTCAATCAAATTCCTCAAAGTCAAGTGGTCACACCATTCCGACCATGAAGCCACCTGGGAACACGAGGATCACCTCCGTTCTGAGTACCTGGCGTTCTTCCAGTCCTAGATCTCGGGACGAGATCCTTTCGTAGTGGTGGAGTGTTGTAACACCCGGATGTGATTTACCTAATATGTACTCCAACTCTTGCCGTTCCCGGCGCTAAGTTATTTTATTTCCTCTGGTTCGGGTTTTTGTCTCCGTGTGTTGTTGTCATTGTCATGCATCTCATATCATGTCATCATGTGCATTGCATTTGCATATGTGTTCGTCTCATGCATCCGAGCATTTTCCCCGTTGTCCGTTTTGCATTCCGGCGCTTCTATCTCCTCCGGTGGTCATTTCTACCTTCCTTTCATGTGTGGGGGTTAAACATTTCCGGATTGGACCGGGACTTGCCAAGCGGCCTTGATTTACTACCGGTAGACCGCCTGTCAAGTTTCGTACCATTTGGACTTCGTTTGATGCTCCAACGGTTAACCGAGGGACCGAAAAGGCCTCGTGTGTGTTGCAGCCCAACACCCCTCCAATTTGGCCCAAAACCCACCAAAATCCTCTTCATTATCCAGAGCGTTCGATCACGATCGCGTGGCCGAAAACCGCACCTCGTTTGGACACTCCTACCTCCCTCTATGCCTATATATAGGTCCTCCTCCGAAATTCACGGGTCTCCCCTCCCCCCTAAACCCTAGATCCACTCCTCCGCGCGGCCGGACACGTCCGCCGATCACCCCCGCCAACCGGAGGTTGCCACGTGGCCCGTGCGCCCCACTTCGCCGCCCCAGCGCCGCCGGCCCGCGCGGGCCCAAGGCGGGCCCTCTCCTCGCGCCAACCGGGCCGCGCCCCGCGCTCGCATCGCCGCCTTCTTCCACGTCGCCGGCCGCCGCCGCCCGACGCGCCCCCGCGCCGGCGCGAGCTCGCCGCCACCGCAGCTCGCCGGCCCAGCCCCCGCACCACAGCTCCTCGCTGCGGCCGAATCGAACTCCGGCGGCCCCCCTCCGACTCCGGCGTCCACGCCCCGCCGGCCAGCTTCTCCCGGGCCCAGCCACCGCCTCCCCGTTGAACTCCGGTGCCAACGCCGGCGATCCTCGATCCACGCGCCGGCGATCCAGATCTGAACCGGACAAACCCTAGGGTTGACTTCCTTTTTTTCCCTAAGTCCCAGATTATTTTTGCAATATTCATCATGCTTTATCTCCGCATCCGTAGATCCGTCTTGGGCGTGTAGCATATCAAAATGTTCGTCTCAGAGAGCACATCATTTCATCTCATTGCATCATTTTCATTCGAGCTCATCTTGATGTCTGAAATGCTGTTGGAAGAGTGCTATTTGAGTTAATTGTCAGATCTGCTGCTCCAAATAGCTTTTTGTCATTTTTGTCATGATTAATGTGTGCATGATATGCCCCTGAGCTCTACATGAGTTTTGTTATATGCTTTGCCATCTTTCCAGAGGTGCTATCCATGTATTTTTGTGATGTGTGCGGTGACTAGCACAAGCTTGCAAAGTAGTGCATTTGTTAATGCTGATTTTAGGGACTTAGGAATTTCACTAAGTCCTTGATCTGTTCTTATCAATACGCCATATGTTCATGTTGTTTCCTAGTGATCCGTGCCTCTTTTGAGGATGATCATTAAGGATGATTTGTTAATACTGTAGTGCTCTATCCATCCATGTCTTTGTTTGCAATTATGGAGAACCCTAGCTTGAGTCAATCGAGCTCTACTTTTGCTATTTCATAAATCTGGGCAGATTGTCTACTTGTTAGCGATTTTGCCGAGGATGTTGTTGTTGATCCGTGCATGCTATGTTGTTGTTCTTGCCATGTCTAGCTTATATAACATGTATTATTGATGGGTGTATGCTTAGATTGTCATGCCTTGCTCTGTAGTGAGTGCATCGAGCTCGTAAACATGCCTACTTGTTATAGATTTGCATGTTCCAGTTTTTCTGTAAGTCTGAGATCTGATTATGTTTTTGCCATGTTCACATGCTTGCAATTGTATTTTCTGATCCCTTTTGGCTCAAGGTCACTAAGGGAGTTTTGTTAAGATCTTTGAGTAGCTCCATTCCATGCCTTACTTTGCCATGTTAAGTTCCTGTAGAATATAGTTTTCATGCTTCAAAGTGGGCTACCTGATCTGAAATTCCAGACTAGTGTTAATTTCACTAAGTCTGAAATATGTTTATCAATTGCACTTTTGCCATGCTTGTTTGAACCTGTTAAGGGATGAATTGGCCGTAGCTTAGTGTTCATATTTTGTCAAGCCTTATGAGTAGATCCCTGCCATGTGTTGTTTTTCCATGATTGAGTGTTTTAGCATATTTAACTTGTTGCATTTAGA
Source organism: Triticum urartu (assembly GCF_003073215.2). Lineage (NCBI taxonomy): Eukaryota > Viridiplantae > Streptophyta > Magnoliopsida > Poales > Poaceae > Triticum > Triticum urartu. The sequence goes on from NC_053022.1 coordinate 45,590,984, forward strand.
TGGCTACTTACTGTTTATCGCAGACCGGTGCCATATTTGTTTGGCTTGCCATTTCCAAACCGTGCATCCGATTCCGGTGATCTTTATATCGATTTCAACCGAAATCACCTCACCTTTAAAGTGGCACTCTTGGATTTCCAAGTTGAGGCCAGGTTCTTTCATTCCTTGTCAAATCTTGCATATGCATCACATATCGCATCCCGCATAGCATACCATGTTTGCATCATGTTGTTTGAGCCTTGCACGTGGTTGATTGTGTTACTTTTGCTTGTTTGTCTTGTTTGGGTAGATCCGGGAGACGAGTTCGCTAACGAGGATCCCGTTGAGTTTGCTTTCGAGGATCCAGTCACTTAGACAACTTTGCAGGCAAGATGATCATACCCTCGAAATTACTTCTATCTTTACTTTGCTAGATGCCCGCTCTTTTGCTATGCCTATGCTACGATGCCTACCACTTGCTTATCATGCCTCCCAAATTGCCATGTCAAACCTCTAACCCACCATGTCCTAGCAAACCGTTGATTGGCTATGTTACCGCTTTGCTCAGCCCCTCTTATAGCGTTGCTAGTTGCAGGTGAAGATTGGAGATCGTTCCTTGTTGGAACATTATTTTCTTGTTGGGATATCATTATATTATCTTGTTATCTTAATGCATCTATATACTTGGTAAAGGGTGGAAGGCTCGGCCTTTTGCCTAGTGTTTTATTCCACTCTTGCCGCCCTAGTTTCCGTCATATCGGTGTTATGTTCCCGGATTTTGCGTTCCTTACGCGGTTGGGTAATAATGGGAACCCCTTGACAGTTCGCCTTGAATAAAACTCTTCCAGCAATGCCCAACCTTGGTTTTACCATTTTTCACCTAGCCTCTTTTTCCCTTGGGTTTCCGGAGCCCGAGGGTCATCTTATTTAAACCCCCCCCCCCCCGGGCCGGTGCTCCTCTGAGTGTTGGTCCAACCTGTCAGCTGCCAGTGGCCACCAGGGGCAACTCTGGGCTGGCCTACCCGTACCTTGGACAATCTGAGTGTGCCCTGAGAAAGAGATATGTGCAGCTCCTATCGGGATTTGTCGGCACATTCGGGCGGTGTTGCTGGTTTAGTTTTACCTTGTCGAAATGTCTTGTAACCGGGATTCCGAGTCTGATCGGGTCTTCCCGCTAGAAGGAATATCCTTCGTTGACCGTGAGAGCTTGTCATGGGCTAAGTTGGGACTCCCCTGCAGGGATTTGAACTTTTGAAAGCCGTGCCCGTGGTTATGGGCAGATGGGAATTTGTTAATGTCCGGTTGTAGATAACTTGAACCTTAACTTAATTAAAATGAATCAACTATGTGTGTTACCGTGATGGTCTCTTCTCAGCGGAGTCCGGGAAGTGAACCCGGGGTTGGAGTAATGCTTGCCGTAGTTTGTTCTCTAGTTCTTCGTTCGTGCTTTGCCTTCTCTTCTCGCTCTCTTTTGCGAACAGGTTAGCCACCATATATGCTAGTCGCTTGTTGCAGCTCCACATATTACCTTGCCTTACCTATAAGCTTAAATAGTCTTGATCGCGAGGGTGCGAGATTGCTGAGTCCCTGTGGCTCACAGACTACTTCCAAACCAGATGCAGGGTCCGATGACTCCGTTCCAGATGATGCGCTTGAGCTCAAGTGGGAATTCGACGAGGACTCACGCCGTTACTATGTGTCTTTCCCTGATGATCAGTAGTGGTGCCCAGTTGGGGCAATCGGGACCATGTCGCTTGTTGGGTTGATCTTTTATTTTGGTACCGTAGTCGGACCATGAGTGATTGGATGATGTAATGCTATTTATGTAATTTGTTTGACGTGGCGAGTGTAAGCCAACTATGTACCTTTCCCTTTATTATCTATATTACATGGGATGTTGTGAAGATTACCTTACTTGCGACATTGCTTTCAATGCGGTTATGCCTCTAAGTCATGCTTCGACACGTAGGAGATATAGCCGCATCGAGGGCGTTACAGTAAACTACTCACACTTCATCGGAGGGGCTATGGTGTTGATGTAGAAGCCCTCCGTGATCGATGCCCCCTCCGGCGGAGCTCCAGAACAGGCCCCAAGATGGGACCTCGTGGATATAGAAAGTTACGGCGGTGGAATTAGGGTTTTGGCTCCTGTTCTGATTGTTTGGGGATACGTGGATATATATAGGAGGAAGGAGTCCGTCGGTGCAGCAACAGGGGGCCCATGAGGGTGGAGGGCGTGCCTAGGGAAGGCAGGCGCGCCCCCCTACCTCGTGGCCTCCTATTTTATTTCTTGACGTAGGGTCCAAGTCTCTCTGGTCTTATTCATTGAGAAAATCCGTTCCCGAAGGTTTCATTCCGTTTGGACTCCGTTTGATATTCCTTTTCTATGAAACCCTAAAACAGGCAAAAAAACAGCAATTCTGGGCTGGGCCTCCGGTTAATAGGTTAGTCCCAAAAATAATATAAAAGTGGATAATAAAGCCCAATAATGTCCAAAACAATAGATAATATAGCATGGAGCAATCAAAAATTATAGATATGTTGGAGACGTATCAAGCATCCCCAATCTTAATTCCTGCTCGTCCTCGAGTAGGTAAATGATAAAAGCAGAATTTTTGATGCGGAGTGCTACTAGGCATAATTTTAATGTAATTCTTCTTAATTGTGGTATGAATATTCAGATCCGAAAGATTCAAGACAAAAGTTCATATGGACATAAAAATAATAATACTTCAAGCATACTAACAAAGCAATTATGTCTTCTCAAAATAACATGGCTAAAGAAAGTTATCCCTACAAAATCATATAGTCTGGCTATGCTCTATCTTCACCACACAAAATATTTAAATCATGCACAACCCCGATGACAAGCCAGGAAATTGTTTCATACTTTTGACATTCTCAAAACTTTTTCAATCTTCACGCAATACATGAGCGTGAGCCATGGATATAGCACTATAGGTGGAAAGTGGTTGTGGAGAAGACAAAAAGGGAGAAGATAGTCTCACATCAACTAGGCGTATCAACGGGCTATGGAGATGCCCATCAATAGATATCAATGTGAGTGAGTAGGGATTGCCATGCAACGGATGCACTAGAGCTATAAGTATATGAAAGCTCAAAAAGAAACTAAGTGGGTGTGCATCCAACTTGCTTGCTCATGAAGACCTAGGGCAATTTGAGGAAACCCATCATTGGAATATACAAGCCAAGTTCTATAATGAAAGATTCCCACTAGTATATGAAAGTGATAACATGAGAGACTCTCTATTATGAAGATCATGGTGCTACTTTGAAGCACAAGTGTGGTAAAAGGATAGTAACATTGTCCCTTCTCTCTTTTTCTCTCATTTTTTTTATTTGGGCCTTTTCTTTTTTTTATGGCCTCTTTTCTTTCTTTTTCGTCCGGAGTCTCATCCTGACTTGTGGGGGAATCATAGTCTCCATCATCCTTTCCTCACTGGGACAATGCTCTAATAATGATGATCATCACACTTTTATTTTTCTTACAACTCGATACTTAGAACAAAATATGACTCTATGTGAATGCCTCCAGCGGTGTACCGGGATATGCAATATGACAATGATGGAGTGTGTCATAATAAACGGAATGGTGGAAAGTTGCATGGCAATATATCTCGGAATGGGTATGGAAATGCCATAATAGGTAGGTATGGTGGCTGTTTTGAGGAAGGTATATGGTGGGTGTATGATACTGGCGAAAGGTGCGTGGTATTAGAGAGGCTAGCAAAGGTGGAAGGGTGAGAGTGCGTATAATCCATGGACTCAACATTAGTCATAAACAACTCATATACTTATTGCAAAAATCTACAAGTTATCAAAGCAAAGTATTACACGCATGCTCCTAGGGAGATAGATTGGTAGGAAAAGGCCATCGCTCGTCCCCGACCGCCACTCATAAGGAAGGCAATCAAAAAAATAAATCATGCTCCGACTTCATCACATAACGGTTCACCATGCGTGCATGCTACGGGAATTAGAAACTTCAACACAAGTATTTATCAAATTCACAACTACTCAACTAGCATGACTTTAATATCACCATCTCTATATCTCAAAACAATTATCAAGTATCAAACTTATCATAGTATTCAACACACTCATAAGAAAGTTTTATTATTAATCTTGTATACCAAGCATATTAGGATTTAGCAAATTACCATGCTATTTAAGACTCTCAAAACAATCTAAGTGAAGCATGAGAGATCAATAGTTTCTATAAAGCAAATCCACCACCGTGCTCTAAAAGGATATAAGTGAAGTACTAGAGCAAAATTATATAACTCAAAAGATATAAGCGAAGCACATAGAGTATTCTAACAAATTCCAAATCATGTATGGCTCTCTCAAAAGATGTGTACAACAAGGATGATTGTGGTAAACTAACAAGAAAATACTCAAATCATACAAGACGCTCCAAGCAAAACACATATCATGTGGTAAATAAAAATATAGCTCCAAGTAAAGTTACCGATAGAAGTAGACGAAAGAGGGGATGCCTTCCGGGGCATCCCCAAGCTTTGGCTTTTAGGTGTCCTTAGATTATCTTGGGGGTGCCATAGGCATCCCCAAGCTTAGGCTCTTGCCACTCCTTGTTCCATAATCCATCAAATCTTTACCCAAAACTTGAAAACTTCACAACACAAAACTTAAAGTAGAAAATCTCGTGAGCTCCGTTAGCGAAAGAAAAAATAAAAGATCACTTCAAGGTACTGTAATGAACTCATTCTTTATTTATATTGGTGTTATACCTACTTTATTCCAACTTCTCTATGGTTTATAAACTATTTTACTAGCCATAGATTCATCAAAATAAGAAAACAACACACGAAAAACAGAATCTGTCAAAAACAGAACAGTCTGTAGTAATCTGTAGCTAGCGCAAGATCTGGACCCAAAAAATTCTAAAATAAATTGCTGGACGTGAGAAATTTATCTATTAATCATCTAAAAAAGAATTAACTAAATATCACTCTCCAAATAAAAATGACAACAGTTCTCGTGAGCGCTAAAGTTTCTGTTTTTTACAGCAAGTTCAACAAGACTTTCCCCAAGTCTTCCCAACGGTTCTACTTGGCACAAACACTAATTAAACACAAAAAACACAACCAAAACAGAGGCTAGATAAATTATTTATTAATAAACAGGAGCAAAAAGCAAGGAATACAAATAAAATTGGGTTGCCTCCCAACAAGCGCTATCGTTTAACGCCCCTAGCTAGGCATAACAAGCAAGAATAGATCTAGGTATTGCCATCTTTGGTAGGCAATCCATAAGTGGCTATCATAATAGATTCATAAGGTAATTTAATCTTCTTTCTAGGAAAGTGTTCCATGCCCTTCCTTAATGGAAATTGGAATCTAATATTTCCTTCCTTCATATCAATAATTGCACCAATCGTTCTAAGGAAAGGTCTACCAAGAATAATAGGACATGAAGGATTGCAATCTATGTCAAGAACAATAAAATCTATGGGCACATGATTCCTATTTGCAACAATAAGAACATCATTAATTCTTCCCATAGGTTTCTTAATAGTGGAATCCACAAGGTGCAAGTTTAGAGAGCAATCATCAAAATCACGGAAACCTAACAAATCACACAAAGTCTTAGGAATCGTGGAAACACTAGCACCCAAATCACATAAAGCATAGCACTCATGACCTTTAATTTTAATAGTTGGTTCCCACTCATCATAAAGTTTTCTAGGGATAGAAACTTCCAATTCAAGTTTTTCTTCATAAGATTGCATCAAGGCATCAATGATATGTTTAGTAAATGCTTTATTTTGACTATAAGCATGAGGACAATTTAGCACGGATTGCAACAAGGAAATACAATCAATCAAAGAGCAATTTTCATAGTTAAATTCCTTGAAATCCATAATAGTTGGTTTAGCAACATCTAGGGTTTTAATTTCTTCAATCCCACTTTTATCAAATTTAGCATCAAGATCAACAAATTCCGAATTCTTGGAACGCCTTCTAGGTAAAGGTGGATCATATTCAGTCCCATTATTATCAATATTCATATTTTAAAACAAAGATTTAATAGGGGACACATCAATAACTTTTAGATCTTCATCTTTATTTTCATAGCAATCCGGTTTAGCGGCCATCTTATTAACTAAGGTAGCCTGCCTATCCGAAATTTCAGCAGTTAATTTCTCAAGATGAGCAATTTGGGATCTTAATGCATCGAAGTCTTTAGACATATCATCAAGCTCTTTATTCATAAAATTCATAAAACTTTTTTGTTCTTTAAGCTCGTTTCTGAAGAAACTATTATGTTCAAATTGCAAGACCATGAAACTCCTAACATTGCTTTCGATCTCTTCTAATCTTTTAAGGTGAAGGTCACCAAATTTAGGTAGAGCCATCACGACAAGCAAGCAAACTAACACACAAGCAAACAAAAAGCAAGCGGGCAAAAAGAGGCAAATAGAGAGGGAGAGGGAGGATAGAGAGAGAGAGGGCGAATAGAACGGCAAGGGTGAAGTGGGGGAGAGGAAAACGAGAGGCAAATGGCAAATAATGTAATGCGGGAGATAAGGGTATGTGATGGGTACTTGGTATATTGACTTTTGCGTAGACCTCCCCGGCAACGGCGCCAGAAATCCTTCTTACTACCTCTTGAGCACTACATTGGTTTTCCCCGAAGAGGAAGGGATGATGCAGCAAAGTAGCGTATGTATTTCCCTCAGTTTTTGAGAACCAAGGTATCAATCCAGTAGGAGGCTATGCGCGAGTCCCTCGCACCTGCACAAAACAAATAAATCCTCGCAACCAACGCAAATAGGGGTTGTCAATCCCTATAGGGCCACTTACGAGAGTGAGATCTGATAGATATGATAAGATAATATTTTTGGTATTTTTATGATAAAAGATGCAAAGTAAAATAAAGGCAAAGTAAATAGCAAAGGAAATAACTAAGTAGTAGGAGATCAATATGATAAAGATAGACCCGGGGGCCATAGCTTTCACTAGTGGCTTCTCTCGAGAGCATAAGTATTCTACGATGGGTGACCAAATTACTGTTGAGCAATTGACAGAATTGAGCATAGTTATGAGAATATCTAGGTATGATCATGTATATAGGCATCACGTCCGACACAAGTAGACCGACTCCTGCCTACATCTACTACTATTACTCCACTCATCGACCGCTATCCAGCATGCATCTAGAGTATTAAGTTAAAAACAGAGTAACGCCTTAAGCAAGATGACATGATGTAGAGGGATAGACTCATGCAATATGAAGAAAACCCCATCTTGTTATCCTCGATGGCAACAATACAATACGTGCCTTGCTGCCCTTACTGTCACTGAGAAAGGACACCGCAAGATTGAACCCAAAGCTAAGCACTTCTCCCATTGCAAGAAAGATCAATCTAGTAGGCCAAACCAAACTGATAATTTGAGGAGACTTGCAAAGATAACCAATCATACATAAAAGAATTCAGAGAAGATTCAAATATTATTCATAGATAGACTTGATCATAAACCCACAATTCATCGATCTCAACAAACACACCGCAAAAAGAAGATTACATCAAATAGATCTCCACAAGAGAGGGGGAGAACATTGTATTGAGATCCAAAAAGAGAGAATAAGCCATCTAGCTACTAACTATGGACCCGTAGGTCTGAGGTAAACTACTCACACTTCATCGGAGGGGCTATGGTGTTGATGTAGAAGCCCTCCATGATCGACGCCCCCTCCGGCGGAGCTCCGGAACAGGCCCCAAGATGGGATCTCATGGATACAGAAAGTTACGGCGGTGGAATTAGGGTTTTGGCTCCTGTTCTAATCATTTGGGGGTACGTGGATATATATAGGAGGAAGGAGTACGTCGGTGGAGCAACAGGGGGCCCACGAGGGTGGAGGGCGCGCCTAGGGTAGGCAGGCGCTCCCCCCTACCTCGTGGCCTCCTGTTTTATTTCTTGACGTAGGGTCCAAGTCTCTCTAGTCTTATTCATTGAGAAAATCATGTTCCCGAAGGTTTCATTCCGTTTGGACTCCGTTTGATATTCCTTTTCTTCGAAACTCTAAAACAGGCAAAAAACAGCAATTCTGGGCTGGGCCTCCGGTTAATAGGTTAGTTCCAAAAATAATATAAAAGTGGATAATAAAGCCCAATAATGTCCAAAACAGTAGATAATATAGCATGGAGCAATCAAAAATTATAGATACGTTGGAGACGTATCAGCAACTCAATATCATCTCCACGTATGGGTATCTCAAGAAAATTAGCTAAACGGGTTGCATAAATTCCACCAAAGAAATCTCCATCAATACTATTATTATGCAGCCTACGTTCAACAATGGCCCCCAAGTTATATTGTCTATCTCCTAATACCGCGCTCTTGAGAACACTAAGATCAGGAACACACATGTGACATGCCTCGTCCTTACCTTTTATGCATCTACCTATGAAGAGAGCAAAATAATGTATCGCAAGAAAGTGAATGCTCCCTATGGTAGCTTGCGTGATTTCCCTAGATTCCCCCACAGTTATACTAGCAAGAAAGTCTTGATAATCAGATTTGTGAGGTTCACTAAGATTATCCCACTATGGGAGTTTACAAGCAGTATTAAAATCTTCTAAGTCCATGGTATAAGATTTGTCATAAAGATCAAATAGGACAGTTTTAGAATTGTGTGATGATGTAAATTTAAACCTTCTCACAAATGAATCGGTTAAATAGAGGTACTGAGGGCACTTATCTGCCACGAAGCTCTCAAGATCGGTGTTATGCACATATGCTTCAAATTCCTCCTTGATTCCTGCTCGAACCATGAAGTCCTCTAACGGCCATTCACAAGGCCACACTTGAGCATCTCTTGGTAGTTCATTGTCCGGCTCGCGTATTGCATGCCTGGGTCCTTGCTTCCTTGAGGAACCACCTTGGTACATTTTCCTAAACATATTTCTTCCTTTGAAAAATTTCTGAAATTTTTAGTAACTCAAAAATAAAAGTGAACCAAACTCAACAAAATTGATAGAAACTACTCCTACAAGTGTCTAAAGGCTATATCATGCATTAAAATTACTTTTGACCACATAAAATTGGCATGCAAGCTCAAGAACTGGGTCACCTAAGCAGCAAAAATTTGCAATGAATATAGAACTAGAACAAAAACTAATTGGACCATTGAAGGAGTCACATACCGAAGAACAATACCCCAGAGCAGTTTTGCGAATGGAGCTTTGAGCAAGGAGATCGAAAATGGCAGCAAGATGAGCAAGAACTCGGGTTTGAGCTCTCTAGTGATTTTTTGGGAGGAAGAAGGAGTGTGTGGTGGCTGGAATAAGTGGAGGGGACCCACGTGGGGTCCATGAGAGATGGGGCGCGCCCAGGGGGTGGGCGCGCCCTCCACCCTCGTGGGCATGTAGCTGCTCCCCCTGTTGTGTTCTTAGTGCCAGATATTCTCAAATATTATAGAAAAAATCGTATTTAAATTTCGGGGCATTTGGAGACCTTTTATTTTCGGGGTATTTTTTATTTCATGGATAATTCAGGAAACAGACAAAAAATACTATTTTTTCTTTATTTAATATAAATAACAGAAAGTAAAAAGAGGGTACAGAGAGCTGTGTTTTCTAACTTCATCCATCTCATGCTCATCAGAAGGAATCCACCAACAAGGTTGATCGGGTCTTGTTAACAAACTCATTTCGTATAACATGAAACCGAAGAATTTTCGAATAACACTATGTTACCTCAACGGGGATATGCACATCCCCAACAAATAAGAATATCATATTTCTTCTTGACACTGGGAAGAGGAAATTCGAAACCTTCAATAGTAATTGTTGAAATTTTTCCAATACAATTGATACTATGGACTTGAGGTTGTTTCCTCGGAAAGTGTACCGTATGTTCATTGCCTTTAACATGAAAAGTGACATTGACATTGCCTTTGTTGCAATCAATAACAGCCCCTGCAGTATTCAAAAAGGGTCTACAAGCATAATTGACATACTATCGTCCTCGGGAATATCAAGAATAACAAAGTCTGTTAAAATAGTAATGTTTGCAACCACAACAGGCACATCCTCACAAATACCGATGTATAGCAGTTGATTTATCAGCCATTTCCAAAGATATTTCAGTAGGTGTCAACTTATTCAAATCAAGTCTACGATATAAAGAGAGAGGCATAACACTAACATCGGCTCCAAGATCACATAAAGCAGTTTTAACATAGTTTCTTTTAATGCAGCATGGTATAGTTGGTACTCCTGGATCTCCAAGTTTCTTTGGTATTCCACCCTTAAAAGTATAATTAGCAAGCATGGTGGAAATTTCAGCTTCCGGTATCTTTCTCTTATTAGTAACAATTTCCTTCATATACTTAGCATAAGGGTTCATTTTAAGCATATCAGTCAAACGCATACGCAAAAAGATAGGCCTAATAATTTCAGCAAAGCGCTCAAAATCCTCATCATCCTTTTTCTTGAATGGTTTAGGAGGAAAAGGCATGGGTTTCTGAATCCATGGTTCTCTTTCTTTACCGTGCTTCCTAGCAACAAAGTCTCTCTTATCATAACACTGATTCTTTGATTGTGGGTTATCAAGATCAACAACAGGTTCAATTTCTACATCATTATCATTGCTAGGTTGAGCATCAACATGAACATCATCATTAACATTATCAATAGGTCCATGCTCATTACCAGATTGTGTTTCAGCATCAGAATTAGAAATATCATTGGGAATCTCAGGTGTGTCAACAACAGGTTCACTAGAAGCATGCAAAGTCCTATCATTTTTCTTTTTCTTCCTCTTAGAAGGACTACGTGCATCAACATTAGTTCTCTGAGAATATTGCTCAATTCTCTTAGGATGGCCCTCAGGATACAAAGGTTCCTGAGTCATTTTACCACCGCTAGTCATAACTCTAACAGCATTATCATTCTTATTATTATTTAATTCATTGATCAAATCATTCTGAGCTTTAAGTACTTGTTCTACTTGAGTGGTAACCATAGAAGCATGTTTACTAATAAGTTTAAGTTCACCTTTAACTCTAGACATATAATCACTCAAGTGTTCAAGCATATCAGCATTGTGTTTCAATTGTCTACCAACATAAGCATTGAAATTTTCTTGTTTAACCATAAATTCATCAAACTCATCCAAGCATTGGCTAGCAAACTTAGTAAATGGAATTTCACATTTATCAAATCTATAGAGAGAATTTACCTTTACTACCTGTGTCGGGTTATCAAGACCATGTATTTCTTCAATAGGTGGTAAATTCTTAACATCTTCAGCTTTAATACATTTTTCTTTCATAGATTTATTTGCCTCTTGCATATCTTCAGGGCTAAGAAATAGAATACCCCTTTTCTTCAGAGTTGGCTTAGGAGCTGGTTCAGGAAGTGTCCAATTATTTTCATTAGTTAACATATTATTCAATAGCAATTCAGCTTGATCAACAGTTCTTTCCCTGAAAATACAACTAGCACAACTATCCAGGTAATCTCTGGAAGCATCAATTAGTCCATTATAAAAGATATCAAGTATTTCATTTTTCTTGAGAGGATGATCAGGCAAAGCATTAAGTAATCGGAGAAGCCTCCCCCAAGCTTGTGGGATACTCTCTTCTTCAATTTGCACAAAATTATATATTTCCCTTAAGGCAGCTTGTTTCTTATGAGCGGGGAAATATTTAGCAGAGAAGTAATAAATCATATCCTGGGGACTACGCACACAACCAGGATCAAGAGAATTAAACCATGTCTTAGCATCACCCTTTAATGAGAACGGAAACAACTTAAGGATAAAGTAATAGCGAGTTTTCTCATCATGAGTAAACAGGGTGGCTATATCATTTAATTTAGTAAGATGAGCCGCAACAGTTTCAGATTCATGGCCATAAAAAGGATCAGATTCAACCAAAGTAATTAACTTAGGATCTACAGGGAAATCATAATCCTTATCAGTAATAAAGATAGGTGATGTACAAAAAGCAGGGTCATATTTCATTCTAGCATTCAAAGACTTTTCTTTAAGCTTAGCTAATAATTTCTTCAGATCAGATCTATCATTGCAAGCTAAGAAGTCTCTAGCAGTTTCTTCATCCATAACATAACCCTCAGGAACAACAGGCAGTTCATATCTAAGGGGAGAATCTTCATCATCACATTCATAAATATTATCAGTTTTAATAATTTCATTCTCTCTAGCCCTAGCAAGTTGTTAATCGAGAAATTCACCTAGTGGCACAATAGTATCAAGCATAGAAGTAGTTTCATCATAAGTATCATCCAAAGCAGAAGTGGCATCATCAATAGCATGCAACATATCAGAATGAATAGCAGGTGTAGGTGTCACAAGTTTACTCAAAACAGAAGGTGAATCAAGTGCAGAGCTAGATGGCAGTTCCTTACCTCCTCTCGTAGTTGAGGGAAAAATCTTGGTTCTTTGAGCTTTCAAGTTCTTCATAGTGATAAGCAGATATAAATCCCAACTGACTCAAAGAATAGAGCTATGCTCCCCGACTACGGCGCCAGAAAATAGTCTTGATAACCCACAAGTATAGGGGATCACAACAGTTTTCGAGGGTAGAGTATTCAACCCAAATTTATTGATTCGACACAAGGGGAGCCAAAGAATATTCCCAAGTATTAGCAGCTGAGTTGTCAATTCAACCACACCTGGAAACTTAATATCTACAGCGGAGTATTTAGTAGCAAAGTAATATGATAGTAATGGTAACGGTAGCAAAAGTAATATTTTTGGTTTTATAGTGATTGTAACAGTAGCAACAGAAAAGTAAATAAGCGAAGAACAATATATGAAAAGCTCGTAGGCATTGGATCGGTGATGGAGAATTATGTCGGATGCGATCGATCATGCAACAGTTATAACATAGGGTGACACAGAACTAGCTCCAATTCATCAATGTAATGTAGGCATGTATTCCGAATATAGTCATACGTGCTTATGGAAAAGAACTTGCACGACATCTTTTGTCCTACTCTCCCGTGGTAGCGGGGTCCTATTGGAAACTAAGGGATATTAAGGCCTCCTTTTAATATAATACTGGACCAAAGCATTAACACATAGTGAATACATGAACTCCTCAAACTACGGTCATCACCGGTAATGGTCCCGATTATTGTCACTTCGGGGTTAACGGATCATAACACATAATAGGTGACTATAGACTTGCAAGATAGGATCAAGAACTCACTTATATTCATGAAAACATAATAGGTTCAGCTCTAAAATCATGGCACTCGGGCCCTAGTGACAAGCATTAAGCATAGCAAAGTCATAGCAACATCAATCTCAGAACATAGTGGATACTAGGGATCAAACCCTAACAAAACTAACTCGATTACATGATAAATCTCATCCAACCCATCACCGTCCAGCAAGCCTACGATGGAATTACTCACGCACGCCGGTGAGCATCATGAAATTGGTGATGGAGGAAGGTTGATGATGACGATAGCGACGGATTCCCCTCTCCTGAGCCCCGAACGGACTCCAGATCAGCCCTCCCGAGAGAGTTTAGGGCTTGGCGGCGGCTCCGTATCGTAAAACGCGATGAATCCTTCTCTTTGATTTTTTTTCTCCCTGAACACGAATATATGGAGTTGGAGTTGAGGTCGGTGGAGCGTCAGCGGGCCCACGAGGTAGGGGGCGCCCCCAGGAGGGGTAGGCGCCCCCCACCCTCGTGGACAGGGTGTGGGCCCCCTGACGTGGATTCTTCTTCCAGTGTTTTTTATATATTCCAAAAATAATCTCCATTGATTTTCAGGTCATTCCGAGAACTTTTATTTCTGCACAAAAATAACACCATGGCAATTCTGCTGAAAATAGCGTCAGTCCGGGTTAATTCCATTCAAATCATGCAAGTTAGAGTCCAAAACAAGGGCAACAATGTTTGGAAAAGTAGCTACGTGATACGTTGGATAATTTTTGATTGTTCCATGCTATTATATTACCCGTTTTGGATGTTTATGGGCTTTATTATACACTTTTATATTATTTTTGGGACTAACCTATTAACCGGAGGCCCAGCCCAAATTGTTGTTTTCTTGCCTATTTAAGTGTTTCGAAAGAAAAGGAATATCAAACGGAGTCCAAATGGAATGAAACCTTCGGGAAACTTATTTTTGGAACGGAAGCAATCCAGGAGACTTGGAGTAGACGTTAGGGAAGCTTCGAGGTGACCACGAGGCAGGGAGGCGCGCCCCCACCCTCGTGGGCCCCTCGTGGCTCCCCTGACCGACTTCTTTCGCCTATATATGTCCATATACCCTAAAAACTTCGAGGAGCAAAATAGATTGGGAGTTCCGCCGCCAGAACCTCCGTAGCCACCGAAAACCAATCTAGACCCGTTCCGGCACCCTGCCGGAGGGGGAATCCCTTTCCGGTGGCCATCTTCATCATCCCGGTGCTCTCCATGATGAGGAGGGAGTAGTTCACCCTCGGGGCTGAGGGTATGTACCAGTAGCTATGTCTTTGATCTCTCTCTCTCTCGTGTTCTTGAGGTGGTACGATCTTGATGTATCGCGAGCTTTGCTATTATAGTTGGATTTATGATTTTTCTCCCCCTCTACTTTCTTGTAATGGATTGAGTTTTCCATTTGTAGTTATCTAATCGGATTGAGTCTTTAAGGATTTGAGAACACTTGATGTATGTCTTGCATGTGCTTATCTGTGGTGACAATGGGATATCATGTGATCCACTTGATGTATGTTTTGGTGATCAACTTGCGAGTTTTGTGACCTCGTGAACTTATGCATTGGGGTTGGCACACGTTTTCGTCTTGACTCTCCGATAAAAACTTTGGGGCACTCTTTGAAGTTCTTTGTGTTGGTTGAATAGATGAATCTGAGATTGTGTGATGCATATCGTATAATCATACCCATGGATACTTGAGGTGACATTGGAGTATATAGGTGACATTAAGGTTTTGGTTGATTTTTTCTAAAGGTGTTATTCTAGTACGAACTCTATGATAGATTGAACGGAAAGAATAGCTAATTCGTGTTATTTTACTACAGACTCTTGAATAGATCGATCAGAAAGGATAGCTTTGAGGTGGTTTCATACCCTACCATAATCTCTTCGTTTGTTCTCCGCTATTAGTGACTTCTGAGTGACTCTTTGTTGCATGTTGAGGGATAGTTATATGATCCAATTATGTTATTATTGTTGAGAGAACTTGCACTAGTGAAAGTATGAACCCTAGGCCTTGTTTCAACACATTGCAATACCATTTACGCTCACTTTTATCATTAGTTACCTTGCTGTTTTTATATTTTCATATTACAAAAACCTATATCTACCATCAATATTGCACTTGTATCACCATCTCTTCGCCGAACTAGTGCACATATACAATTTACCATTGTATTGAGTGTGTTGGGGACACAAGAGACTCTTTGTTATTTGGTTGCAGGATTGCTTGAGAGAGACCATCTTCATCCTACGCCTCCCACGGATTGATAAACCTTAGGTCATCCACTTGAGGGAAATTTGCTACTGTCCTACAAACCTCTGCACTTCGAGGCCCAACAACGTCTACAAGAAGAAGGTTGTGTAGTATACATCAAGCTCTTTTCTGGCGCCGTTACTGGGGAGGTTAGAGCTTGAAGGTATATCTTTAGATCTTGCAATTGAATCTTTTTGTTTCTTGTTTTATCATTAGTTTAGTCTATAAAAGAAAATTACAAAAAATGGAATTGAGGGTACCTCATATGCTTCATCTTTTTAATATCTTTCATGAAAATAAGGATTTCGATAACTGTGCCAAAGTGTTAGAAGAAGAATGCATTAGAATGTTTGGCACTAAATCTTTGAATGATGAGCATGATTGCAATGTTATTAGTATGAATTATTTGAATACCCATGATGCTAATGATATGCAAAGCCACAAGTTTGGGGAAGCTATGTTTGATGAAGATGATATTTTTTGTCTCCCAAGTTTTGATGAGCAAATTTATTATGATGATAGCATGCCTCTTATTTATGATGATTATATTTATGAAAGTGGGTTTGGAAGAGTGTCAACTTTAGGAAGTAATGATCCCACTATTTTGGAGGGTGTTGAATCTTATTGTGATAATTATAAAAGTGGATTTGGAGAGGTCATGACTTTATTTACTAGTGATTCCACTATTTCAGAAGAGGTTCCAATTGATTATGAGAACAAAGTTGCTATCTATGATGATTATTGTGATGACTTGTATGCTATTGAGAATAATGATATCCATGAAACTTGTCATCATGATTTTAACTTTCAATTGGATTATGCCTCACATGATAGTTATTTTGTTGAGTTTTCTCCCACTACTATTCCTGAGAAGAAATTTTCTTATGTGGAGAATAATAAAAATTCTATGTTTGTAGATCATGAAAAGAATGCTTTATGTGACAGTTATATTGTTGAATTAGTTCATGATGCTACTAAAAATTATTATGAGGAATGAATATATATTTGTAGGAATTGCAATAATATCAAGTTTCCTCTCTATGTGCTGAAAATCTTGAAGTTATCCTTGTTTTACCTTCCTATGCAAGTTGATTCTTGTTCCCACAAGTTGTTTGCTCACAAATTCCCTATGCATAGGAAGTGGGTTAGACTTAAATGTGCTAGTCATATTCTTCATGATGCTCTCTTTATGTTTCAATTCTTACCTTTTATCTGAGCATCATTGAAATCATCATGCCTAGCTAGGGGCGTTAAACGATAGCGCTTGTTGGGAGGCAATCCGACTTTATTTTTGTTCCTTGCTTTTTGATTCTGTTTAGTAATAAATAATTCATATAGCCTCTGTTTAGATGTGGTTTTACTTTTAATTAGTGTTTGTGTCAAGTAGAACCTTTGGGAAGACTTGGGAAAAGTCTTTGCGATCATGCTGTAAAAAACAGAAACTTTAGCAATCACGAGATTTGCTGCCATTTTTTACTGGAGAGTTCAATTTAGTTAATTCTTTTTGAAGATGATTAATAGATAATTTACTCACGTCCATCAATTTATTTTAGAATTGTTGGGGTTCCATAAGTATACGTTTGATCCAGATTGCTACAGACTGTTCTGTTTTTGATAGATTCTGTTTTATATATGTTGTTTGCTTATTTTGATGAATCTATGAGTAGTATCGAAGGGTGTGAACCATAGATAAGTTGGAATACATTAGATATTACACCAATATGAATTTATAATGAGTTCACAACAGTACCTAAGTGGTGATTTATTTTCTTATACTAACGGAGCTTACGAGTTTTCTGTTAAGTTTTGTGTTGTGAAGTTTTCAAGTTTTGGGTAAAGATTCGATGGACTATGGAATAAGGAGTGGCAAGAGCCTAAGCTTGGGGATGCCCAAGGCACCCCAAGGTAATATTCAAGGACAACCAAGAGCCTAACCTTGGGTATTCCCCGGATGGCATCCCCTCTTTCGTCTTCGTTCATCGGTAACTTTACTTGGAGCTATATTTTTATTCACCACATGATATGTGTTTTGCTTGGAGCGTCATTTTATTTTATTTTGTTTTGCTTGCTGTTTGAATAAAATACCAAGATCTGAAATTTTTAAATGTTAGGGAGTCTTCACATAGTTGCATAATTATTTGACTACTCATTGATATTCACTTATATCTCTTGGAGTAGTTTGTCATTTGCTCTAGTGCTTCACTTATATCTTTTTAGAGCACGGCGGTGGTTTTATTTTGAAGAAATAGATGAACTCTCGTACGTGCTTCACATATATTATTTTGAGAGTCTTTAGAACAGCATGGTAATTTGCTTTGGTTATGAAACTAGTCCTAATATGATGGGCATCCAAGATGGGTATAATAAAAACTTTCATATAGAGTGCATTGAATACTATGAGAAGTTTGATACTTGATAATTGTTTTGAGATATGGAGATGGTGATAATAGAGTCATGCTAGTTGAGTAGTTGTGAATTTGAGAAATACTTGTGTTGAAGTTTGTGATTCCGGTAGCATGCACATATGGTGAACCGTTATGTGATAAAGTCGGAGCATGATTTATTTATTGATTGTCTTCCTTATGAGTGGCGGTCGGGGACGAGCGATGATCTTTTCCTACCAATCTATCCCCCTAGGAGCATGCGCGTAGTACTTTGTTTCGATGACTAATAGATTTTTGCAATAAGTATGTGAGTTCTTTATCACTAATGTTGAGTCCATGGATTATACGTACTCTCACCCTTCCATCATTGCTAGCCTCTCTAGTACCGCGCAACTTTCTCCGGTACCATAAACCCACCATTTACCTTCCTCAAAACAGCCACCATACCTACCTATTATGGCATTTTCATAGCCATTCCGAGATATATTGCCATGCAACTTTCCACCGTTCTGTTTATTATGACACGCTCCATCATTGTCATATTGCTTTGCATGATCATGTAGTTGACATTGTATTTCTGCATAGCCACCATTCATAATTCTTTCATGCATGTCACTCATGAGTCATTGCACATCCCGGTTCACCGCCGGAGGCATTCACATAGTCATATTTTGTTCTAAGTATCGAGTTGTAATCTTTGAGTTGTAAGCAAATAAAAGTGTGATGATCATCATTATTAGAGCATTGTCCCAGTGAGGAAAGGATGATGGAGACTATGATTCCCCCACAAGTCGGGATGAGACTGTGGACGAAAAATAAAAAAAAAAGAGAAAAGAGGCCATAGAAAAGAGAAGGCCCAAAAAACAAAAAAAACAAAAAAAATTGAAAGAAAAAGAGAGAAGGGGCAATGCTACCACACTTGTGCTTCAAAGTAGCACCATGATCTTCATGATAGAGAGTCTCCTATGTTGTCACTTTCATATACTAGTGGGAATCTTTCATTATAGAACTTGGCTTGTATATTCCAATGATGGTCTTCCTCAAAATGCCCTAGGTCTTCGTGAGAAAGCAAGTTGGATGCATGCCCACTTAGTTTCTTTTTGAGCTTTCATACACTTATAGCTCTAGTGCATCTGTTGCATGGCAATCCCTACTCACTCACATTTATATCTATTGATGGGCATCTCCATAGCTCGTTGATACGCCTAGTTGATGTGAGACTATCTTCTCCTTTTTTGTCTTCTCCACAACCACCATTCTATTCCACCTATAGTGTTATGTCCATAGCTCACGCTCATGTATTGCGTGAAGATTGAAAAATTTTGAGAACATCAAAAGTATGAAACAATTGCTTGGGTTGTCATCGGGGTTGTGCATGATTTAAATATTTTGTGTGATGAAGATAGAGCATAGCCAGACTATATGATTTTGTAGGGATAGCTTTCTTTGGCCATGTTATTTTGAGGAGACATGATTACTTTGTTAGTATGATTGAAGTATTATTATTTTTATGTCAATATTAAACTTTTGTCTTGAGTCTTATGGATCTGAATATTCTTGCCACAATGGAGAAGATTACATTGATAAATATGTTAGGTAGCATTCCACATAAAAAATTCTGTTTTTATCATTTACCTACTCGAGGACGAGCAGGAATTAAGTTTGGGGATGCTTGATACGTCACCAACGTATCTATAATTTTTTATTGTTCCATGCTATTATATTAGCCGCTTTGGATGTTTATGGGCTTTATTATACACTTCATATTATTTTTGGGACTAACCTATTAACCAGAGGCCCAGCCCAAATTGTTGTTTTCTTGCCTATTTCAGTTTTTCAAAGAAAAGGAATATCAAACGGAGTCCAAACAGAATGAAACCTTCGGGAGAGTTATTTTTGGAACGGAAGCAATCAAAGGGACTTGGAGTAGACGTCAGGGGAGCTTCGAGGTGGCCACGAGGCAGGGAGGCGCGCCTGCCCCCCTGGGCACGCCCCCACCCTCGTGGCTCCCCTGACCGACTTCTTTCGCCTATATATGTCCATATACCCTAGAAACATCGAGGAGCAGAATAGATTGGGAGTGCCGCTGCCAGAACCCTCCGTAGCCACTGAAAACCAATCTAGACCCGTTCCGGCACCCTGTTGGAGGGGGGGATCCCTCTCCGGTGGCCATCTTCATCATCCCGACGCTCTCCATGACGAGGAGGGAGTAGTTCACCCTCGGGGCTGAGGGTATGTACCAGTAGCTATGTGTTTGATCTCTCTCTCTCTCTCTCGTATTCTTGAGGTGCTACGATCTTGATGTATCGAGAGCTTTGCTATTATAGTTGGATCGTATGATGTTTCTCCCCCTCTACTTTCTTGTAATGGATTGAGTTTTCCCTTTGAAGTTATCTTATCAGATTGAGTCTTTAAGGATTTGAGAACAATTGATACGTCTTGCATGTGCTTATCTGCGGTGACAATGGGATATCATGTGATCCACTTGATGTATATTTTGGTGATTAACTTGCGAGTTCCATGACCTCGTGAACTTATGCATAGGGGTTGGCACATGTTTTCGTCTTGACTCTCCGGTAGAAACTTTGGGGCACTCTTTGAAGTTCTTTGTGTTGGTTGAGTAGATGAATCTGAGATTGTGTGATGCATATCATATAATCATACCCACGGATACTTGAGGTGACATTGGAGTATCTAGGTGACATTAGGGTTTTGGTTGATTTGTGTCTTAAGGTGTTATTCTAGTACGAACTCTATGATAGATTGAACGGAAAGAATAGCTTCGTGTTATTTTACTACAGACTCTTGAATAGATCGATCAGAAAGGATAACTTCGCCGTGGTTTCATACCCTACCATAATCTCTTCGTTTGTTCTCCACTATTAGTGACTTTGGAGTGACTCTTTGTTGCATGTTGAGGGATAGTTATATGATCCAATTATGTTATTATTGTTGAGAGAACTTGCACTAGTGAAAGTATGAACCCTAGGCCTTGTTTCAACACATTGCAATACCGTTTACGCTCACTTTTATCATTAGTTACCTTGCTGTTTTTATATTTTCAGATTACAAAAACCTATATCTACCATCCATATTGCACTTGTATCACCATCTCTTCGCTGAACTAGTGCACCTATATAATTTACCATTGTATTGGTTGTGTTGGGGACACAAGAGACTCTTTGTTATTTGGTTGCAGGGTTGCTTGAGAGAGACCATCTTCATCCTACGCCTCCCACGGATTGATAAACCTTAGATCATCCACTTGAGGGAAATTTGCTACTGTCCTACAAACCACTGCACTTGGAGGCCCAACAACGTCTACAAGAAGAAGGTTGTGTAGTAGACATCAATACGACGGAGACGTATCAGTTAGTTCCATTCAAATCATACCAAAACCATATAGAATTGTTGTAAACATGGCATGACTACTTCATAAATTATAGATACATTGGAGACGTATGAGCCACCATACCTTAACAAATGCAATTATTTATACCCATGCATATACGATGATCTCTCGACTGGTTCACAACGCTCAGTCTTGCTGCTAACAAAGAAAATAGCCCCGCTCACTTGTGAATGGGCCACTAATAGTCTAAGACGTGGTTGGGCCACATGTAGATTGAGCAAGAACCCAGTGCCGCTGATGATGTGGATGCATGGGGTGCAAATTGCAAGACCAAGATTCACATGCTTCACACCAAAACCTAGCTAGGGTGGCAGCGGCTGGCTAGGACAACACAAACCAGTGAACAACATGACAGTTGACGACAGATGGGGGCCTCGAGCAAGCAGGTGGTTGGGTGCAACTGTGACTGCCCGAGAACGATGCTCCAGATGCCTTCCGCTATTTTTGTTGTAGCCGCATTAATTATTTGGTTGTGGCATTCATCATCGCATCATTAGCACTGCATCAGCACTCCGTTGCCGTCATTTTTTCAAAACTTGCATTCGTCTGTAGTTGCCGCTTCTCCCCATTGGCTTCGTTTACCATTCCGGGTCCAACCACACACTTGCACGTGCCAGCAGCATCGTTAAATAATTATTTTCAAAATTGGATTAAAACATTCTAAAAATAGGTTGAAAGTTGGCGTGCGGTCTTTATATATGGTTTCATATTGTTCTTTTCAATCTTCACTTCCTTCCTATCACTTTTATCATTTCAGAGTTTCTTCTTGAAGGTTCTTCATGGTGGTTTGTGAACGATTTATTTCGTTCTCAAAGTGCCCTTCAAGATTCTCCTCGAAGTTAAGATCTGCCAAGCTATACTCGAAAATAAACATGGTGTTCAACACATGTTTTCTTTTGAGAAGTTCAAGCATGTTTCATCTTCCATTCAAGTGTGCAAATCCTTCCTACCTTGTCTTTCGAGTTGGTCTTATGTCATTATTGACAAATTTTCCTTCGTGTTTCATGATTCATAGGTTGTAAAGAATGAAATATTAAACCCACCATTTTCTCTTCGTTCAGGAGATCCTTTCAACCCATCAATCCCTTCGCTGGAGTTATATTGCGTCGATTTCATCTAAAGCCTTCCCTAAGGAATGTTGCTATTGTGGTGCATATTTGTGATCCAGGTTTTCTCTCTACCCCTCTCGGTGAAAGTTTTGCATCTGTTTGTTGCTCTCAAGCATCAGCAAATGGCAGGCTTTTACCTCAAAATTTTGAAATGTTTCCATAAGGCCATTTGAAGCATATTTGTTGCTTGTTGATTCTTTCAACAATTCCCTTCAAGTCTTCTTCGCAAGGATGCTCTTTAATGTTCTATTGCGTTATAAGATGTTGGTTTCTCGTCCGTTCTTTTCATCCCAAGTATCTAACTCAAATTCTTTTATTAAGGAAGCATTGTGTTGGTGCTCTTTCCCAAGTTCCCTCCATGTTGCCAACTTAATGTTCTGCCAATCACTTCTCTTTTAATCGGAGTCACATACAAGTGCTTCCATTTTCTCAAGTTCATGTTCAATGCCTTGCTTTTCTTCCACTGGAGTGGTTTCAAATTCTTTCTCATCCTTGATGCCATCTGTTATCACTTTGCAACCTCGTCTCACTCATTTGTCATAGAAGCAGCTTTATTTTACCTCTTTCTCTTCCTCTTCATCTTCCTCTTCCTCTCCCTCTTCTCATTCCTAGACCTCAGGGAGAGATCTCTTGCAAGTGGGGGAGAGTTGTGACATCCCGAGACCGACGCTCCAGATGCCTCCCGCTATTTTCGCTGTAGCCGCATTAATTATTTGGTTGTGGTATTAATCATCACATCATTTGCATTGCATCGACACTCCATTGCCATTAGTTTTTCAAAACTTGCATCCCTCCGTACTTGCCACTTCTCTCCATTGTCTTCATTGATTGTTCTGGGTCCAACCACACACTTTCACGTGCCCCAACATCGTTAAATAATTATTTTCAAAGTGGGATTAAAATATTCTCGGAATGGGTTGAAAGTTTACGTGTGGTCTTACTATTATGTATGTAGACCACATGCCAAATTTCGTCGCATTCGAAATTCATTTTCGTAACAAAACTTGTTTCCGGGCTACCCGACTTCCCTCTCATCTCGGCCCAGCAATTCTAGATAGCCCACCTAAACCTACCCTAACCACCCTCCGCTCCAGAGCCTTCCAATTGTGATCGGAGGGATCCAAAAACCCCCCCCCAAAACCCTCAACCCTCGCCATCTCTGCCTATTTAAGCAACTCCTACCCTACCTAATTTGCAACCCTACCCCTCTTCCACATTTTCCATGTGCAGCCTCTCCACCGCCGCCACTTGTCCACCTTCTCCATCCTCCAGCCACCGTGGCCCTGTGAGCCCATCATGGACCCGCCTGAACCCATCTGGGCCCGATCCAGCTCACACGCCACTGCCATTAGTGGTCGCCTCCGCCGCTCGCGCCCGAGCTCCCCTCACCATGCCGCCTACTCGCCCTCGCGCGGGATCTCCTATCGACCGATGAGCTGCCAAAGACTGCAGATGGAACAGGCCAACCTCACCGCCTCCTCGCCTTTCTCCTCCATCTCTCTCACTTTGCACTCTAACCCTCTCTCTCTGCTGCCGCCATGGACAGGTGCCATGGACGCCGCCCAAGCTCGGAGCTTAGGCCGCCACCTCACCTCGCCGCCGCCTTGGGCCAGATCCGGTGGCCACGACCCCTCCCGCGGCCGGATCCGGCCCGATCTGCCCGCCTGCGCTGCTCCCCTGCTGTTCGTCGACCCCGTCGGCGCACCGAACCATTGCCATGGCCTCTGCTTCGCCCGCCGGTACGCCCTCGTCTGAGGATCCGCCAAGCCTTCCCACCAAACAACATCTGGAACTGCTTCATCCTAGTTTTCCTGCGAGGTCGAATTTTTGCTTGTCCTCAAAATTTTCACATCAGATTGCATTTTGTGATGATGGTAACTTTGTACTTGTTTGTCCGATGGAAATGATCTTTCTATGAAAAGTGATCTACTCTTTGTGGGCTTAATGATGGTTGCATTTGCATCCTTGATAGGATTCATCTACATGTTGTAATCTCTGTTGCAAAATTGCATCATGTCATATTCTGCAGAAAATTGTTAAAACATTCAAACTTATGTTGATCCTGGCCACCAATCCATAACTCATATGCATATGATTCCTTAAGGTGTTTTGCACTATGCAATGTTTATTTTAATGCGATGCCCATGGATGCCATGTCAAGTTTCTTTAGGATGTCTATTTCTTCCTCTTAAGTGGCTATCATGGTATAAATACATTCATGTTAACAGAAAGTTCCATTTTGTAAAAATAATAGTAATTAATAAATGCATCCTATGAATTTGTGCCTATGAAGTAAAATGAACATTGCAATGCCTAATGCATGTACATGTATTATTCATAAATACTAAAATTGTTTTACTTAACGTTTAGTGCATCTCAATTCAGCATCATAATGTTACTGTTTTGCAAATCCCAGATTTTCCCGAAGTCCCTAAAACTTAGCAAAACATTGCATTTTCCATAAATCATATTAAATTAACTATGATGCCTATGAACCTGAACCTTATATGAAAATTTTAGCATGTTAAAGCAACTATAAATGCATATCCCTTTCATACATTTTAACAACATGCATATTGATGTTCTGTTGCTCCCAACTAGGCATCTTGCTATTTCCATAGATTACAATCAACACAAGTTGTTCAGGTATGTGATGGATTATGTTATATGTATCCAGTTTGCTTGATACTTTGTTCATGTAAACATAGATGCATCTAAAATTGTAATTGTTTCATTCTAGGCAATGTGTTTGGTTACAAATATGGGAACACATTTGATTAACTGAAGAAATGATGGTTGGGCTCCACTATTTTAAGATGTCGAAGCCTTTTGCACCAAAAATGGCATTCGGATACTAAATATGGATGCCATCTTTCTTAAACGGGGGAAAATCAAGAAAAGGTGGGACAAACAATGTCTTTTTTCCACGTGGACACCTTCTATGATGTTATAGACTCCATCGCCACAAAGGTTGATCATCATTTTAATGAGGTATCTTCAAAGTTGCTCTAGAACTTCTCTTGTCTTGACCCTAGAGACTCATTTTCTAGGTTCAATGTGAAAAAGCTTGAGACTCACATAGATTTATCAAGAGTATTTCTCTTAGTATGAACGTGAACCTATAGAAGATAACCTTGAGCTATTCATTATTCATACGAGAAGAATTGAAAACATGTCATGATATTGCAAGCTTGGCTAAAAAGATAGTTGAATTAGAACGATACATCATGTTTCCTATGATTTTTCTCCTCGATGAGTTGGCATTGCTAGTACCAGTAGTGATGAAAACAATTGCAAGAGCCTTCTCGGCAACGACAATCCCTAAGACCGAGTTGCGCAACATTATGTCCGGTGGTTGGCTTAGCTATTCGGTGGTCTGTTACAATGAGCGAGGAGGGATATTCAAAATTCTTCATCATGGTAAATTAAGAAAGATTTTCAGAAAGATGGTAAGGCATTACCATTGCCTGGGTCTTCTAGACATCATTGAAAGTTTCATTATCGGTATATTTCCGATTAACGAGTAAAATTTCTCGCTGTATGGCGTTAGTGGGATTTGGTATGCCTCGTCGAGAATAGCTATGTTATGAACATGATTGAGATTTATCATTTTTGGTTAGAACTGCTAAAAAACAGGATGATTTATATGCATGTTTATGAATCTCAGAGGGTTATAAGCAAAATCTGACACTAGTGTTTGATATTTTTAATAGCTAGATACATATTTTTTTAGTTGTTTGGATTTACATCTTTGAGGTTAGCTATAGTTGGTTTTTTAGCAAAAGCTATAGTTGGTAAAATTTATAAGAATAATATGCCAAATCAAGGGTAATTATTTTGGTATTGATTAACAACTATACATGGGCCAAAAATGTACAATGGTGGTCTACACGCGTCTTGTCCATCTATATGACAATGAACCCTTAAAAAAATCTCTTTTCTTTGACAAAAATAATCAATTTATGATGTAGCAGTAATTTGGCAACTAAAAAAATGACCCAGGTCAACAAAAAATGGTTGGGTTTCTGTGGTTCCTGTCATGATTTTAAGATCAACGGTCCATGCATGTTGTCATGATCCAATATTAATTTATCGCTATGATCTTTGGAGATTTTTCTCTTTTCTATAGTCACTACTAATTATAGGGATTAATAATATCTATCTTTAGAGTTGTTGATGCTCTTTTTATACTCTAACCTCACAGATTTCGTTTCACATCCTATCCTTACGAGTTTTCCTCGCCTTTGTTGATATTTACTAGCAAATCCTAGCCTTAGACACAACTGGGTAATATTTGTCAAGCTGAGTGACACCACGGAGACCATGGATGTCAAGTACCGCAATGGCTTCGTCAAGAAGGTGACGCAGGCGGCCGTTGCGTTGACAGTGGAAGGGGTGAAGTACAAGGAGTGCGGCAGGAATCATGCGCTGACTAGTGGTGGGCACGTCGTGGACGGCTGCGGGGAGTGAATACCGTTGGAGGACCTCAACCCCACTAACGCGTCGTCATACAAGTGCACGACATGCGGATGACACCACAACTTCCACCACAAGGTGATGACAGAGAGGTCACCGCTGTTGTTGCCCATGGCAAGAACCGTCATAGTAGTTGAGCCTAACTGCAAAAAATGCTGACATAAAAAAGCTTGTCATGGTAGCTGAAAAATGTCCCATGGTAGACGAAAAACGTCTAACACTGGTGTGTGACGGTGCTGGGAGGAGACGGAAGGTCCGACAACAGAGGAGAATGCATAGGAGGCGTTGTGGCCGTTGGGTTACTTGCGCTTATTGTTGTGCCTCCAGTTCATGAAGACGTCCTTACTGATGCCAATGTCATGGCACCTCGCTTCGATGATGTCCTTATTGCGCTTCTGCAGGCGCCACCCTAGGTGCTTCGACAGCTCCTACATGCGCATCTTCTGGTAGGCAGTGAACATGGTGCGGGACCACTTCCTCGCCGACAGAACCCCATGGGGCGGTGGCGCCGTCGCCGTCGAGAGCTGGGTGGGGAGCCTCTGGATCTGTAGTGCCCCCGGCGGGCGGCTGTGTCATGGAGAAGAGATGTATGCAGGCAGCTGCTATGCCATCGGCGCCGGAGGATACACAGGTGGAGGCTGATGTGGTGGGGAGACGGAGCTCGTCATCATACTCCGTGGCATCCGAATCATACTCCGTGCCATCCGAGTTGGTGTCAGAGTCGGCAACTGGGAGCCGGTCCTCCGGTGTCTGCTCCTCCCTGCGCTACGGCTGGCCATGGAGCACAATCGCCGCCATGGGTGGTGGCAGCGGCGACCACTCCATCATCATCTCGCGGTGCAAGCTGTAGTGGCAGCCACATGCCGCCACTTGTATGACGATGCGTCGGTGGGGTTCAGGTCCCCCAATGGCATCCACTCCCCGCAGCCGTCCATGACTTGCCCACCGGTAGCCAGCGCGTGGTTCCTACTACACTCCTGTACTTCACCCCTTCCACCGCCGACGCCACGACCGCCTGCTTCACCTTCTTGACAAACCCCTTAGGGTACTTGACGTTCATGGCCCCCTGGTGTCACTCGGCTTGACAAAGATTACCCACTAGTGTCTAAGGCTTGGATTTACTAGTTAGGATCAACGAAGGCGAGGAAAACTCGTAAGGATAGAATGCGAAACGAAGTCTGTGAGTTTAGGGTATAAAAAGAGCAACAATGACTCTAACGACAGATATCATTAATCCATGTAATTAGTAGTGACTATAGAAAAGAGAAAATCTCGAAAGATCGTAGTGATAAATTAATATAGGATCATGACAACATGCATGGACCGCTGATCATAAAATCAAGACAGGCACCATAGAAACCGACCATTTTTTGTTTGACCTTGCTCATTTTTTAGTTGTCAAATTACTGCTACATTGTCAATAGAATTTTTTTTCAAAAATAGGTTTTTTCAGGGGTCTTCGTCACATAGATGGACAGGACGCATGTAGACCACAATTGTACATTTTTTGCCCATGTATAGCTGTTAATCAATATAAAACTAATTACCGTGGATTTGAGATGTTATCCTATATAACTAAGAGATCCACCCCCACTAATCTATATATCTTGACATGCAGCATATCGGCCTCAACATGTATGCCCCACATGTGCCACCTTCTGCCACATCAGCGACTCTTTACATGCAGCGTTCTGTTACCAATGTGCAGAACCGACTGTCCACCTGCCTTCTCTTCATTTCCACTTTCCAGCCATAAATTGTGGATGCCTCTCTCCCTCCCTCGGAAATAAACACAAACCGATCGACCTCTCTCCCCTAGAAAAATTGACGTTTGTTTTTTCCTTGGCTACAGGTGCAGCAGGTCTGCAGGTGGGAGCCGATCTGTGTTGTTGCAGCCCAATACTAACTCTTGCTTTCTCTCTCTTGCTCAAACCAAGGAAGAAGAAAGAAAGAAGTAGGGGAGGACACGGTGGACATAGATGGATTCCTGGGGACGAACGCCCGCTGCTCGTACATTGTGTTTCCACCAGAGCTCTAACTCTTGCTGACACCACACCACCCCATAACAATCCCGAGAGCATTCCGTTTTGTAGCCAACGGGAAGCGCAGCCCCTACGCTTTCGCTGGGCAACATGCATGATCTACATGCCCAACGACGCGCGCACCGCGGCCGCTTCCCACGCTCCTCTAACCACCAAGCTCTCACATACCACCACACCACGCACATGCGGACACATGCACGCACACACACACTATACACACACACGCCCTGCATAGACCGCACCTGGCGCATCCGACGCCAATCGTCATTACTCGGACATGGCTTATTGCCAACACTCACCCCCTGAGCCATGACTTTGTCATCGTTGGAGTTGTTGTGGCTCTTGTCATTGTCGTTGTCACAGTCGTGACCCAGCCCGCGGACCCGACCCGGCGCATCGACGCCGGTCGCACCGTGCTCCATCACGATCCCGGCGACATACGCCGAGCTCCTTCTCCGTCGGCGACACACGCCTGGCGTCCCTTTACGCCCCGCACGTCCCGCGCGCACCCAACGCGCCCGACGAGCCCGACCGCACCAATGTGTCCCGCACGTCCCGCGTGCACCCGACGCGCCCGACCGCACCAGACGCTCACCATGTGCCGCCTCCGCGTCCGTCATGGCAGCCGCCAACGACAAACGCCGGAAGGATGTAGCCGAACTCGAGCATGGACTCGAGCACCACGGCGACATACGCCTCCTCCCAACGTCAACTGCACGCTCGTACGCGCGCCCGCGGTCCCGACGCGCCCGACGCGTCCAGTGCGCCCCCATAACACGCACCGGTCGCGCCCGGCTCGCCGCCGCGGCTTATTGCCCTGCACCACTGCGGCCTCAACCGCAGCGCACCACCTCCATGCCGTCACGTCGTGCAACCGCAGCCTCTGCGCCACCACGCAGCCGCAGCTCGGTGTCAAGCGCCTCCACGGTTGTCGCGCCGAGCCGCCGCGACCTCTGCGCCACCACGCAGGTCCTCCGCGACCTCCTCGTCTCCGCGACCACCATGCTCTTCGCGCGCACGACATCACACCGCACAGCCGCGGACTCGCCGTGTGTCGCCGTCGCCACGCACTCGCCGCGCGCCACGGCCGCCCCTTGAACCTTGTGGCTCTGAATACCAATTGTTGTTGCAGCCCTAGACTAACTCTTGCTCTCTCTCTCTCTCTCTGGCTCAAACCAAGGAAGAAGAAAGAAAGAAGTAGGGGAGGACACGGTGGACATAGATGGATTCCTGGGGATGAACGCCCGCTGCTCGTACTGCCCGCTGCTCGTACATTGTGTTTCCACCAGAGCTCTAACTCTTGCTCACACCACACCACCCCATAACAATCCCGAGAGCATCCCGTTTTGTAGCCAACGGGAAACGCAGCCCCTACGCTTTCGCTGGGCAACATGCATGATCTGCATGCCCAATGACGCGCGCATCGCGGCCGCTTCCCACACTCCTCTAACCACTTAGCTCTCACGTACCATCACACCACGCACATGCGCACACATGCACGCACACACACACGCTCTGCATAGACCAGTCGTCATCGCTCGGGCATGGCTTATTGCCAACAATCTGTGCATCAAGGGTCCTCCCATGGCACGTCCATTGGTGCTGCTCGCCCCCGCGGTTCTCTAAAACTCTCTATGGTATGATCCCCCTTGGCCCTTGCAGGTTTGGTGCCATATGTGCCCTAGTCCTCCCCTCCCGTGTGTGTCTATATTCAGGCTAAGACAGCTTTGGCGTCGTTGGGGAGGTCAGTACCGGACGGAACGCCCAGTGTGCAGGAGTCCTTTCATCTGAATTTTGAAATCTGATGTTTCTAACAGTATACAAGTTTGTAAATTGCTCCATTGAACAGATTAGTATACAAAGTGCTCTTCCCATCAGGTTATTCTCAGCCATGGTGTGGATATTTTTATTTTGGCCTAGAAGGAACGCCCAGTGTACATGTGTCCTTTCCTATGAATTTAAAACTATGATATTTCTATTAGTATACAAGTTTGTACATTGCTCCATTGAGCAGGTTAGTATACAAAGTGCTCTTCCCATCAGCTTATTATATATGTAAGCGCTACAATTTCAATCCATCATTTGGTATGCCTTTAATTGGCAAAGTTTATGATAGATATAGAAGCATCCGAATTTAATATCCTTGTATCTTAAATATGTTAGAATTTTAGCTGCTATTTTATTTGTGAAACACATATAAGTAGATTCATGTTGACTGATTCATATAATGATTTGCTAATGTGGCCAAATAAGTTATTTCATGTAGTACATTCTGCCCATATGTGCTTCTTTACATATTGGTGTTAACTAGCACATATGCCCGTGTGTTGCAACGGGAGATAAATAGTATGCATTTAAAGTCAGTGACAATTATATGTGCAAGAAAAATCTTATGTGCACACAAAAAAAAGAACGTTTAGCTTCTCGGTTTCGCCACGAATGAAAGAATCAATCCGCTATTTTTCCATTCATAATCGAGGGCATTTAAGAGTTTTGTTACGTAACCGCATGTCAGATAAGGCCCATGAGATATTCAATCTACTTTTCCTTTCAATCCTTTCGATCGATGGGATTTTAAGATATGAAATTTCTAAATATTCTAGAAAACATGAAAATACCAACGTTTTTTTTAATTATGTACACTTCAAAAAAACACGAAAAAATATGAAAGGGAACATCTTTTTAAATTCACAAACATTTTCTGAAAATACCAACGTTTTTTATAAAAATATTAACATTATTTGACTTTGTGGATTTTTTTTAAAACGGGAACATGTGTTGAAAATTCATAAAGCAAAAGACAGAAACAAAGCAAATGGGCCAGCCCATTATTGGTTGTCCTGTGCGAAACTCCGGCAAAAAAATATGAACATTATTTGAATTTTTGAACATTTTTAAAATTGGAACATGTGTTTCATAAGATTTTTAGAAAATGTGTATCTTTTATACACGAAGATCATTTTTAGTTGAGGCAATTTAACTAAAACAATAATATTTTCTTAATTTGATGCATTTTTTGAAATGCCAGTTTCTTTTTAGACATCTCAAACAATTTTGAAAAATATGTTTTTTTTTGCAAAAATGGGAAACTTTTTGCTTGTTCTGAATATTTTACAAAATAGCAAGAAAATTTTGGAATTCTGCACATTTTCAAAAATCTTCTTCTTAATTCGAAATGTTTTTTGAGAATTTTTAATTTACGAAATAAATGATAAAAAAATAAAATTGGAAGGGAAAAACGAGATAGAAAAAAATAAAAGAAGTAAAACACAGAAACAAAGAAAATGGGCTAGCCCAATATTGGCTGTCCTCTGTGAAACTCGACTATTTGTCGCCTTGTGCGGGAAATAGTATTTTGCCAGCTGCGTGGGCAGACAAATAAGTGGGCTTGCTTCGCAGGGCCAGAGCGCGCGGCCCATGTACAGAAATTCTTTTTTAGCAAACAAAGGCATAAAAAAATTAGTACCACCTCGGATAGTAAAAAAAGTTCTTTTCAGTGGTGAACGGATGAAAAAATTAGGAAAACGTACCTTGCTTTATTAGTAGGTATAGGTATAGATTAATTATAATTGCCCTAAGAGATCTTGATTTTGCATTTGTATACATTTTTTCTTGCCTGCTGCATCCTACCCATTTGGAGAAGGTATAATAACTTATTATGGCGCCAATCTATTTTGTAATTGTGCAAATTTAGTGTTCAATAGAGCTGTTTCGATGAATTAGGATACGTCAATTTTCACAGTCGAAAAAAATACTCTTTAATGTTTCCGTTAGTTTTGTTACGACGTCTCCATAAGATATGTGTGTGTGTGTGTGTGTGTGTAGTCCATTCTACATTTTCTGCCACAGGTATTGGCAATTTAAATACCATCATTTTGTTGATGCAATTCCAAATTAATTGCGGTCGCTATTTGTATCGATTCCAAGTCTAACTGAACATAGCTCCTTTTTGTATGTAACTTTTGTAGCTAACATGTAACATTCATATTGGTGAGGATGGTTTCTTCATATATGGAGTGTTAAGGATAAGACATCGGATATCACCGAAACATATTGCAACAATTTCACGCAGCAACGTGCGGGGTATTATTTGATTCTTATAAATGTTACCAACTATAGCTTTTGCTAAAAAAACAACTATATAGCTAACCTCAAAGATGTAAATCCAAACAACTAAAAAATATCAAACCCCGGTGTCGGGTTTTGCTTATAACCCTTCGAGATTCATAAACGAGCATATAAATCATCCCTTTTTTGTCAGTAATCACCAACTATGATAAATCTCAAGCCTGTGCAAAACATAGCCAAAACTAATTTTGACAGGGCATATCAAATCCCACTAACGCAACACAGCGAGAATTCTTACTCAATAATCTGAAACATGTCGATAATGAAACTTTCAATGATGTCTAGAAGACCTAGGAAATGGCAATGCCCTGCCATCTTTCTGAAAATCATTCTTAATTTTGCCACGATGAAGACTTTTGAATATCCCTCATCGGTCAATGTAACACACCATCATATAGTTAAGCCAGCCACCAGACATCATATTGCACAACTCGGTCTTAATGATTTTCGTTGCTGAGAAGGCTCTTTCAATTGTTGTAGTCGCTACTGGTACTAGTAATGCCAGCTCAATGAGGCGATAAATCATAGGAAACATGATGTATCGTTCTAGTTCAACTATCTTTTTAGCCGGGCTTGCAATACCATGAGAAGTTTTCAATCCTTCTCGTATGAATATGAATAGCTCAAGGTTATCTTCTATATGTTCACGTTCATACTTAGAGCAATACTCTTGATAAATCTCTATGAGTCTCAACCTTTTTTACATTGAACCCAGAAAATGAGTCTCTAGGGTCAAGGCAAGAGAAGTTCTGGAGCAGCTCTGAAGATACCTCATTAAAATGATGATCAACCTTTGTGGGGATGGAGTCTATAGCAGCATAGAAGGTGTCCACATGGAAAAAATGATCAATAGTGACATTGTTTGTCCCACCTTTTCTTGATTTTCCCCATTTAATAAAGATGACATCCATATTTAGTATCTGAATGCCATTTTTGGTGCAAAAGGCTATAACATCTTAAAAGAGTGGATCCCAACCATCATTTCTTCGTTCCCATATCTGAAACCAAACACATTGCCTAGAATGAAACAATTACAATTTATGATGCATGTATGTTTACATGAAAAGAATACTATCAAGCAAACTGGATACATATAACATAATCCATCACATACCTGAACAACTTATTCAACAACCAAAACCCAATTTGGAGAAGACAACATGACCAAATTTATCATCCCATCGGCCATGCATAAAAATATATCGACCTAATCAATAAGTCATATCTTTTGTGCACCATATTCCAACCAAACAAAGGCTACATTACATAGTTTCACATATGAACCAAGATGTCATCCATATTTGTTTTCCTAAATCTACAACACAATCACTACTAACTACAATTGCATAATACAAGTTGTTTAAAATTCATAGAAATATACCTCTGCCTCTCCCCTTTTCCATTGGGTTTTCTAGCCCCTTACCTCTCTATCTTTTGTCGAGTGTTGGAACGAACGCTACAAGGCACTGCACCATACCGGTCATGAAGGATGTGAAGCTTGCTTCCACTTCCTGCTATGCCCCACCCTCAATCGACGCTCGTTGCGCAGCACGCCCTACACAGTTGCACCCAACCACCCGCTTGCTCGAGGCCCTTATTTGTCGTTAACTGTCATGTTGTGTGCTGGTATGTGGCGTCCTAGCCAGCCAACACCCTAGCTAGATTTTGGAGTGAAGCATGTGTGTCTCGGTCTTGCGATTTGCGCCCATGCGTGCACATCGTCAGCGGCACTGGGTTCTTGCTCAATCTACATGTGGCCCAACGCGTCTTAGACTGTTAGTGGCCCATTCTCAAGTGAGCGGGGCTCTTTTCTCCGTTAGAGGCAAGAGTGAGCATAGGTAGAAATAATTGCATCGAGTTAAGGTATGGTGGGAACATGACGTTGCTCACTAGAGTCCTCCGCCGTCAACGTAGATGGCCATGCGTCTAGCGAACATTGGGAGAGCCTATCAATACCCACCTCGACGCCACCCAGCCGACAATCACCATCGAGTAGGAGTCGCAACCAGACATTGGTGATGAAGATGGTGGCCGAAAACATAAAGATGGACGAAGATGAGGTCTCCAGTAGCCTCTGGACACAAAGAATCAACAACTCGTTGACGCAAAGGATCATGTAGAACAACATTCGCTGAAGAGGAATAAGCCCCTTGAATGGGTGGTGGCCTCCTTATAGAAGCTGAAGCAATGCTAAAAACCCGACTGCCCGGGATTTGCATCCGAAGACCGAAAGTGGGCCTCCAAGAAAGGAGGTTGAGATGGATATCTTCCTCTACATGCACAGGGATTTGACAGACTCCCCTCTAGTTTGATTTGTAGATGTGGTTGAGAAAATCTCGAACTCAAGTGAGGAGAAACGATGCATATTCATTAAAGAAGAACGACGATGCACCTATTCGAAAGGACCATGCATGCTTTTGTTTCCAGGAGACCAAAAGTGAAGCACGAGATCTTTGTACAGGGTTTTATGTGTCTCTGGATATTGGGTAGGGATAAAAATGGCAGGTGATTCAGGGATAGGGCAAGGGAAATGATCCAGTGAGATCCTAGACACAACCCTTGGCCGACATCTTGGCACCACCGCGGTGCCAAGAATAAAATAGTATGAAGAAATCACTCAAAGGGAAGGGGGTTATTTAGAAGGGCATGTTCAGGACGAACCCAATAGAAGCCATCAACGAGAAAGCCCATGACAAAGACCATGCCGAGGACGACCATGAGAGGAGCTCAACGACGCCTCCACTCATCGAGGAACACCCGGATCTATCCATTAAGAATGCATCCACTCTAAGAAACAAACCTACAACTATAAAACAGTAGCGGAACCCCCCCCCCCTCCCTCACACCTCACAGGTATGGGGAGGAGGATAATTTCAAGAGGGTTGTGGAGGAGAGAGGCAGAGAGAACAAGGCGAGAGGGGGTTGAGGTTCTTGTGAGCTCTGTTTGACCTCGATCAGTTTTAGATGTCAATTTATATCATCGGTTAGATAGACACGACGCATGTACATACATCTATTGCCAAGTATAGTTGCTAATCAATACAATGGCATGGCAGTAAATATTCTTGATTGATCCCAATTTGAGATGTAACTAGACAAACAAGACCTATAAATTGTTCTTCAATACTTGAGTTGTAACTCGGGTCATTACATAGTCAAGAAACACGTAAATCATTCTTGTTCAATTTTTCTACTATAGCTAATCTCAAAGACGTAAAACCCAAACAAATAAAATATATGTATCTAAAATATAAAATTGTGAACTGAGCATAGCTTAGATGGTTAGTTCCTTGTGGTGGAATTAGTCCACCAGGGTTCAAGTCCTACACTTAGCACCCGTGCTCACATTTTTCTGGATTTATTTCAAGTCTCCTGGCGATGTTCGTTTAGTGGAAGGGGACATTTCCGTTGAGTATGAAGCACCAGTGGTGACTTCATCAATCTCAAGATTTTGTGTCTGCTCGGTATTTTGAAGGTGCTCGTAGAAATAGGTTGCGCGTACATGGATTCATATGGGTGAGTATATGTGCATGTATATGAGCATATCTGGTTGTACTATGCTTATAACCATCTTAGGTTCATATGTGAAACATATAAATCTTTTTATCAATTATCACCAACTATGATGAATCTCAAGCGTGTACAAAACATAGCCTAAAATATTTTCCACAAGCCATATCAAACACCAATAACGGAGCACAACAAGAATTTTTACAGGTCTTGGATTTTAAACATCTTTTGTATTGTCTAGTACTCATCTGTTACGTAATATAGTGTGTTAGATTTTTTGAAAAGTCAAACTTTGACCAAGTTTGTAGAGAAAACTATTTACATCTACAATATCAGATGTATAAAATATGAAACTACATCTTATGTTGAACCTAATGATATATGTTTGACAATGTAAATGTTTTTCTCCATAAACTTGGTGAAAGTTTGTGACATTTTACTTTTCAAAAAAAATATGCACTATATTATGGAATAGAGGTAGTACGTGTAAAGGAATGTGTAGCCCATATATTTTATCCCATGTCACAAACTGAGCCATGACATGGCATAATGGCATACAACATTTGTTCACCAGCTTAATTCGCAAAACTCAAAACCATAATGCATCATTATTATTTTTTATCATTGAATTAGAGTTATCATTTGCATCATGAGATAAGATATGTTAAGTTTTTATCACTTGGCTCTAGTTAAAGAAATTCTCAGATACATAACTCTATAACTTTGTGGCCTTTGGCTATATAATATCTTGAAATGACATTGCAAGTTCTTCTAATTTATGGTCGGACAACCAATAGTCGTGTAGATCATTGGTGTTAGTTGTGGCTAAGGAAAGCAAAATCTCAAAATTATACAAGGGATATGAATAAAACAATTGCCTCTCATTTTTTGGAAAATGCCAAACCACACCACAATGATCAATTTTGCTTGACCACGTATCCGGGTTATTCATTTATCATCAAATAATCAAGAAAGGTTTGAGTCTATTTTTTAATCAATTGCCCCATGAAAGTTTTAAAACAGTAACAAATCATATATATACCACCAGGTTATGTGTGTACTATTAAAAATGTGATTAGTGAGAAATGTTAATCACATTTGTTGAGAAAATGTCACAATGTATAACTAGGGGAGAATGTTAATCACGTGATTAGTTAGTGGATAACTAATCGCATCTTCATCTCTTATTGCATAACTACTGATTTGTATCTTTAGATAATAACTAATGTGTCAAAGCTACTAGTGTATACATGTCCATCTCCTGTTGAATCACTGATGATTTGTATCTTTAGAAACTAACTAGTGAATCCTAGTTTATGTAGTTTTCGCGCTCGGATACACCTGCACCCAGATGATCAGTAAAATCCGGAAAAATGGTTAAAATATTTTTAAAAAACTGATTGACAACAAACATGTTTGAGTATTATACTCCCATACAAATTTGATGAAAACAACATTCGACGTGTCTTGGGAGAAAAAACAAAAATCGTACTCTGAGAATGCTATTTTTGAAGCATTATTGGAGTGCTTATATTTTTTTAACCCAAAGAATCGTGAATGTCCTCTCTTCACAAAAAAAATATGCGTAAGGAGAACACTTAAGAACGTTTCTCTCCAAAAAAAAAACTTCAATTTTTTCTTGATATGCATGTCCATCTACGATCAGAATGACACTTTCACATCTTCTCTTGCATCACTGGGCTAACGTTAACTATGTGTTTAACTTGGAGTAAAATACATAGGTAGAATGTCAAAGAGGACATGAATATTTCTTAGAGATAGACTAACCCCAGATGACTTTGAATTTCTTATGGTTGTAATCATTTACCATGTAGTTCGTGAGTGGAGGGAATTATTTTGCAAAAAATTCTTAGAGATAGATCACTAGAACTCACAACCTCCCGTGAACTCACACCCTCCCATGAACACCCACCCTTTTGTAGATGGATACACAACATCGAACCCGCCGTCGGTTGTGTCACGGCCAGTGGTCCAAATGTATGGCTCAAGCGTCAATGCTACACACCAAGCCATACCATGACTGCATCCATAGTTACAAATATGCACTATCTCCTATCCAACTACACGGCTGGCATTTGCTAGCTAGAACACATTAGCTTCTAAAGATATGCTATTAATTTCTCAATATATACATGACTAATTTCTCAAGATTTACCATAAATATATACGCATTTATTTGGAGATTTCTTATTATGACCTGGATTTATCTCAAGAGAGAACTCATATATATAGGAAAATGGTTATATCTATCAAATTGTAGAGTATGTACGCGTAGTATGTAGTATATAAAAATGTTTAGGCAGTATATATACAACTTTTTTGGTAGTATGTATCATATTTTGAGTATGTGCATGTATCATATTTTGAGTATGTGCATGTATCGTATTTTGAGTATGCTCCTTTTTACGTATAAATATGTACATATTTCACAAATACAATAAAAACAATGGGTCAACTTGCAGATTTTTCATGTAATTCACTTTGAAGTATCTTATGTGTATAAACATGCTTATAATGATAAAGTAGTGTGTGTGTGTGTGTCTATATATATAAACTGCATAATAGTATATGAGACATGAGGGTAACTTACCCAGGTGGTAGGATGTACTTTCCCTATATATAGATAGTAGCACTATTCTGATCTTAGGATCATAATAATATTCAGATAACCGCGCGTCCTATATAGG
This sequence comes from Triticum urartu, assembly GCF_003073215.2. Taxonomy (NCBI): domain Eukaryota; kingdom Viridiplantae; phylum Streptophyta; class Magnoliopsida; order Poales; family Poaceae; genus Triticum; species Triticum urartu. Next base: position 45,630,216 of record NC_053022.1, read on the forward strand.
GCCTGATGGACTTGTTCCTGAACTCCTCACCTACAGTGACAAAAGAAAAAGGCAGCCCACCCACCCATCTCCACCTTCCTCCGAAAGCCACTAGCCGTTGGGATCCTACCGCTGCACTCCGTGCGCCGCCGGCTGCCGGGTCCCGACGCTCCGCCCCGCATGCTGCCAGCCGCTGTTTAATGCTCGTCGATGCCCAGTTGTTGCCCGCCACCGCCTGCATCCCTAGGCGTTGCCTGCTTCACACCGTTCCCTATCTCACCCCCCTTTGCCTCGATTCCCCCGCCGGCCTCCGCCACGTCGTCAGGACCCGCTAACCGGCTGCTGTGCCTCCAAGGCCAAAGAATCTGGGCACCGTCCCACCTTCCTAGTTCCTACCCCATGCGCTGTCCCTCCTTCCTCCCCCGACCGCACGCGCCTTCAACGCCAAAAAATACAATTACCGTTCCGCCTTCCTACCCTGTCTGGGACCTACCTTCCTCCTCAGGCCGGGTGTCGGCACCCCACCTTCCTCCTCCGGTCGGGCGCACTACTTGTCTGCTGCCGCCCCGCAACTTCCCCCATCGCCTGCATTTCCGGTAGAAAGAGGCTGCCATGTCGCGAGTGGCTGCCATTTAATCACTCTGCAGCTTGACACCGCACTGATTGACAACGTGGGTCGAGGTGGATTGGTTGGGTGAGGTGGTTTTGCCTCCGTTAGTCCCGGCAGGCCCTGCCGGGACGTCTTGGACATTTTCTTCCAAGGGTGACCCTGCCCTGGCCGAGCTTGTCTGCCCGACAATGGAGGCTTTTCTCCTGGTGGTGTTTTGTTTCTCTGACTTGATCTTGGTCTCTTGATCTGCATGTTGGTCCTTCGAAGATCTCGGTCTCCTATACTCTGGTATGGCCTGGTGCCGTAATTTAGCTCATGTGACTGTGCACAGTCTGGGCAACAGACCTAGGGTTTGTTGCACTAACAGAAGACCCCGGGCCTGCCCTGACCGCGTTGCTGAGCATTGTCGGGGTAGGCCCTAATAAGTGCACAGGCGGGGGCGCTGAAGAGCCTGGTTTCTTGAGGTCTTCTTCGCTCCTTCATTAATCTTGAGCCCAGGCCAGTTTCCGATTTCTCCGCACGTATGCAACATTACGGAAAAACTCAGATCATCGTCCGTCGTGCCCGGGCCAGGTCTGCCCTCATCGTTCATCCATGATTTATTGTTTGTTGAAGAAACAAAACTAAGTTAAGGTATTGCTTTCTCATATGTGAATGAGATGTCATGTAAAAAAGTATAGTAGAAGAGAAATTGCTTTGTTGTTGTGCTTGCACAACTATGTAAAAAAATTGTTTTTGCGAAGGTGAAAATGCTGTGTTTGAGAAGGTCAAAGTATGTTGAGTACATATTGTCATTTTTGCAACCACCGGAGGCAAACAATTGTAAATTTTAGTACGAATGTGAGACTCAAAGTTCTCTGGAAAATCAGCAATAAAAAATATGGATGTCCAGAATGTAGTAAGGGATGCAGGCCAGGGTGTTGATTTTCTATAGATTTTGCACCGGACTGTAACTTTGTATAATTTGTAGCACCTTGTGATAGGTGGAAACTTCGAGTGCGGCGAATCTGCACCCGGGCTCAGCTGCACCCTTGCTCACGGAAAAAATCAAAACAAATACAAAAAAAAATCAAAAAATTCCAAATTTTTTGTGTGTGATAGATAATTAGATGCGTGAGTTTCGCTGAAAAATTCAACTCGTTTGGACATTTGAGCAAGTCTGTGCAAAAAAGACAAAATCGGGGTCTGTAAAAAAGTTTACTGTTCATGAGCTGTTTTGACCCGATTTGTCTTTTTTGCCGAGACCTACTCAGATATCCAAATGAATTGAAATTTGGAGCGGGCCTCACGCATCAAATTATCTACCACACAAAAAATTGGATTTTTTTGAATTTTTCTAGTATTTGTTTTGAATTTTTTTCTGACCGGGAGCAGCTGAGCCCGGGCTCCAGGATGAATTATCGGGAAACTTCTCTTTTCCTTGTGATATTACCACTTCAAAGTCATGGAGAAAGTTCTGCTTCTCCCATTGCTGAACTGCGAACAATATATACACAAAAAGGATATAATGCATACACATAAAAGTTCTGGATGCTTAAAAAAGATGTTGAAGTTCATTTACCAAACTTCATTTTAGTCCATTATGTAATACGACACAAAATAATTGGTACAAAAAAGATAAGACATTAAAAAAATGTGTGAAAAGGGAGAGAGGGTTAGAGCAAAAAAATTGCTAACAAAAGCCTCATCCATAAAAATTGTTAACTTTAGAAGTTCAAATTCAATAAACATGAGAGTTCAGGAATAATTATAAAAGCAAAAATGTGACACCCAGATGTTTGTACAGATTTCCCCCATGGATTTCCTCATTACTAGTAATAAATAAAACGTCCAGATATCCCTTGTTTGCAACAACCCGAGTAAATAATTATTTTTCATTTTTTCTTGAAGTTCAAATTGGTGAACCTAAGCGGTTCAATGCTGCGAACCCAGGCCATTCAAGTCCCCTGATCTCCCTCGTTTCTAAAAAAGGATTTCCCCCATTTTAAATTTGAAGTTATAAAAAAGGATGTTCCCCGTTTCTAAAAAAACTAGAAGGTCAAATTAAAATAAGGGAGTGGTTCAATGTTTTTCATTTATTATAAAACTTCGATTTTTGCCGTTAATGGAAAATAAAACAAGAAGTCCATATTAAAAGATGGAGCAATTTAATGTTTATAAAAAAAACTCAAATTTTCGTCGTTACTAAATAATAAAACCAAGAAGTCCAAAAGGGATTTTCTTCAATACTAAAGAATAAAGCCATGAAGTTCAAATTTGTAAAACGAAGTAGTTTAACCTATATAAAAACTTAGATTTTCCTTGTCAATAAAGAATAAAACCAAGAAGTTAAATTGAAAAAAGCGGAGCAGTTTGAAAATTATTACAAAATCAAATTTTCCCGTACATAAGAATAAATTATTACGGAAAGGAAACAGGGTGAAGTTCAAACAAACATGCCCCAGAAGTTCGACTTCTTCACGCGGAGCATTTTTGAAAACTCTGTTTTCGCGATGAAGACATCACATATGATCTCGCCGTTTTCAAAAATTCTTCACAACGACTTGGTATTATAGCAAACTCTCTACATGAAAAAGTTTCACATTTCTTATAGCTTTCCAATGCTATATCATTTTCCCCATTCCAATAAATTATTGAAATATGACGACAAAAAAATAGTTTTGGCCATTTTCAAAATTGACTTCAAAACATTTAAAACTCAAATTCTTTTCGTTTCTAAGAAAAATAAAAGTATGAAGTTCAATTTTAAACAGAAATGTTTGATGCTTATTTAAAACTGTATTTCTTTTAAGAATCTCAAATTAAAATAATACAGAAGTTCAAAGGCTATCAAAAACTCAGATTTTCTCTTGTTACTAAAGAATAAAATGAACAAGTTCAAATAAAAATAAAAGTGAGCAACTAAAAATTTTAAAAAAGTTCTCCCCCTATTAAAAACACTAGAAGTTGAAATTAAAATAATGAAGTGGTTCACTATTTATTAAAAAGTAGGATTTTATGGTTATTTAAAAACTTATGTCTCCCTTGTTATTAAAGAATGCACCATGAAGTTCAAAATGAAAAAACATACAAATTTGATGTTTATTTGAAAAAAATCAAAACTAATTCTTTACTCAAAAATACTAAAAGGTGAAGTTCAAATTAAAATAACACAGAAGTTTAAAGTTTATTAAAACCTAGTATTTATGAGTTCAAAACATTAAAAAGTCAATGCCATTTTGGGCATTTTTAAAGACAACTCATAAACGGTGATTCAATTTTGAAAAAACTCTCTAAATGCCAAAGTTTCTCCTATTCAAACTCTATCCAACAGGATATCATATTATCTATTCCATTAAATTGTTTAAAGTTTTGGTCTATAGCGTTCGAAAAAAAAAGTTTTAACATGCTCAAAAAACGATCCTAAAAAATGTCGTGAATTAGAAAAACTGCTCAACGCGTAAGGTTGCGCCTTTTTGATGGCTTTCTAAAGGTATATCTTTTTCTCAATTTCGATGAATGTTTTAGGAATTGTAGTTAAAAAGCAGAGATAAGTTAAAAGTGAAAGCAACCAGTTATTCAATTACTACATGGAGTGTGTTTCATATAAGAAAAAAAGAATAAAAAGACAAAGTCTAAAAAGACTTTAGCTAGAAGTTCGTGTGGTCGGCCCACGAAGTTCAAAAATTCTTGTAAAGGACGTTCACTCTGTATGTATTAACTTGTGCAAAAACACACAATAAATGTTGTTCTTTGTGTGTTCAAACAATTTTCTCCATCCATTACAAATTTTAAACACAAATGCTCGACACAAAAAATGTTCTTTCTATGCACCAAATTTCCCAGGGTATATCATATTCTTATTGCAAATTAAATGGTTAAAAATGGTCTATGTTGTTCGAAAAATAAGTTTAACCGTAATAAAAAAGTTGCGTCTTTTCAACAACTTCCTAATGGTTTATCATTTGTGGAACTCCGAGGAACGGGTGAGGAACTACAAACAAAAATATGTTACCGATGTTCAATGTGAAAACGGCGAGCAGTTCAACTACTATATGGAATGAGTTTTAGCTGAGAATAAAAGAATACAAAACTAAAAGCCTTAAAGGTTTTTTGCAAGAAGTTCACGTGCTCCACCCTGCACGGTTCAAAAATTATATTACAAGATGTCCGACCTTCAATTACATGTTAAAAAGAAACAAAAAACATTATTTTTGCCATTTTTAAAACTACTCTCAAATGGCAACGAATTTGTAACATCTGTCTACATGAAAATTTTGCTCCTATTCATAAGATCTCCAATGGTATATTATATGCTACATTCTGATGAACGGTTTAAAAGTTTCATGTATACCATTAAAAACACATTTTTACGTATTCAAGAAACATCTTACAAACCGTTGCGAGTATGAAAAAATTGTCGAACACAGGAAAGTTGCGCGCTTTCAACAGCTTTCCATCGATGTATCATTTTTCCAATTCCGGGTAAGTGGTTGGGGAGTTACATGTGAAAACCAACACGTCCAGAATAGAGTGAAGTTTAGACACACATGCCTCAGAAGTTCAACTTCTTCACGCAGTGCATTTTCGAAGTCTCGATTTTCGCAACGAAGGGAGAACGCATGATCTTGTCATTTTCAAAATTACGTAAAAACAGCTAGGAATAAGAGAAAACTTTATGTATGAAAAAGTTTCGCATTTTATATAGCAATCCTATGGTATATTATTTGCCCCATTCCGACAAAGTTTGCGAAAATTACGGCCAATTTTTTTAGCCATTTTCAAAATTCAGTTAAAACCGTAAATAATTCGGAGAAACATTATATACAAAAAGTTTCGCATTTGTTCAGACTTTCCAATGTCGTATCATTGGTTGTATTCTGACTAACCATTTAGGAAAAAAAACCCAAAAATACAAACTCGAAGGAGCTTCGACCGTTTTCTAAATTACTTTTAAACCGTGTAAAATTAGAAAAAATATTCTACATGAAAATAAGCGCATTTTCATAAGCTTTCCAACATCATATCCTTTGCATCAATACGACTTGCCATTTTCAAATTATGCCAAAATATGAGCTCAGCTGTTCGGCTTGAGAAATTCCGCCATTTTTCAAATTGCTCTCTAACCGCTTTGAATTTGGGAAAATTTATATATGTCGAATGAGTAGATTTGCAGCAGCTTTGCAACGCCGTATTATTTGCCTCATTCTGATAAACGGTTTAGAAATTGTCTTGAAAATAGTATTCCTGTTTTTTGTATGATATGAAGAAAATAGGCCAGCCAGGGGGCCCACAAGGACGGGGGGCGCGCCCAAGGGGTAGGGCGCGCCCTCCAACCTTGTGGCTGGCTAGTGGCCCCTCCTTTGGTACTTTCTTCGCCCAATATTTTTTATATATTCCAAAAACATTCTCCGTGAAGTTTCATGACTTTTGGAGTTGTGAAGAATAGGTCTCTAATATTTGCTCCTTTTCCAGTCCAGAATCCAGCTGCCGGCATTCTCCCTCTTCATGTAAAACTTATAAAATAAGATAGAAATGGCATAAGTATTGTAATATAATGTTTAATAACAGCCCATAATGCAATAAATATCAATATAAAAGCATGATGCAAAATTGTTGTATCATTACACTCATTAGAAGGTGGGCAGGGGTAGCTAATCCTCTCTTCCTCCTTTTGTTCTTCGTTCTCCTCGTCATCTTTTTCATCCAATGAACTCATAGTGTCATCAATTTCTTCTTCCATATATTCCTACAAAATATTAGTCTCTTCTTGGACAGCAGATACTTTCTCAATAAATCATTAATACCGGCATTATACTCATAATTCTCATAGCAATATTTAAGTAAAACATAATTTAGTCTCTAAACAACATCATCATAATTTTTCACACTTTTCAAACAAAGATTCAATTTCATAAGCACCCTTAAAAGCAACAAATTCTTCTATTTGTTCCACATCATAGTAATCATATATACCATTAGCATAAGAAGCCAAGGTTTCATTATCGCTAATTTTACATGAAAAGGGAAGGTGTGGAGCCTTCATCCTAGAGCAACAAGTATAATCATATCTCAAGCATAAATTCCAAGCATACCAATGCGACATATGAATTTGATCCCATAATAGTTTGCCTTTTTGTGTCAAGCGATAATTCCTAAAGTTTTCATGTTAATCCAATGTGTCTCCCATTATAGGGAATCAATGTGCCAGAAAAAAAGTCTTGATAACCCACAAGTATAGGGAATCAATTATAGCCGTTCTCGATAAGTAAGAGTGTCGAACCCAACGAGGATCTAAAGGTAGAACTTTTATTCCCTCAAGTTCTATCAACCACCGATACAACTCTATGCACGCTTAATGTTTGCTTTACCTAGAACAATTAAGAAACTAGAAGTACTTTGTAGGTGTAAAGGGATAGATTTGCAAGATAATAAAGAACACGTAAATAAAAGCTAGGGGTTGTTTAGATAAAGAAACAACTAAGTTAGTTTTAGTAGAAAGCTTTTTGTCACAAGAAAGTTATTTATCCCTAGGCAATCGATAACTAGGTCGGTAATCATTATTGCAATTTTATATGAGGGAGAGGCATAAGCTAACATACTTTCTCTACTTGGATCATATGCACTTATGATTGGAACTCTAGCAAGCATCCGCAACTACTAAAGATCATTAAGGTAAAACCCAATCATCTTATATCTTATATTTACTAATTAGAAGCACCATACGAGGCTCCATCTTAATCCTAGAGTAACAACAATAATAACCGTAGGATTGTTTAATATACGACTAGGATTAAAATAAATCTAGACATTTCACTTAAGAGTCCCATAAGGTCACGCTACGGAAACGTGTCTATGGTAAGTCAAAAGAAAATAAGTAGCGTGTCCTAGACATGTTACGGCCAGCCTCTAAGGAAAAGTAATAATAAAAGTACCCATTACAAACATGTTTCCATGATCTATACGGACCTGATGCACTAATTTGTTTAAATGTGTGTGATGTATTACTGATACGTCTCCAATGTATCTATAATTTTTTATTGTTCCATGCTATTATATTATCAATCGTGGATGTTTTATATGCACTAGATGACTCGTTGCGCCAATGGCGCAAAGGCCGGCAGCAAGCCAAGTATTGTAAGAGTGGTGATAGGAAAACTCAGACACAGATTGAAATAATGAGTACTTTGCGCCGATGGCGCAAAGGGCGAGAGCAACCTAGCATTGAAAACCATGAACGTAAGAATATTTAGACACTGATTGGAAGATAAGGAAATAGATACTAATAAGGTATAATGTTGATACACAACGTTACAATTTATGGTAGCTTATTTACATTGTTTTTAGTAAGCAAGCTACATAAGTAGAGATGCATCATATAGATAGGTCTGGTCATCTCTCTTACGATGAGTGATATACGCAGTGATGAACATCAGGTAGAATCATCATTGCATGTGTCATCGGTATCGAAAATGACTTCAATGTCTAAGCAACTTTTCATGGTGGGTGTGTTCGGTGGGCTACCAATGCCAAAAGCAGAAATGCCTTCCATATCATCATCCAGTCCCCAATAATACCCTTTTTTATAGAATGTCGTTTGATTGTAATCGTATCGTTGAGGAGCTCTGCAACATATCTTATTTGCGATAGAGTATGGTTAAAATCGATGTCTTCGGGTGTTGATCCTGTTATGAAGTTGGTATCTCTTAATTATATGGTAAAGTTCTTTCACTGTCATGCGATCCCCGCCCGGAATACTGCACCAACTGCTGCTTAGATAATCCATTATTACTTATTTTCTTTAAGCTCCTGTTTTAGAGAATTTTTTTTGTTGAACCAGCTGGAACTTATCATAGTTGAAGTCTTGCACCACTTTGTTGTAAGAGACTTCCATAAACCTAATAGCTTCATTTTCCAGCCGATCTTCAGCTTCTTCGAGAGTTTCATAGACATAGATGGATATTGATTTCCTTGAAAGTTCATTGCTTAGTTGGTGCTTAGATGGACATAACTGAATGGTTGTGTCGACACCAACATTCCTTTACTTTTTGTGTTGAGTACACTATGATTTGGAAGGCCAATCTGTTGCATCATAGCATCCAAAAGCATTTTTGTTGGGATCCTAACTTGTTCCAACACTTTTGACCCGTTGCACAGCTGACGCAAAAAACAAGAGCGAACCAAGCATTCAAACCATGCAAATAAGAGTGGTTTAGAGATTGATAATAAAATCCTTAAAGCATAAAGAAATAGATTCTTAGGTATAATTTTTATAGAGAACGCTATATATTACTCTCTCTGTTCCTAAATATAAGATGTTTTGACAGTTCAAATGACCACATCGACTAAGTAGCTCTTCAGGGTAGGTGTGTCCAGTGGGCTGTCATTGGCGAACACACGAATCCATATGACCGAACTCGTTGTCTAAGCTCTCAAAATGTCTTTGGATTGTAAAGTGTATCGTCAAGGTGCTCTACAATATATCTTACTTACGTCGCCTTCAGTTGATTCCAAAATGAAACTGGTATAGATTGTACTGAAAAGCATTAAAAAGAGTTGAATATATTAGCATCAAAGTAAGTTAATATGTAGCAAGCATAAAAGTCTTCTCACTGATTATCTTTAACCATCATGTAACACAATCACCTAAATCACTAAACTCCCTGGGGTTAAAACTCCTGGGAACGACTATTTCTGACATCAGTTTTGACACTTTCCTCTCATGTTTTTTTAAAAGAACTCGTCCCTCCCAAGTGCGACGGCCCTTTTTTTGAATAGTTCGAATTGCTTACCACAATATTCACGTGGTTCGATGGCCCGTTTTGTTGGAGTGTGAAGTTTGTGTGCTCGGGCACCATGGTGCCCTTAAAAAAATGCAAAACCCATATTTAAAAGTAAAAAAATCGAAAATAATTCTGTTGAAACTTCCATGTATTCACTATGGATCCATGGAATTTTGTTTCGAAAAGAAATGTAATTTGAAAGCTATGCAAAAAAACAAAATTCCGGCCAAAAAAAATTCCGCCCATTTGAAAATACATATTTTTCTTTTTTTACACTACATGGGAAAGCAAAATGTTACAATTTTTTGCACATATATAGTATATATGTGTGTGTGCGTGTTTACAAAAGGTTTCAAATTTTTTTGAGCTGTAAAAAATGATTTTTTTAGCAGGCACCATGTTGCCCGTGCACATCTGGCAATATTGGGTTTGTTGGGAGTGCGGAGGAATGGCGCTCGGGCGCGTTTAGTGGTTGTGGTTAAATGGACAGTTGTAAATTCAGGTGCAATAAATGCCCTGCATGTTCATTTGTCTAACAGATTTAAGATTAATTAAGAAAGGATGATTTCAAATCCCAATTTGCAAATTGTTTCTTTTCATGTTAGCGGTGCAAAAAAAGGCCTACCCTAGCAGATTTGGGACGATAACATTTCATAATTTGCAAAATAAGAAATCTTCATGTTCGTTGTGCAAATGATGATTACATTTAAATATTTACAAATTAGGATTTGTTCATGTTCACCATGCAAAAAATGCGACTACATTTTACAATTTGAAAATTGGGATTTGTTCATGTTGGCCATGCAAAAAAATGCCCTAGCACATCGTAAGTTTTCTAGTAGGTTCGGATTAATTAGACCTAATACAAAAATCAAATACGGGATGCATTGGAGAGGCTGACGTGGGCTGTCGACGGAACGAAGCCATGAGTACGAAGAGCCGAAGCAAGGCAAGCATGCCAGGCACGAGGCGCCTGTTTCAGTCCATATAGAGCCTTCGTCAGACGACAGAGATGATGAGGCTGAGCGTGATCAACAAACCCTGGTGGCTGCCGCATGTAAACCTCCTCTTCAAGCAATCCATGGAGAAAAGCATTCTGAACATCAAGCTGTCGAAGAGACCAACCACGAGATAATGCAAGAGACAGGAGAAGCCGAATAGTAGTAGGCTTAACAACTGGGCTGAATGTATCCTCATAGTCCAGACCCTGACACTGTTTAAACCCTCTAGCCACAAGACGTGCCTTGTAGCACTCAATAGATCCGTCCGCATGTCTCTTGACTTTAAAAACCCACTTCGAATCAATGATGTTGACACGAGGCGGAGGAGGAATCAGTGTCCATGTCTCATTATGCATAAGAGTGTGGTACTCTTGCTCCATAGCAGCCCGCCAGTGAGGAATACTCATAGCGGCCTCATAGTTGCGTGGTTCATCATTGGGATCTGCAACAGAATGAGCAAGACAGGCAGCCAAATATGTGTCAGTACCATCATGATGCTGCTTGGGTTGAACAATACCGCTGCGGCTGCGAGTATGCGGACGTTGCAGGGCAACGAGAACAGGAGCCGGCGGCGCCAATACTGGAGATGACGACGGTAGGTCGGGCGACGGGGGCCCAGACAAAGACCCAGGCGAGGTGATGGTAGGCCCGGCTAACCCAGGTGAGAGGTGCGGCAGGGACATACGACCAGGCGACGGCGGCAAGGACGGAGGCGAGGCCGGGCATGGAGACGGTGGCAAGGACCGCTCGAGCCGCCCAGGTGAGACCGTCGGAGACGGGGGCCGCGCCTCGGCTGGTGTGGCGGGCCGCGCCTCGGCTGATGTGGGCGGCACCTCGGCTGACACCGACCCAGGTACGGAGGCCAGCGCCGGTCCAGTGGCATGAGCGGGCATGGCTCCAGAGACGGGGTCGACGACGGGAGTTTGTGCAGGCACGTGCACCGACCGATCAACATGCGTCACAGGAGTTACATCCGGAAGTAGTTCCAGGCGAGCACCACGTCCAATACCTGCACCATGATTAGATAACAACACAGGCGAATATGCAACATCTTCAAATTGGCCAAGCATAATAGGAGATGGATGCATAGATGGAGGTGTGGCGGGTTGCTGCGGCATGGCGGGAAAAGGAAAAATGTTCTTATCAAAGACAACATCACGGGATATGTAGACACAATTTGTTGGCACATGAAGGCACTTGTAGCCTTTGTGAAGAGAACTATAACCCAGAAACACACATTTCTTAGACCGAAACTCAAGCTTTCTATGATTATATGGACGAAGATGGGGCCAGCAGGCACACCCGAACACCTTAAAGAAGGTATAGTCAGGAGTTTCATGGAGAAGGAGCTCAATAGGAGTTTTCATATTAAGGACACGCGTAGGTAGTCGGTTAATAAGAAAACATGTTGTAGCAAAAGCGTCGCTCCAAAAACGAAAGGGTACAGAAGCGTGAGCCAGGAGTGTGAGTCCGGTCTCAACGACATGTCGATGCTTGCGCTCTACAGCGTCGTTCTGCTGATGTGTATGAGGACATGATAAACGATGAGAGATCCCAAGCTTATTAAAGAAAGTGTTGAGGTTTCGATATTCGCCCCCCCCCCCCCCCCCCCCCCGCAATCGGACTGAACATGGATAATTTTATGCTTGAGAAGACGTTCTACATGCACTTGAAACTGAATGAAGATATCAAACACATCAGCTTTGCGCTTAAGAAGATAAAGCCAGGTAAAGCGACTATAGGCATCAATAAAGCTAACATAATAGTTGTGACCACTCACAGACGTTTGGGCAGGACCCCATACATCAGAAAACACAAGTTCAAGAGGACTCGTTACTTGACGAGTAGAAGAAATAAATGGTACCTGATGACTCTTGCCTTATTGACAGGCATCACACACGGATATCTCCTTATTGCTAGACTCGATAGGCAGCTCATGGCGGTGAAGTATATGGCGAACTACGGGAGTGGCAGGGTGACCAAGGCGAGAGTGCCACTGGGACGGTGACACACGAACACCACTGAAGACGCGCAGGGCGGATGGATCCTCCAAGCGGTATAGGCCATGGCTGAGGCGACCACTAAGCAGAATTTCCTGAGTGGCTCGGTCCTTAACAAAAAGATCAAACGAATGAAATTCATATAAGACATTGTTATCAAGAGTGAGCTTGGGAACAGATAACAGATTAAGAGTCACCGAGGGGACCCGTAAAATATTACGAAGATGAAGCTGCCTAGACGGATGACTAGTTAAGAGAGATGCTTGACCAACGTGAGAGATGGGCATACCTACACCGTTGGCGGTGTGAACCTTGTCGTGACCGGAGTATGGCTGGTGGGTGGACAACTTGGCGAGCTCGTTCGTCATATGATTTGTGGCACCAGTGTCCATATACCACGCAGGATCAATTGGGTATGATGGTGTAAAGTCGTGTTCAGCGCGTGTATCCTTGCCCTTGGCGGCAACATGAGCAGCAGGACGGCCAAGATCCGCCATAGCAAATTGACGCTCATTACCTTTTCCATCATTGCCAATACCCAGGAAGCTCCGCTGAAAACGCTTGTGGCACTTGGAGGCGAGATGCCTCTCACGCCCGCAGAGCTGGCACCGCACGGGGCCGCCACCCGAGGATGGCGCAGGGGGGTTGGCGACCCGGGCAGGCGACGAAGGCGCAGGGGGCGCTGGCCATGCGACACCCAAAAGGCCGCTGGCTGGTCGGCGATGGTGGTAACGGAGCGGCGAGCTTCGATGCGTTGCTCGGTGAAGAGCAAACGAGAGAAGAGCTCGTGCGGAGGAAGCGGAGGCTTGGCGTTATGGACGGCCTCGGCAAGGTTGTCGTAGTCGGCATCGAGACCCTTAATAACGTAGCCGGCGAACTCCTCATCACTCAGCGGTCGACCGATAGAGGTCAATGTATCCGCCAAGACCTTGATTTTGTTGAACTACATTGTGGCAGATGAGTCCAGTTTCTTGATATCATCAAACTTGCTGCGAAGAGCCATGGAGTGGGCGGTGGAGGTCTGTGCAAACGCATGCTCCAAAGTTGTCCACGCATCCAAGGAAGAGGCAGCAAAGAGGCAAAGACCAGCAACCCCGTCGCCGAGGGAACCCTGGATGGCGGAGAGGATCGCTTGGTCTTGCTGCACCCGCACACGGTGCGCCGGGTTGATGGCCGGGCCATGGACGGTAGGAATAACCTGCGGCGGACACGGCAGGGAGCCATCAACGTAGCCATGAGCAGCGGTAGAACCTTGGCACGCCAAAACAAATAGTTGTCCGGCGTGAGGCGAGTCGTGATGAGATTGTCGAAGTGGAACGGGCCAGAGATCATGGCGGCGTTGGTGGTAGCAACAACGGGAGCCGCAGGGGCTTTGGGTGCCACACCCGCGGGCTGATCATGGGAGGCCCCCGAGGCCGCCAACATGATGGCGAGTGTCGGGGACGAGCCAGCAGTGGCCGCAGGTGGCGCCAGCATCGCGGCGGTGGAGAACGCCATCGTCGACGGCGTGGGAGACGGCGGGATCGGAGCCGAGAACAACGAACCAATGGCGGTGGTGCCGAAGACTTGGGGCCGTGGCGTCGCACCAGCATGGGCGGGAAGGTTTAGAAGGGCGGCCAGCGTCGCGGGGATGGCCCCGGAGCTGGCGGAACCGGAGGTGGAAGCGGTCATGGTAGCTGCGGCGGCGGCGGCCCTAGGGTTTGGGGCACGGCAGCGGCGGCGGCTGAGGTGGAGTTGTCGTAGGTCCTAGGTTTAGGCTGATACCATGTTAAACGTAGGATTTGTGGGAACTGGCTCAACCCTCCAGGGGTGGCCTATCACATATATTTATAAGGTTACACAATACACAGATTACACAGTTGGGCTACGTTACAAAGTCTAACAGCCAGCGACTGAGGATGCCTCTCACGAGCATGCCCGTGGTTGCCCACATCCTAGCAGTGTGTGGGAGCCGGTGTCTTTGGGCAGAGGTGAGTCTCCTTGCCGGCGACCTCACGGTCTTGTCGGCGACTCCACCGTCACTAGTATATCTGGAGGTATGGTAGCTTCTGCACCCCCTGTCTTCTTTGATAGTGATTTTTTTGTTGCTATTGTTGCAGAAAACAGCCAAAACATGCTTGAGATTTCAGTAAAACAGATTTTGTTTTACTATGTTTGCTCTAAAAAATTGTTCTGACCATTTCAGTGGGGATCTTCATTGCTTCTTCAGGCTGGGGAGGCTGCTCTACGCCGGGTCTTTTTCTGCTTCCTCTGTCGTGTCTTTTGGGGGCAGCACAGTATGGCATTTATTTTCTTCTATGAGGATCTATCTTGTTTCTTATCCAGTTTGCGTGGTGATGATGTGGCGTTGGATTGTCGGTGGTGATGTTTCTGTTAGTAGGTTGTGGTGGTGTCTTTCGATTCCGTCAAAAGGTTTTAGTGGTGATATTGTTTTTGCTGTTTGTCATTTTGGTGAGTATGGTCTGGTTGTGAGTTGCAGGCCACCGTCTCGGTCAGAGGAAGGGCACGTTCTCGATCTGGTCGAACCTGGTGTGCACGGCAAGGCAGCTCTATATGGAGGGAGAGGCAATTTTGGGACGACTTCTTGATGAGTAGAATTTACTAAGCAATTAGATCAAATACATATATATTTAATGCAACGCTCTGTTCCGTATCTGAATGCTCAAGTTGGAAAGTTGTGTCAGCTTGACAATTGTCAAATCCCTGCTGGAAAAGTACCACATTGATTTGAAGCTAATTGGCCACCTTGCGGTTGGTAGCAAGACAGTGATAGACAAAAGTAAATCCATCAAAACGTGGCTGATGCAATTTTTTGAGGTAAATCATGGAATAGCATCCCACATATATTCACCCTCTAAACCTTGATCTTGATGAATTCATGTTTTCCAGTTCTTTTAGTTGTTTGTTAGTTCAATCTCAGTCTCACTCACTCAGTCACTACCGTTGACACTTGTCGCAAATACTGACATTGAGGAAGTTTGACTCCAGTAATGCATGTTATGGTGGAACAACCTCCCTTTTGAATTGGTGTAACTTCGGTCGAAAGTCGATGTTGGGATGAATGTTACGGCCTTGTAGTCTGCACAGATAGCACGGTTAGTCACCCAATATGACCATCTAACTGTTGCACTAAATGGATTCAGTTTCTCTTCCTCTTGTCTCTGTGCAACACTCATTTGCTACCCCATATTATGTTCAGGTTTATGCAGAGCGGCTAGCTCGGCCTATGGGTGGAGCTGCTACGGTTGCTATGCTTATTGGTCCAAATGCATCTATTTCTTTCGAAAGCAAATATAGAGCTTCTCACATGACTCATGTTTACGATCTCTACAAGCCTCATCTTGCAAGTGAATATCCGGTTAGGGTTCTATCACTTGTTTTTGTTTGTTTGTTTTAGGCATCTAAATAAACAATTTTCTCAACCAGATACCATTGTTGCCTATTTCATAGTATTATATCACCTGTACACATTATAGCTAGGTTGTTAATGGGAAACTTTCTCAAACATGTGATTGAAGACCATATAGTTCCTAATAAAAAAAGAAGTCTCATATAGTTTGTCTATATATAATTCCTAATAAAAAAACCCTCATATGCAGGTTGGGGACAGAGGTGTGTGGTTGTTGAGTTAACTGCGTCGTTTTGAACTTTTGATAAGAAAAATACACAGTCGCCATGCTATTATGTCCTTTTTAAGTGGCCTGAATTCGCTCGTGCTTGGTGCAGCGAGATGCATGGCACTGCGGGAGTTGTGGCGGACATGGACAGATGAATTCACATGATCTTGAGATTGCATGGAACCCTATGTTGTTGACACATAAGGTGTATGATCTTGACCTCACTGAACCCTGTCTTGGTAAATTTATCAGTTCCTTACATCTGTTCGTGTAACTTCGAACCCAGTTTAGGCCCTGTTTGGTTTCAAATAAATCACCAACTTATAAGTCGAAAAGTGAAAGAAGTGACTTATTTTGCCAAACAGACCCAACTTATAAGTCACCTCAACTTATAAGTCATAAGTTGCTCCACCCCAACTTAAAACTTATAAGTCACCCCCTTTTACGTGGGTCCCACCACTTTTACATAAAAAACAAGGTGGAAAGGTGTGGTCATGTGACTTATAAGTCAGGTGACAACCAAACGGGCGTGACTTACAAGTCACTGGTTTTAAGTCACCTGACTTATAAGTCGGGTGACTTATTGGAACCAAACAGGCCCTTAGACATACTCAGTTTCATAGGGCAAACGAGTAAGGAAAAGCAATTGATGTTGTTAAGAAGCATTGGGGAAAGTATGTATCTTGCCTGGAATCTCATATGTCTGTTATTTCAATTGCTTGTATGATAAAAATTACTGCGTGAAGATTTTTCTTTTGCAGTTTGCCTGGTTTAATGCTCTATTCATTTACTTTGCAGCTCATAACACTTCTGTTGAAACTACTTGTGAGCGGATGTTTACGCCATTAATGTCGACCATTATATTGGAGGATTTAAAGTAGGTAATATACTATCATGTTTAAATAAATTCTCATCTTGTTTGTTTCAAGAACCTGAGTGTTGTTACAGAATAACATATTAGCTAATCTCAATTTCTTAGGGTGACACCTGTTGCACCAATTGACATTGTTGATAGCATAACAAAAGAAGCTTGAACTAATATTAATTTGCAATTGAGAAGAGGAGCGTGAGGGAATATGATGTGACATGTGAGTATCTTCTCTCTATGTAACTACATCATTGGTAATTTGTATTCTTTCACTATTTGTCATACAGTTCCACCAAATGTCACAAGTACCTAATACAAACCAAGGGCTTCCTTTAATAGCTATAAGTTTTACATCACCGAGAAACAAATTCTACAATAATGTTGGTAAGCATCATATTCACATGCCATAGCCAAAAAGAGCAAGCACATAGTATTCTAAGAATGGCCCATAAAACTAAGCGATGTAGCAGAGGAAGGTGGCAAACCTTAATCACAGCACGACATCCGCTAGCTACGGATGGATTGAACAATACCTGGAAGAAGAACATAGCAATACACACATCAAAAAGAGGCCAAGGCATGGATTGGATCAAATGCATATCCTACCGGAAAAGAAACAATAGTTGGAGGTTCGCCATCATGGAAGGAGGTGGATAACAACTTCTTGTCAGATTTTATTGGCCATCGCAGAAATAAATAGAAATCGTAACATCCCCATGATTGATAACAGGAAATAATAACTTACCTTCAAATCTCAGAGAGAGTGGCACACACAGAGAGTGAGTGAGAGAGAGACAGGGAGACTTAGACACCATTCATCGTAGTAAAAATGAGTGCACGCCGCAGAACTGATCATATGGGAAGAATACCCTTCGAAATTATATCCCAAAAGCTAGGCGCAGCCAATATAAATATACAACTGTCATATATTAGAAAATGGTATTATAGGTGTGCTAATGCCTAAAGTACCAGAACAAATCATGCTCATATGCACATGAGCACATCACAACACAGACATGCATAAACACATGGCAAATTTCTGAAGAAAAGGGTCGGAGCGTCACAAGACCACATGATTTTCATAGGAAAGACTTCTGGTCATGTGTCACCTAAAAGTATATACATGCAAGAACCTTTTCTCTCTTGATCTTGGAAACATCTACCTGCCTAGAAAGATGCTAGAAGCATGATCCAGGCGAGAGAAAAGTATTTTCCCCCTAAGAAGCTACAGAGAGAGAGAGAAGTGAGCCAGTGATCCTCGCATAGCTAGTGCACACACACACACACATCAAGCCAACACACCATAAACGCAGGAGCAGCACGCAAGCCACAAATAGGCGTGTGGCGCAACGCACGGGGAAGACAGAGACACAACCAATAGAGTGAGGAGCAGATAGCCACGCTTGCCGTCGAGCCGTTCACACTAAAAGGGATAAAAGAGTAGGACGTTTCTATTCTCAAACCTTCCCATCATAGGGAGTAATTATCAAACAGAGAAACAAAAGGAAAAGAAAAGCAAGAAGTTCCCTTCCTCCATCTGTTTTTTATTTTCTTTCACTTATATACATCAGACTAACACACAAGCACTTCAACTATTATAAACATAATTCCCAATTCAAGAACATGGTTGAATATTAGAGCACCACATACTACTCTTCGTAAAGTAAAACCAGGCATGCCAAGTCATGACTGACAGACGAAGCTCAGGAAGGATTCGATTGTGCTATTAGTCGGTAGGTACATTACAGAGCTTGTTCATGCTACTAAGAACATCTGTTATTGGATTATTATAACCACACTTCATGTTTCTATTTTCTAAATTAAAATAAGCGATCTCACTACAGTAAAAAATAATCACATATATAGCTGACATAATTACCTCGCGAAGCTATTAGCAAGGTAGTAGCAAAATATTATGCTATCCTAATCATATTGCCACATTACAATTGACCGATTCTAGTCTAGGTTTTAAATTTCAAAAGGGAGAACAACTCACCATGCTCTTTGATTTCTTCTTGGACCCATGTTTCCTATCACCAGTCCCCTCCCTGCCGCACGAATCCTCATTGATCTATGCAAATCTTTAAATGAAAGCATCCAAATAACCAATATGTATCTTCAAAATAGAAAAATCAAATTCATAAAAGCTATCTAATTGATGGAAGGAGCTTTATTTTATAATGGATTCACTCTATCAGGCAAACTGTGATGTTTTGGCATCCACGGTCGAAACATCAATATAAGATTCAAATATTTAGACATGACAGTGAGTCATGATGTCATAAAAAGCAGAGTTTTTCTCAATCATTTATGTGGGACAAAGTACATAGTAGATATGCTTAATAATAAGTTAACAAAGATGACACCCAATGACTCAAACACTAAAGCTTTGGCTTCACCATAACAAATTAATCTTTGCCATGTACAGTCTAGCCCTCAATACCTGGCATCTCATTTTACAATGGAACTCTCTTTTCCCTTGGCAAGCAGCAGTAATGTAGCAGTAGCACTTCTTTCTCGTGTACTCTGTTGGACATAACAAATATTAGATGCTGAAAAATCATGTTACACATGAAGCCAAATAAGCATTTTTGCATAAACCAAAAGGATAAACTCACCCTAGGGTAGACTGCAATCATCTGATAATCACATCAATCTTGTATAATCTATTCAAACAGATTTGTCGGTCAAAATATGACAATTAGCGTCCACCATGTAGCTTTATTAAGGGTATTGTTCAATGTCGGGCTGCAAATTATAAACACGCATTACTGCATTTAAATCTATGCTCCCGAAAAAAATAAGTAAGTGGTAAGAATTATGAAAATATATAACACACTTTGCCATGGATTGCAAAAACTAAAAAAGAAAAGGTTGCCTAGTATGGACTCTTCTATATGCGCACCTTATATTTCCTACATGAAGAAGAATAAGAGATGAACCACTAACCTAGCAAGCAGTCAAGCGAACCTGATGGTACTGGTCTCTTGCCATCGAGGCCAATGCGCTTGACTTGGCGCTGGGTGCTACTGCCTTCACGCCGCAAGACTTTCTTACTCTTGTTGTCCTCTCCCTCGAATGCAATGAACATCAGGTACATACACCATAGAGAATATGTAAGTAACTGAACATATGACATATCCTTCATCAATTCTTAAATAAAAAACTAAAGTTCAGGTTTTCTCACTGGCTCATAGCCTTCTCTTCAATCCTTGCTTCTCACAAAGAGTTTTCCTCTCCCTCCAATGCAATGAACAACAAGTGCATACACCATAGAGAGAATGTTAGCAACTGAACATATGACACGTCCTTCATCAATTCTTAAAAAACTGAAAATGAAGCTCTTCTCATTGGCTCATAGCCTTCTCTTCAATCTGTGCTTCTCACAAAGTGTTTTCAGATTCACAAATAACCAAGGAGGCAACCAACAACATATAGTAGCACATAGCAGCAGCACAAGTACAGTTAGGCCAAGCAGCAGCCAAGCCTGGTAGCAGCAGAACCCACAGCAAACACATCTACCAGCATAAATTCAAAAGAGAGAGGAGGGAGGAGGAAAGAGCTCACCTGCCTGCAGAGACAAGAATGGCTTGAGGAGTAGGGTTCTGGATGACAGGTGGCTGGGTGGGCTCGTCTTTAAGCAGTTTTCATTGCTGGCCACAAAAGCTTCACCTGAATACTGAAATCATAAAAGTTGTGTGCATAAAGACGAAGATAAAATCACTCTAAGCAAGATGAGAATGACAAATTGAAAAGCTCATTGTACCTATTAAACTAAGGACAGGAATGGCCTTTATTGAACTAACATACTGTTCCTAAGAGACTGAGAATCAGGGACAACCTTTATTAAACTAAAAAATTGATCAAATTGGGCATTTAGAATTCCTCCTAGATATTGTGAGCAGCACAGGTCCGATATGTTTCGAGCCCAGTAAAAATATGCATGCTTTCACATGTTTCAGACATATTTAATATCTTCTATGTGTATGCATACACAGACACAAGAATGTCTAAATATACAGGCGTGCATGGAAAGACAAGGACCAAATTCTTTCCTGAATGTCTAAATGAACACACAAGAATGTTGCACTGGTCAAATCGCCCACCTCGTGTCGTTGCTGCCGGCACTATCGGCGTTGATGTACATGTACTCCACGACTGTGTTGTTGCCTCGGGTAATCAGCACATGAGCTATTGGCATGAAATTAGGAATCATTGTATATGGTTTTTCAAACTATAAGCCTATAAAAAAGCAAATATATCAAGACCTAACATAACAGCCAACGGTTGCAACCATAGCCTAAGTTAGAGAAAGAACAACCTAGCCGGAGCATACCTGCAAGCCAATGGCGGCCATGATGAACAAGGGCTGACCACCCCTTCTCCCCTGCAGCTCCACCCCAGTGCGATGGGAGCGATGTCCCGCTGCTTCTTGCCCTGGTCACCGGCCACGCTACTCCTTCGCCCCACCACTGGCCTCCCCTGCTCCTCAACCTCCACCGTCAATACCTAGCTGCGACGCTACTCCTCAATTTCGCCGCGCCGCCCCTCTTCTCCTGCGGGATGTGACCCTTCTCTTTGAGGAGAAGCCGGCACGCGGGAGGATCCGGTAGTAGGAGAGGAGGAGAGGCAGCGCTGGGCAGAGGAGGAGGAGGAGAAGGGGCGCGGTGGTGGCGGTAGTCGTGAGGAGGAGAGGAGAGACGAGGCATGGGGTCTGGGGGATCGAGGATGTGAGAGGATTGCAGCTAGGTTTTCACCCGATTCCACAGCGCATAGAACGGACGGGACCCTGATGTTTCTTCTCAATGTAACTACAAAACGGGCCCGCGAGGAAAGGAGCCCCACACGTCATCCGCTGCAGTATGAAAGATCAATGTTCAAAGAAACTAACCGCGGGATTTTTGACAGCACTGTAAAATCGGGCCAGCGAGGCAGATCGTGCGGCCGGAACGCATGCACGCCGCAAATGCCTCTAGAATGGCGGGTACTCTAGCGGGCTTTATATGTTTAATTTATATGTTATTTTATATGATTTTTGGGACTAACCTATTAACCTAGATCCCAGTGCCAGTTTTTGTTTTTTTCCTTGTTTTTGAGTATCGGAGAAAAGGAAAACCAAACGGATTCCAATTAACTTAAAATTTCACGGAGATCATTTTTGGACCAGAAGAAGCCCACAGAGTACCGGAGATGGGCCAGAAGAGTCCCGAGGCCACCACGAGGGTGGGGGCACGCCCTACCCCCCTGGGCGCGCCTCCCTACCTCATGGCCGCCTCGGGGACCCCCCTGACTTGTTCTCGACTCAAACACCTCTTATATATACCCAAACTTCCAGAAAGAAACCTAGATCGGGAGTTCCGCCGCCGCACGCCTCTGTAGCCACCGAAAACCAATCTAGACCCTTTTCGGCACTCTGCCGGAGGGGGGAATCCCTCTCCGGTGGCCATCTTCATCATCCCGGTGCTCTCCATGACAAGGAGGGAATAGTTCACCCTCGGGGCTGAGGGTATGTACCAGTAGCTATGTATTTGATCTCTCTCTCTCTCTCTCTCGTGTTCTTGATTCGGAACGATCCTGTTGTATCGCGAGCTTTGCTATTGTAGTTGGATCTTATGATGTTTCTCCCCCTCTACTTTCTTCTGATGAATTGAGTTTTCCCTTTGAAGTTATCTTATCGGATTGAGTCTTTAAGGATTTGAGAACACTTGATGTATGTCTTGCATGTGCTTATCTGTGGTGACACTGGGATATCACGTGATCCACTTGATGTATGTTTTGGTGATCAACTTGCGAGTTCCGTGACCTTGTGAACTTATGCATAGGGGTTGGCACACGTTTTCGTCTTGACTCTCCGGTAGAAATTTTGGGGCACTCTTTGAAGTTCTTAGTGTTGGTTGAATAGATTAATCTGAGATTGTGTGATGCATATCGTATAATCATACCCACAGATACTTGAGGTGACATTGGAGTATGTAGGTGACATTAGGGTTTTGGTTGATTTGTGTCTTAAGGTGTTATTCTAGTACGAACTTTAGGATAGATTGAACGGAAAGAATAGCTTCGTGTTATTTTACTACGGACTTTTGAATAGATTGACCAGAAAGAATAACTTTGAGGTGGTTTCGTATCCTACAATAATCTCTTCGTTTGTTCTCCCCTATTAGTGACTTTGGAATGACTCTTTGTTGCATGTTGAGGGATAGTTTTATGATCCAATTATGTTATTATTGTTGAGAGAAATTGCACTAGTGAAAGTATGAACCCTAGGCCTTGTTTCCTAGCATTGCAATACCGTTTACGCTCACTTTTACCACTTGCTACCTTGCTGTTTTTATATTTTTCTGATTACAAAAACCTTTATCTACTATCCATATTGCACTTGTATCACCATCTCTTCGCCGAACTAGTGCACCTATACAATTTACCATTATATTGGGTGTGTTGGGGACACAAGAGACTCTTTGTTATTTGCTTGCAGGGTTGCTTGAGAGAGATCATCTTCATCCTACGCCTCCCACGAATTGATAAATCTTAGGTCATCCACTTGAGGGAAATTTGCTACTGTCCTACAAACCTCTACACTTGGAGGCCCAACAACGTCTACAAGAAGAAGGTTGTATAGTAGACATCAAACTCTTTTCTGGCGCCGTTGCCGGGGAGGTTATCGCTTAAAGATATATCTTTAGATCTTGTAATCGAATCTTTTGGTTTCTTGTTTTATCACTAGTTTAGTCTATAAAAAAATTACAAAAAAAAGGAATTGAGGGTACCTCATATGCTTCTTCTTTTTAATATCTTTCATAAAAATAAGGATTCCGATAATTGTGCCAAAATGCTAGAAGAAGAATGCATTAAAATGTTTGGCACTAAATCTTTAAATGATGAGCATGATTGCAATGTTGTTAGTACAAACTCTTTGAATATCCATAGTACTAATGATGATTGCACTAGTCATGATGAAAATGTCTCTTATAAGCATGTCAATTTTTGTGGAGTGCATAGGGTTTGCAAGTACACACCAAATAGGAAAGATATATTTTGCAAGAGGCATAAGTATTTAGAAACTAAATGGTTGCAAGAAAGGCTAGATGTTTGTGCTGAAAATAAAAAATTTATTAGCCATCCTTGTGAACTTTGCAATGAACATGGTCATTTAAATATCCAATGCAAATTGTTTCATGATCGAATCGTTTCCAAAAATTATGATGACTTGATTTCCCTTGCACATCATAATGAACTTAGTTTGCTTCTGGGTTAGAAGAAATGAAATGTATAACTAAGAATATTCACTACAAGAAATATGTCAACTTGCGACCATCACTATTGGTCACTGAAAGGTCATTGTTTTTCATTTGCGACCTTTTTGTGACCAAAAACAGAAGGTCAAAAGATGGCGGTCGTAAACTGAAATTAACAACCTTCTATGTGAGAAGGTCGTGGAATTCCATGACCAAACCAAAAGACCGTTCATCCAATGACCCTCCGTTTTGGTCGCTAGCTCTCTATCCAGGCCACGTCAGATCCGACGTGGCAAACTAACGTGGCAAAATTGCAACCAATTGAAAAGGTCGTTGACAAGATTCAACCCGGTCCAATTCGGTGTTTTACATGGGCAGGGCCCAATAATTCAGCCTTTTATATATTTTTCCCTATTAATTCTAGACAGCCACATGGGCCAGGCCCAACATTATAGGCTTTTTATTTTTGGGTCAGGCCTTTTTTCTCAACAGTTTTTATTTTTCTTCTTTTATATAAAAAGGGGTCCACTTGTCACATGGGTCCCAGCTGTCAGGGTCATATTATTCATATTTCAATTTAACAATAAATAAATAATTGGTATTCAAATTGGCGGTATTCAAATTGCACTGACAAAAAACACATGTAATACCTCACATTAGATCATCCAGATTCATGCAGCTCCTGCTCTCCGAATAACACGTAATACAAGCTCTAACACAAACTTTACAAGCTCTACAAGTGGAATAACGATACAAGCTCTACAGGTATAGCAATCACAATTACAAGCTCTATGAGGTAACAACTAGATACTTCATAAGCTCTACAAGTGTTTTCTTCTTCAGCATGGAGCTCCTTCGATAGCGATCATATGCCGAATTCACTAGACAACCATATTCAGGACTGGGCTAACAGAACAGCAACACGCCCCTTGTTACATGAATAAGCTGAGAAGAATCAGAACAAATGGAGCCAATATATTATAAATATTCCATTCAAAAAATGACAGTTCTGTTTATAGAATGATAACACAAATCCAGCTAGTACCATGCTTTTTTATTCATATAAGAAAACAGAGACTATGAATATGCATGAAGTGCAGGTCCTGTAACCTCACCGCAACACACTGCACCTAAAACAACAATGTCATTCTACTACCACGGCCATCCATTCAATAGGCAAGATCTAACATTACTAGTCAAAGCACATACACTAACATCACAAAATGCACCAACAATTTTTCAAAAGATAACTAAACTTGTGTGCATGCATTTAGACAGTTCAAGTGCTTGGACTATACACATTAATTAGAACATGATCGCAAGACAGCAATGTAAGCTTAGAATTCACAAGTACATGTTAATTGTAATCACTTAGTAGTTATCCGCCTAAGCAAACACAGAAGTACAATGCTTGAGATACATGTATGCAGCAAGAAAAACAGGCAATGCGATGACAGTATGAGCGCACAATAATTTTGGTAGTAAAAGGAAGATATATAATACAACAATCTCTGGAACACCTAGGTAGTAACTAGTACAGTTGCTTGCTGTTCATGAGTGTCAATCATCTGCATGTGTGTCCATCAAAAAGAAAACAACATGATTCAATTCATCTTGCCCATATACAGCAACCAGTAGACATCTAACATTGTGCATCGAACTTGCATGATGTTTGATGAACTTTGTGCACTACTGTATTGATATGCATCAGTTCCAAATTGGTTGTGCACTACTGTTGTCAGCATGATAAATTGATATGCACTGCTGTTGTTGCTGCTGTTAAACAAATCACTACTGCTACTCCTTAGAGCAATTCCTACTCCAGCAGAGAAAGTTTACTCCTAGGAGTATATTGGAAAAGTTTACTCCAGCAGACAAAGAGAAGAGAAGAGAGAAGAGAAAGAGAAACTTAACAGCAGCAGCACGTCCCATACTACTGTTGTCCTACACTAAACTACTGCAACCAGTACTAATGCAAGCTTAACAGCAGCAGCAAGTGCTATACTACTGCTGTCCAGAGTACACTTAAATGAAAAGATTCATTTATTTTTAAAAGTACTGATGCAAGCAATAGACTACACAAAACCTTCATTAAAGGAGTACTCCAATTCATCTTTAAAAAAGTTTATGCAAGCATTAAAGGAATAGTTTCAGTTAATTTTAAATACTCCAGCAGCAAATACTGATAACATTAATAGGCTAGTAGAAAATACTGCATTTTTGGAGTGTTAACAAATGTTCAGTAATTTATGGTGTACAACAGCAGCATCACATTAAGAAAGTGAACTAAATTTTATAGTGCACAAAATCATTGGTTGTGCATAGAATCACAACATTTATGGTGTGCAGCAGCAGCATCACTGGTTGTTCACAGAATCACAAATGCCAGAGCATATAATTTCATGCTAGGGGTGCACAACACTAAACTATAGGCTATCAACAAAATTACAGGAGGGAAGAATAACGGGTAGCGATGACTTGATATGGCCTGGGGATCTGGGAAGGCCGCTGTCAAGCTTTGACAAGTCGGGGAGATGTCCACGTTTCCGTACCCTAGTCGTGGTTGCGGTCGGCCACGGTACCCACTAGGAGGTCCTGTTGATATCTGTAAAGCATTGTAGAGCTTCAAACATATGACCCATATGTGAAATGTATAGATCATCAGGTAGTAGTGCATACAAAATCATGGATATCAACAAGCAATCTATGTAGAAAACAAACAAAGCATCTCAGAGTATAAGCTTAGAAGGATGCAACACTACTGCTCACCTGGTTCCTCTACTATACGTCCTCTACAAACTTCCAGAATCCCATAATCCCAATCACTTCAACCTAACCTAAAAATAACAGTACATAGACTGTTCCATTACATAGTACTGCTATGTAATTGATACACAAAAGAAGATATATCTCCCATGTCAGTAATCAGGATCAACCATGAAGCTTTTACTACTCCTACATCAGTAAGCTTTACTACTCCTTTTGCTAGTGTTCTAAACCAACAGAGCAATGCTATAGGAGCAGAAAAGGGAACTAGGGGTAGGAGCATCATACTAATTGATGTCTAGGAGCAGCATACTGATTGATGCAAGATTTGCTGTAGGTGAACAATCATATACATCAATATCAACATACAGATGGTCAATAACTCGTAACACAGAGCTAAACTGTAGGGTATAACCTTTGTAAAATAAATCGCAAGGTATAACTGAATCTAGTAAAATGGAGTAAGCATTTGACAAGGGAATACTAGTCTGACAACTAAAGGCTCATGTTCAGTACTTGAACATTTTCAGACCTGTCATTGAACTAAAGCGTATATTTAGTTGGTCTGGAAAAAAACACCACGGCCAGATTTTGTACATACAAAGTACCTCGCCACTATGTTGTGAAGTCACAGGTTGGCATGGTGTGAGAAGTATGCTTTGGCGGCACACGGCACGTGAACCTTCAGTTCACTATTTTAATTCTCAGTGAGGACATGCCTTTAATGCGCTAGACAAAAGATAGGCCGTCGACAAATTCAGCCTGTAACAACAATCAGCACACACTTCTGCGGCCTATTTGGAGAGATAAAAACTCATTTGTGAGCTCTCAGTGTGAACAGCACACAAAATTGTAGGTGAACTGCACATTCACGTGTATAAAGAAGAGGAGCCACTGAATTTTAATAATGAACAGTTAAACAAAATTGTAGGTGAACAGCACACAAAACATTTTATAAAGTTTCTCCAGTGACTGAAAATTTTATTCTATATGTAGAAAAAAACATAGTCATTGCAATCATTCTCAATAAGTACACAACAATGCATTCCTACAAAAAAATCCTGACATGGATCATGGCTGCTGCCTACCATGGTAAATGCTGGACTCTCTCTAATAGTCTCAAATGCACCACGAAGGTTACAATTAGCCTGTCCGGTGCACGTTACAGGAGTTTGAAGTTGGAAGGTTGTGATTTACCGTGAAATCAGAAGGAAAGCTCGACAGATTAGCACGCTGATTTGTCCGGCAGATGGCACCATGGGTTTTCCGCCGGGTCCGTCCTGCAACCAACCCAACCCATCCATCAGAGAAATGCATCAGGGAATGGAATGGAGGGGAAGGGGAGGGAAGAAGAGGAAATCGAGAGAGGGGTGGACCTTGGATGCTGCTTGTACGTTCTTGTGCTGGAGGAAGAAAGAGCTTCACGCGCAACAAAATCCATGGCGTCCCGGATAGAGCAAGCTCCGCTCCATGATGCCTACCTACACAGACGAGACGAGGCAAGGGTCAGAGTGGGAAAGAATAAGGAGAGAAGATGAGTTGGGATCCTTACCATACCACCGTTGTACGAGTCCGAGTCCTGCGCCTGCGGTCGGTCGCCATGGCCGCGCCCCGGCAGCTAGGGTTTTCGGCGCCCACCACAACAGCAGGATTGGAGTGCGACCACAAAAACAATCAGTCCATCAGAGGAGGTGAAGTGATCCAACATTCCAACTCAAACATGTCATTGAATTCTGAAGAAAGGCGCAATATTATTCAGACAGGACAACAGAGCAAAGAGAATGGAGGGAGGGAGCACTGTGCCTGCGTAGCACCATGTGGGGAGGTCGCGCGCGAGCCTGGCGAGCAGGGCGGCGGCAGCGAGACAGGCGAAGACGCGCCCGGAGCCGAGCTGGCCCTGCGCGACACGACGGAAGGCGGAGTCGATGCCGGCGAGGAGCACGTCGGCGGCTAGCGACACGGCCGTGTATCCGGAGGCGACGTGGAATAGGATCCAGGAGGCGACGGCGGTCGCTAGGATTAGGGCGCTCAGGTCGGCCTGGCCTCGGCAACACAGCACCACGTCTACGGGTTTGGGGGCGGCGGCGGATCGAGATCTGAGGGAGGGAGAGGGCGGCGGCTGTGGGTGCGTCTGAGAGAGGGGGGCGAGAGGACGAGTGTTGCGGATTGTGTTAGGGCTAGTTGGGTGAGACGGTGAGGGGGTCAAGTCTGCCGTTGGATCCGGGATGATCCGACGGTTCAGATCGCCTACGGTAGGGTGATCCGGGGGAGACATCCTGATTGGTTGGAGACTACGGCTGTAATTTAAAATATAGTCTCTAAGTGCTAAAAACAAAGGGGTTTATGAAGCAACTATCAATAATATTTTGTAAAATGGAACCACTAAAATTTTCACTCAAGTTATACCATATTTTATGGATGATGATAACCAACTTTTATGCATTTCCGATCGTTTTGTAAGATTCCACCCGTAGCGATTTCGGGCGATCAGAAAATCATCGGCGATCCAAAAAACGATTGGCGATCTGAAGGCGATCTAGGTTTTTGCCCACGGCCGCCGGCGGCAGGTGCCGCCGCCTGTCTGCTGTTTACTACTGCAGGGGTCATGGGCCCCTCTTGGCCACTAGCGTGATGTCCTGATCTGATCCTGATGAGAGAAGGGGAAGAGAAGAGGTAGTGTGGTTCTTGGTTTTGCGGTTTGCTGGCTTTTTCAGAGGATCGGAAGCCTGCATAGTTCATGTCCCAGCGCGCGTCTCGCGAAGCTGGTTTTCTGTCCTGGTACATCTCTTTTCCCTTGCAAGGTGTTGTGATCGGTTTACTGTCCCTCCGTAGTGTTCCGATTGCGGTAGGGTTTTTATTCAGTTTGTCTGCTCAATAGACTTTGTCGGAGGAGTATCATGTGAGTTTTAGAAGGATTAAATTTTATTGGTGGCGGTCTCCGACGTGAGGGAGGCTGACCGGATGCAATGAAAATACTCAGTTGGAATTGTCGTGGCTTGCAGCAAGGCGCGGCGGTCAGGGCCCTCCTTGAAGTTCACACGAGCAGGAGCCCTGACATAGTTTTTCTATCGGAAACACACTTAGATGAATTCCCGGCAGAGTGTCTGAGGAGGAGAATGAAGATGGATCATAAGGAGGTGGTCCGTAGTGATGGTAAAAGTGGCGGGTTGGTTCTATACTGGAAGGAGGAAGCGGCTATCTCTCTGAAGTTCAAGACAAACAATTTCATTGATGTATATGTTGGAAACGATCCGGATAATATGTGGAGGTTCACTGGTATGTACGGTGAACCACGTTGGGAAGATAAGCATCTCACCTGGCAGAGGATGCGTGAACTAGCTGGCATTAGTGATATGCCTTGGTTGATCATGGGAGATCTGAACGATATTGCATATTCTTTTGAAAAAGAGGGGGGAGACCTCATCCAGAAAGATATATGAAGGCATTCCGCGATGCTCTTGATGACTGTCATCTTGTTGACTGTGGATATGTGGGAGATAAATTCACTTGGCAACGAGGCATGATCCGAGAAAGATTGGATAGAGCACTTGCAAACGATGGGTGGCAAAGGAAATTTGCGAATGCTACTGTACATCATATGAATTATAGCAAGTCTGATCATAGGCCTATTCTGATGTCTCTGGATGAAGAGCTGGTGCACGAGCATAATGGGCCGGCCCCGCTCAGGTTTGAATCAAGATGGCTAAAGGAGAAAAGATTTTTGGAAGTTGTGCAACAAGCATGGGATCGGTCTCATGCTCCAGCTGGGAATGTTTCGCTGGCTGACAGATTAGCGGCTATCCACAAGGACCTGCACGTTTGGGACAGATCAGTCCTTAAAGGTACAAAGAATAAACTTCGCAGTGTAAAAAAGGAGATGGAGGAGGTCTCGAGGCGAGAACTGTCAAGTGAAAATGTAGCGAGGCAGAAGGAATAGCGATGGAGATAGAAAAATTACTAGAGATGGAAGAAATGTATTGGGCTCAACGAAGCAGGCTGAATTGGCTGCAGTTTGGAGACCGTAACACGACGTACTTCCAGAACTTTGCCTCAGCAAGACGTCTGAGAAACTGTACTAAAAAACTAAGGAATGCCCACGGTGTTTGGCAAGAAGGTACGGCGTATTTGAATCCTCTAATTTCAGATTATTTTGCTGGTCTATTCTCTACAGAGATTGAGGAACCAGACCCAGTTTTCATAAATCATGTCATGCCTCGTGTTACGGAAAACATGAACAATGAGCTTCTGAAACCATACTCTGCGGAGGAGGTGAAAAAGGCTTTATTCTCTATAGGTGACACAAAAGCACCAGGTACGGATGGATTGCATGCCGTGTTCTTTAAAAAATGTTGGCACATTTTTGGAGATTTACTTACAAGTGAAGTGTTGAGCGCAATAAATAATAAAGTTGTTCCTGATGGTTGGAATGATAATGTGATAGTTCTAATACCTAAAGTGGATTCCCCAGAAAATATATCACAGTATAGGCCTATCAGTTTATGCAGTGTCTTGTATAAAATCATCTCTAAAATGATTGCTTTTCGTTTAAAGGATATTTTGGATGAAGTAATATCTCCTATCCAGAGTGCTTTTGTACCTAGGAGATCAATTTCTGACAACATTCTCATCGCCTATGAAAGTATGCATACTATAAAAAACAAGAAGAAGGGCAAGATAGGATATTGTGCAGTAAAGCTTGATATGCATAAGGCATATGACCGCGTTGAATGGATCTTTTTGGAAAGAATGTTGAGTAGGCTCGGCTTTCATGGTGATTTTATTGACTTGTTGATGGCCTGTGTCAGTTCAGTTAAATACAGAGTCAGATTTAATGATCAAGAGACAGATATGTTTGTGCCAAGCAGGGGCCTCCGTCAGGGGGCCCATTATCACCTTATTTGTTTCTCTTATGTGCAGAAGGGCTTTCAAGTGCTCTAGCTCAACAAGAGGAGGTTCGTGGCATAGAGGGTGTTCGGGTGTGCAGAAATGCACCATCAGTATCTCATTTATTATTCGCTGATGATTCCCTTATACTCATGAAGGCAGATATGATAAATGCAACCTCGTTGAGATCAGTGCTTGATGCTTATTGTGCTAATTCAGGCCAACTTATTAGTGAAGCCAAATGCAGTATTTTTTTCCGTCCAAATGTTGATGTGGAAATAAAAGCCCAGATGTGTACTGAACTTAATATCCACACTGAAGCAATTTCTGAAAAGTACCTGGGCCTACCCTCTATGGTGGGGCTGGATAAAAGTGATAGTTTTGTTTATTTGCTTGAAAGGATCATCGAAAGATTGAAGGGATGGAAGGAGAAGCTACTTTCCACAGGGGCGAAAGAAATTCTCTTGAAGGCAGTAATTCAGTCCATTCCAGTGTTTGCCATGGCTGTTTTTAAGATCCCCAAAAAATTATGCAAAGAGATGAATGATGCTATGTCTGCCTTTTGGTGGGGAGATTCTGAGGATCAAAAGAAGATGCACTGGTTTTCTTGGTGGAGAATGTGTGTTCCAAAAAAGTTGGGCGGCATGGGATTTCGAGATCTATTTTCGTTTAACATGGCTATGCTCTCAAAACAGACATGGAGATTGCTAAATGATCCTGACTCACTTTGTGCTCAAGTCTTGAGAGCAAAATATTATCCTGATGGGAAATTATTGAATGCAGGTCCAAAAAAAGGCTCTTCTTACACCTGGCAGAGCATTTTTGCAAGACTACAAACTTTTAAGCGTGGACACATTTGGAGAGTTGGCTCAGGAGAAAAAATTAACATTTGGGAGGACCATTGGATCCCAAATAGTCATTCCAGGAAAGTTTTTACTAGGAGGGGAAACTGTATTTTGCATACTGTTGATGATTTGATTGATCAACATAATGGTAGCTGGGACGAAGAACTTATCAGAGATATTTTCTTACCCATTGATGCGAACAATATTCTTGCAATCCCATTGAGTCCACATCTACAGGAAGATTTTGTGGCATGGCATAAGACAAAAAACTTTTTGTTCTTTGTCCGTTCTGCCTATCACATTGAATGGGATCATCACTTCGGCGCACGAACTAGAAGAGAAGATGGGCAAGGCTCTGCTGAACCGAACCCGGTGTGGGACATTTTATGGAAGCTGAAAATTCCAAGTAAGATTAAGGTGTTTATATGGAAGGCTCTGCATGGTACAGTTCTAGGCATGGCGATTCTTGCTTCGCGACACATACCCGTGTCACCACAGTGCCCTATTTTGTCGGTCGGGTCTGGAGAATATTCGGCACTTGTTATTTACATGCACTCATGCACGGAAGGTTTGGTCTGCGCTCGGGCTCCTGGATATCATTGATGATGCACTGATTGCAGACATGTCAGGATCAGTAATACTTGAGCATATTATTTGCAACCCAAACAGGAAGTCGCCGGTCCTGGGTATGTTAGGATTGCAGGAGTCAGTAGCCGTTGCGTGTTAGTATGTATGGTGGAAAAGGAGGGAAGCAGTGAAGGGCGAAACTGTAGCAGATCCCCCCGGACGGCCTTTGCGATTCAGGCTCTAACATCAAATTTTGGAGCTGTTTCCCATTCCAGTAAACCACATGAAATAACGTGGGAAAAGCAAAGCCGAGGATGTTATAAATTAAATACAGATGCAGCTTTCCGCCAAAATGGTTCGGGTGCAGTTGGGGTCGTCATACGTAATAGTGCAGGTGAGGCTGTAGCAGGATCTGCAAGTCCTTTTCATACGGCCTTTGATATTGCCTCGGCGGAGGCCCTTGCACTGCTAAAAGGACTAGAATTAGTTGAGAAGTTGGGCTGCACCCATATCACATGTGAGTCCGATTCATTGGAGCTCATTCAGGCATGTAATGGGGAGCTGGAGATCTATGGTCCTTATTCTGAGACTTTAGCTGACTGCTTTGCGAGAGCCAAGATGATTGATGGAGTTTCTTTCTCCCACTGCCCTAGGGAAGCCAATCGAGTTGCTCACCTTCTGGCGAAGCACTCTTATGATACTCAGTCTGCATTTGATTGGGATGGAGATCCACCCAATTTCATTCTTCCTTATGTAATAAATGATGTAACTCTTTTGACTGTGAAATAAAACACCGATAGGCTTTCCCTTCAAAAAAAACAAAGGGGTTTATGAAGCAACTATCAATAATATTTTGCAAAATGGAACCACTAAAATTTTCACTCAAGTTATACCATATTTTATGGATGATGATAACCAACTTTTATGCATTTCCGATCGTTTTGTAAGATTCCACCCGTAGCTACGAACGGTTATGCCCATGGTTTTAACCGTGTTTTGAAATTGGCATAAAGAATTAAACAAATCAAAAAACGGAAAGCCTTTGCATTGTGTCATTATATGTGATCTAGTGTCTAGGAAAAAACAAACTTCTATACGGTAAATACCTTAAAAAGGTCTGCTCAAATGGCATAGTCTGCTCAAATGATCAATCTTATGGCCACATTCAAGGCATAGTCTGCTCAAATAATCTCATATTGTGCATAAGGGTGCATATTGGAGTGGAAAACAATGTTGCCTAAGGAAGTTTTCATTTTCTTTGGACGAAAAAATCATTTCCCATTTTTGGAGTGCCCAAAATGAGAATTTTTTGTGAATAACCTACCAAATAATTGTTGCAAAATTGGACCAAATAAATTTTCTAAAATATTAGGCCATATTTAATGCACAATTGACCAAATGGTTGGGTGTCAAAAGCTTTTATCCACCTCTCATGAAAAAGACAAATTTCTGCCGATTCAGATGGAAGCGGGTCAAATTTGAACTACAGTTGCCTCATAGCTTGCTCTTTATTTTTCCAAAAAATCCTTTTTAGGTACAAAAATATATATTTAATCAGAGAAACACAAAAAGTTTTCCAAGATTCAAACTAGATAGGAACGGCCATGCCCGCCATTTTGACCGCATTTTGAAATGGACATAAAAATTCAAAAGAAAATCAAAAAATTGGAAAACCTTTGCATTGTGTCCTTATATGTGACCAAGTTACCAGGAAAAATAATAAACTTGTAATACGGTAATTATTTTTAAAAAGTGTTCTCAGAAATGAGCTATCATGCGTGAAGATGCATGGCTTTCAAGCCAAATGATCAATCTTATGGCCACATTCATGGCATAGTTTGTTCAAATGATCTCATATTGTGCACAAGGGTGCATCTTGGGATGGTAAACAATGTTGCCTAAGGAAGTTTCCTTTTCTTTGGACAAAAAATCATTTTCTATTTTTCAAGTGCCCAAAATGAGTTTTTTTGTGAATGACCTACCATATATTTGCTGCAATATTGGACCAAATAATTTTTATAAAACAATAGGCCATATTTAATGCATAATTGACCAAATGGTTGGGTGTCAAAAGATTTGATCCACCTCTCGTGAAAAAGACAAATTTCCTTCGATTCAGTAGGAAGAAGGTAAAATTTGAACTACAGCTGCCTCATAGTTTGCTCTTTATTTTTTTCAAAAATCATTTCTAGGTACATCAGTATCTATTTAATCAGAGAAATATCAAAAGTTTTCCAAGATTCAACCACTAGTTAGGAACGTCAAGCACGCCGTTTTGACTGCATTTTTAAACGAGCATAAAAAATTAAAAAAATCAAAAAAATGGAAAACCTTCGCATTGTGTCATTATATGTGACCAAGTTTCCAGAAAAAATAAAAATCTTGTAATACGAAAAATATTTTATAAAATTGTTCTTAGAAATGAGCTATCATGCGTGAAGATTCATTTCAAACAATGTTGTCTAAGGGAGTTTTCATTTTCTTTGCACGGAAAATTCATTTTCCATTTTCCGAGTGCCCGAAATGAGTTTCTTTTTGTGAAGGACCTACCATATATTTATTGCAAAATTGGACCAAATCAATTTTATAAAATACTAGGCTATATTTAATGCACAATTGACAAAATGGTTGGGTGTCAAAAGTTTTGATCCACCTCTGGTGAAAAAGACAAATTCCCGCCGATTCAGTAGGAAGCAGGTCAAATTTGAACTGCAGCTGCATTATATTTTGCTCGTTATTTTTTCCAAAAATCATTTCTAGTTACATAAGCATCTATTTAATCAGAATTATATGGTTTGGTGGAGATACATCGAGGTTTGGACAGTGGCCAAGGGCCCCAACTCTAGAGCGCGTAAGCTCGCATGCACGCCGCGTGGTCACCGCTTGACCGTGGCGTTGCCATGCATTCTGGGCGGCCTAGGCATCTCTAGTGGGTTGGGCACTCCCCAGGTAGGTGCTAGGAAGAAAATTACAACATAAGATTCTCATGAGGAGACCGAACTATGCTCAAATATGAATTAGCAGCCAAGTGTTTGATTAGCGGTACGGGAAATGCACATGGCCAATGGGCGTGAGTTTTGGCTGAGGATTATCATCTAATAAGAAGAATCTCTTCACAAATTTTCAGCTCAAAAGGAGGATCCCAGGTGGTACTTCCTTCACAATGCTTCTAGGTGGACAAAAACTTTGGAAATTCGCCCACGAAGATTTGCTGGGCAAACGGAGCTGAATTTTGTCACGAAGCAATGATTTGGGTAGGAAAAAGTGCCCAAAAAATTCGAGGGCAATCAAGAGTATATAAATAGCACTTCCTTCGTAAAGTGCTGATGTGAACAGAATGGGAAAATGAATATTGTTGAATTATATTTGAACTAGGCAAGGAAGGATTTTTACATATTTGACGAAGATATGACCCAAAGAATTTATGAGATTTTTGGGGGAATTTTGGGAATGACAGAAATATAGGTTACTTCACTACGTAGGGCAAAAATTCACACATGGACATGACACATAGGCAAAACTGATGAGGTGGTGCCTAGTCATACCAATCCACCATAATTTACAAGGTTATAACCATCTATATTGGTCATGATCAGCTAGAAATAAGGCAGCGGACCAGTGCTATCTGCTTTGTGACCATTTCATGTAAGTAAATTACGACCTTTCTGACCAAAATGGTCGATATAGTTTAGGGTTTGGAGCCCCCCGAATAGCTTTTGACCAATTGATCTCAAATGGTCATAGATCTATGACCAATTCTTCCAGGGTCACTGAAAGAAGGTCACTAGTTGACATATTTCTTGTAGTGATTCCAGAATTTTCCCTTGACAAAGTTCTTGATTTTGATCTAGAGGAAATTTATATGTATTGTGCGGTGAATTGCATTGAACATCCTTATATTGCCAATTACATAAAGTCAAGAAAACAATTAGAATATGAAGAGAATACTAATGAAAGAGAAGAGACTTCCCAGTATCCTCCTATATTATTTCTTATGCTGAATCAGGTAACGAGGAGGAGCCTTCTATTCAACCAATCTCATTAATAAGGAGCTCCAAAAAGAGGATTAAACCCATATTAAATGTGAATAGGAAAAATAAAAGACAGAGAAGTAAAGGTAAAAAGGTGTCCCTCCCAAATGATGTTTCTCCTATTACTCATTGTGATGATGATAATACTATACTATTGGTGCTATCCATACTATTAATTATGAGAGTGATTATGCTTATGATATGCAAAGGCCCAAGCTTGGGGATGCTATGTTTGATGAGAATGACATGTTTGAGAATTTATTTGCTGCAATTAATGTTTGTCCCAAGCTTGGGGATGCTATGTTTGATGAAGATGATATTTTTAACCTCCCAAGTTTTGATATGCAAATTTTTATGATGATAGCTTTCCTCCTATTTATGATGGTTATATTGATGAAAGTGGATTTGGAGAGGTTATGACTTTATTTAGTAATGATTCCACTATTTTGGAAGAGGTTTCAATTGATTATGATGAGAACAAAGTTGCTACTTATGATGATTATTGTGATGGCACTTATGCTATAAAAAGTAGTGATGATTATATTTATAAAACTTGTCATGATTATTATTACCCTTTTTCTGAACATTACTCTTTTAATGTGGAAAACGTTTATAGTATTTGAGTTTCTTATGATACTCCCACTATTCTGAATAAGAAGAATTTTTCTTATGTGGAGAATAGTAAATTTTCTATGCTTGTAGATCATGAAAAGAATGCTTTATGTGATGGTTATATTGTTGAATTAATTCATGATGCTACTGAAATTTATTATGAGGGAGGAATATATGCTTATAGGAATTGCAATAATATGCATAGGAAGTGGATTAGACTTAAATGTGCTAGTCATATTCTTCATGATGCTCTCTTTATGTTTCAATTCTTATCTTTCATGTGAGCATCATTGAAATCATCATGCCTAGCTAGGGGCGTTAAACAATAGCGCTTGTTGGGAGGCAACCCAATTTTATTTTTGTTCTTTACTTTTTGTTCCTGTTTAATAATAAATAAGTCATCTAGACTCTGTTTATATGTGGTTTTATGTTTGAATTAGTGTTCGTGCAAAGTACAACCTTTGGGAAGACTTGGGTGAAGTCTTTGCGATCTTGCGGTAAAAAAACAGAAACTTTTGCGCTCACGAGATTAGCTGCCATTTTAACTGGAGAGTGCGTTTAGGTTGATTCTTTTTGCAGATGATTAATAGACAAATTCCTCTGGTCCACCAATTTATTTCAGAAATTTTGGAGTGACATAAGTATTCGAATGATACAGATTACTACAGACTGTTCTGTTTTTGACAGATTCTATTTTCATTGTGTTTTTTGCTTATTTTGATGAATCTATGAGTAGTATCGAAGATATTGAACCATAGATAAGTTGGAATACAGTAGATATGACACCAATATGAATTTAGAATGAGTTCACAACAGTACCAAAAGTGGTGATTTATTTTCTTATACTAACGGAGCTTACGAGTTTTTTGTTGAGTTTTGTGTGGTGAATTTTTCAAGTTTTGGGTAAAGATTCAATGGACTATGGAATAAGGAGTGGCAAGAGCCTAAGCTTGGGGATTCCCAAGGAACCCCAAGATAATATTCAAGGATAACCAAGAGCCTAAGCTTGGGGATGCCCCGGAAGGCATCCCCTCTTTCGTCTTTGTCTATCGGTAACCTTACTTGGAGCTATATTTTTATTCACCACATGATATGTGTTTTGCTTGGAGCGTCATTTTATTTTCTTTTGTTCTGCTTGCTGTTTGAATAAAAGACCAAGATCTGAAATTCTTAAATGTTAGAGAGTCTTCACATAGTTGCATAATTATTCGACTACTCATTGATCTTCACTTATATCTTTTAGAGTTGTTTGTCATTTGCTCTAGTGCTTCACTTATATCCTTTTAGAGCACGGTGGTGGTTTTATTTTGAAGAAATAGATGAACTCTCATGCTTCACTTATATTATTTTGAGAGTCCTAAACAGCATGGTAATTTGCTTTGGTTATGAAACCAGTCCTAATATAATAGGCATCCAAGATGGGTATAATAAAAACTTTCATATAAAGTGCATTGAATACTATGAGAAGTTTGATTCCTTATGATTGTTTTGAGATATGAAGATGGTGATATTATAGTCATGCTAGTTGAGTAGTTGTGAATTTGAGAGATACTTGCATTAAACTTTGTGATTCCCGTAGCATGCATGTATGGTGAACCGTTATGTGATGAAGTCGGAGCATGATTTATTTTTTGATTGTCTTCCTTATGAGTGGCGGTCGGGGACGAGCGATGGTCTTTTCCTACCAATCTATCCCCCTAGGAGCATGCGCGTAATACTTCATTTCGATAACTAATAGATTTTTGCAATAATATGTGAGTTCTTTATGACTAATGTAGAGTCCATGGATTATACACACTCTCACCCTTCCACCATTGCTAGCCTCTCTAATACCGTGCACCTTTCACCGGTATCATACACCCACCATATACATTCCTCAAAACAGCCACCATACCTACTAATTATGGCATTTCCATAGCCATTCTGAGATATATTGCCATGCAACTTTCCACCATTCCGTTTATTATGACACGCTTCATCATTGTCATATTGCTTTGCATGATCATGTACTTGACATCGTATTTGTGGTAAAGCCACCTCTCATAATTCTTTCATGCATGTCACTCCTGATTCATTGCACATCCCGGAACACCGCTGGAGGCATTCATATAGAGTCATATTTTGTTCTAAGTATCGAGTTGTAATTCTTGAGTTGTAAGTAAATAAAAGTGTGATGGTCATCATTATTAGAGCATTGTCCCATGTGAGGGAAGGATGATAGAGACTATGATTCCCCCACAAGTCGGGATGAGACTCCGGAAGAAAAATAAAAGAAAAATAAAAAAGAGGCCATAAAAAAGAGAAGGCCCAATAAAAACAAGAAAACAAAAAAGAGAGAAAAAGAGAGAAGGGGCAATGCTACTATCCTTTTACCACACCTGTGCTTCAAAGTAGCACCATGATCTTCATGATAGAGAGTCTCCTATGTTGTCACTTTCATATACTAGTGGGAATCTTTCATTATAAAACTTGGCTTGTATATTCCAATGACGGGCTTCCTCAAAATGCCCTAGGTCTTCGTGAGCAAGCAAGTTGGATGCACACCCACTTAGTTTCTTTTTGAGCTTTCATACACTTATAGCTCTAGTGCATCCGTTGCATGGAAATCCCTACTCACTAACATTGATATCTATTGATGGGCATCTCCATAGCCCGTTGATACGCCTAGTTGATGTGAGACTATCTTCTCCTTTTTGTCTTCTCCACAACCACCATTCTATTACACCTATAGTGCTATATCCATGGCTCACGCTCATGTATTGCGTGAAGATTGAAAAAGTTTGAGAACATCAAAAGTATGAAACAATTGCTTGGCTTGTCATCGGGGTTGTGCATGATTTAAATATTTTGTGTGATGAATATAGAGCATAGCCAGACTATATGATTTTGTAGGGATAACTTTCTTTGGCCATGTTATTTTGAGAAGACATGATTACTTTGTTAGTATGCTTGAAGTATTATTATTTTTATGTCAATATTAAACTTTTGTCTGTAATCTTATGAATATAAATATGCATGCCACCATAAATAAAATTACTTTGAAAATTATGTTAGGTAGCATTCCATATCAAAAATTCTGTTTTTATCATTTACCTACTTGAGGACAAGCAGGAATTAAGCTTGGGGATGCTTGATACGTCTCCAACGTATCTATAATTTTTTATTGTTCCATGCTATTATATTATCAATCGTGGATGTTTTATATGCATTTATATGCTATTTATATGATTTTTGGGACTAACCTGTTAACCTAGAGCCCAGTGCCAGTTTCTGTTTTTTTTCTTGCACTACAAAAAAATACACTTCCGTGATGATACGTGTTTGTCACAGTAGGTCGCTTTTTTTGTCATGCATGTACATCCATGACAAATTTATGACAGAATCAAGATAGTCATACATGTGCTGTCGTAGAAGTGTTCCATGACATTACCAAAATTATCATCACGGAAGTGTCCACTTCCATGACGATAAATCGCGCGTCACAGAAGTGCTTTCGTCAAGGGTGACCGACACGTGGCATCCACCGTAACGGAACGCCGTTAAGCTATCGGGTCGGGTTTTGGATCCGATAACCCGTTAACAGCCCCGACCAATGGGAAATTTCCACGTGTAAAATTCTTAATGGCCAGACGAAACATGTGTCAGCTCGTCAGTGGGTCAGATAGGCGCCTATGATACGTCGACACGTGGCACGGCCCAACAGAGGCCCATTCCTGTGTAAAGGCCGACCCGTTTGACTTGGTCAAAAGCTGGCGGGCCGGCCCATGGAAAGCCTATTAACGGCCCGTTGAATATAGCCCATTTACAGCCCGCTAAACCAAGGCCCGTTACGCCCTATCCGAATTAGGCCCAGTAGCGTCATCTGGGCCATCCAATATGATTCCAGCCCGTTTTCACTTCTGGCCCATGTATGGCCCATGACGTCTTTCGACCCATATGAGGCCCTATGTAACTCTTGGCCTACTAACGGCCCGTGGTGAAACTGGCCCGTAATGAACAGTGTATCACTTTACACCCATTAACGGCCCGTGGTGAAACTGGCCCGTGATGAACAGTGTATCACTTTATACCCATTGACGGCCCGTTATTCCGTTGGGCCGTTTCCAGCCCATGTTATCTTTCGGCCTTCTCAGAGCCCGTTTATTCTTGGGCTCATTTCCAGCATTCGTTTACTTACGGCCCGTTACTATCATTTTCTGCTTGTGGGCCAAATTCAGCCCGTGGTTATAGTCGGCCCGTTTGTGGTCTGTTAATTCGTTGGGCCGTTTTCATAGCGTCATCAAATACGGCCTATTAACGATGGCCCGTTATGGTCGGCCCATGAACGGACGATTCCAACTCTAGCCCGTTTACGGCCATAATGAGGCCTGTTATTGGCCCATGTTTGGCCAATCGATCATACGGCCCGTGTAAGGCCCATTGATGATACGGCCCGTAGAAGGCCCATTGTTTCTATGGCCCGTAGAACGCCCATTGTTTCTACGACCCGTAGAAGGCCTACTGTTTCTACAGCCCGTAGAAGGCCCACTATTTCTACGGCCCGTAGGAGGCCCAGTGTCACTACAGTAAATATTAGCCCATGGTTATTGTGGCCTAATTTTAAAAAATAGGTTATTGCAGCCACTAGCAAACCGCGGAAAAAGAACTGCACTGACTACAAGAAAACAAATAAACAAAACAAGGAAATAAATAAGCGAGCAACTTATGCTAGGCTATCACGGCTATTACACATATTACATCCACTGGGCATCAAAGTTCGCCACCAGTGCAAATATAGGGAACACACCAGCATATAAATGCCGCAGCAAAACAAGTCCAGAACTGAAACCACTTCAGAAGAGCTCAAGAAACAATATCCTGGGTACCCATAATGCTGGCAAGATGCTTAGCAAGCTTATTAACTTTCTCTTGTTTGGCGCTTAAATCCTCCAGCGCTTGCTGTTGCACAAGAAAGTACGCATCTGAATTCTGCAGGGACTTCCTCAGTCCTTCGGCTTCTTGCCGCAGCACAGCTGACTGATGCCTTTCAGCTTGTAGCTGAGACTGAAGAAGCCGAAGTGATTCAGGCAGCGAGTTCGAAGAGCTTGTGCCAGCGGTACTGGCCAGTAACTCGAACACTACATCAACGCAGGACTATGGGGTTTTCTCACTGTCTACAAGATCATTTTTATCACCTTTCTTGGAGACTAACAGGGTTGTCTCACTATCTTGAACCTTATCTGCATTACTTTCTCTACCATTGCATAGTGGGGTGCTCTTCTCCAATATTCTGTTTGCATACTACAAGAGAAACAAGCAGACACATAACAGGTTTAGCTTGTAGTATATGAAACTCATTTTGGTAAACCGATTCAGTAGTAAGGTGGACAGGATAACAGCATGAAACAAACATATATCTATGTACCATGGTCACTGTATTGTCCATATCATTCTAGTTTATGTTCCCTAATCAAGATAGAGACACAGTTCAACTCATATATTTTTAAGACACAACAACATAGACATAATATAAGTGTGAGAAACTACACCGCATTGGCAGCACTTGTAATGTGCATCACATGAGAACATAACTATTTATGCAACTTAAACTGAAATCAACATAGAGCAAGAAGTTAGAACAGCAACCCAGTTAAAGAAATAGGTTTAAAACATACCTGTTGCGCCATTGGAGTTTCAATTGGATCCTTCAAATTCAAAAGTAGTTGGTATGAGTAAATACAGTGATGCAACAGCAAAGGAGTATGGACCATAGCTACGGAATCTGACCTGAGAACAGTTGCTCTTCTGCTTTAAATGTGGAGTTTGGGTTAGCTGTGGTGGTCTTCGTGCTTTGGGCACTGCAGTAGCTTTACAAACTGCTCGTGTGGGGGTACTCTGTGGTGGACATGGTGCTTTGTCACCTATAAGTGGGTTACTATCCGCTGGTGTTGCGGTTAGATGGGTTGTAGCTGGTTCTCTGCCCAACGGTGTAAGTGTGCAATCTGGAAGAGTCTCGATTATGTGTGGTGGGGCTAGTTTGTGGGCCAGTAC
This sequence comes from Triticum urartu, assembly GCF_003073215.2. NCBI lineage: Eukaryota > Viridiplantae > Streptophyta > Magnoliopsida > Poales > Poaceae > Triticum > Triticum urartu. The sequence goes on from NC_053022.1 coordinate 45,674,026, forward strand.
AACCATGGTTCTATCTGCATCAACGGGTAGCACTATCTTTTGTGAAGAACGGGTTTTTGCTCCCTTAGATACTGCCATCACCCCCTCCAATTCAAATGGCTGATAAATAAGAAAAGAAATTGAACGTACAGACATTGTATAATAGACAGATGTGGTAATTCACATGTATGTTGTCTAACCAAACAGGATAGCATGACACAATTTCACATATATGATGCCTTCTATCTGCATCAACGGGTAGCACTATCTTTTGTGAAGAACGGGTTTTTGCTCCCTTAGATACTGCCATCACCCCCTCCAATTCAAATGGCTGATAAACAAGAAAAGAAATTGAACGTACAGACATTGTATGATAGAAAGATGTGGTAATTCACATGTATGTTGTCTAACCAAACAGGATAGCATGACACAATTTCACATATATGATGCCTAACTAAACATGATAGCATGACACAGTTTCAGATATATGATGGATAACTTAACAGGATATAATGGCATAATTCAACATATGATGAGTACCTAAATAGGATGACATGACAAAACTATATGATGTCTTTCTAAAATAGGTTGGGATGAAATAATTCACATGCATGTTGTCTAAGTATACAGGATGGCATGATATAATTGACATAATTGATTCATATACTAAGCAACTGGCACTCGCATGTATGATCTCTAAACTAAGCAGATATAATTCAATAGTGTGCATATGATGTCTAAACTAAGCAATGCAAGACACCATATGCATCATATGAGAAATATAAATATTGCAACTTAGAGCATACACCTCAGGTGGGATATAGGACTGGTCATCTGTCTCTGAATCCTCCTCCGAGGAGCTCCCTGTAACCATCGAGACATATGCTTCAACGGGTACCATTGCCTGCTCTGAAGACCTTGTTTTCACTCCAGATTTTTCCATAACCGGCTCAAATGGCTGATACACATGAAGAGTAGTTCAATATACACAGATTGTCGACAAATGGAATACGTAATGAAAAAAAAAGATGGCATGAGATAATTCACATATATGATGCCTGGCTCCATGGCGGTGCATAATTCACATATATGATAACCGGCTAAAAAACATGGCATTGCATAATTCACATATCTGATATAGAAAGCAAACATGAGGCATTCACACAAAGCATGTCTAATCTAAGCAGATGCCATGGCAATGCAAGATATGCAAGATATGAGCAATATAACCCAGCCAAGTTAGAGCATGCACCTCGGGGGGAGGGGAATACGACTGGTCATCTCTCTCTGAATCCTCCTCTGAGGAGCTATCTATAACCAGCAAGAAATCTGCATCGACAGGTAGCGCTGACTGCTCAGAAGACCTTGTTTTCACTCCAGATTTTCCAATGACCGACTCAAATGGCTGATGCACAGGAAGAGTAGATGAATGTATAAACATTGTTGACAAATGGAATACATTATGGAAAAAATATGGCACGATACAATTCACATATACGATGACTGGCTAAACAGGATGGCATTGCATGATTCACGTATATGATGCCTGGCTAAAGAAGATGGCATTGCATAATTCCCATATACTCCCTCCGTTCCTAAATAATTGTCTTTTTAGAGATTTCAAATGGAATACCACATACGGATGTATAAAGACATATTTTAGAGTGTAGATTCACTCATTTTGTTCCGTATGTAGTCACTTGTTGAAATCTCTAACAAGACAAATATTTAGGAATGGTGGGAGTATGATATAGAAACCAAACAGGCGGCATTCACACAAAGCAAATCTAAACTAAGCTGATGACATATAAGATGTATAATGTAAGCAATGCAAGGCGCCATATGCACGATATGACCAACATTAGCATGCCAGTTAGAGCAAACACCTCAGGTGGTAAACAGGCGTGGTCGGCTCCTTCTGAATCTCCATCTGAACAGTTATCTTCCTATGGAATACAATCTGGAGATGCAGGAGGGGGGGGGAGCACTTCGCCCACCATGGAGCGGCGTCTGCATGACATTATATTCGCACGCAACGGTCTTCTCTTTTTCTCTACATGTTCAGTACGATTGTGTACAATATCTGACATGCATAATAAAAAAATAGTTAGATTTTGTAAGGCCTAAGGGGTGCATGCAAAAATCAAGACTGATGGTAGCAAACGAGTGGATGGATCCAAAACTAATGATACTAGGTAGATTATAGCTTCAGTTTAAAAAGATAGACAATGGATCATCTATTGTTTGTTGCCCACCCAACATGAACCACATAGAAGACCCCAGATGAACTAGATAGTAGACCCATGGGCAATTCAAAACTCAAGATTGAACGATAGAGTAGCAGGTAATAATAACCGGCGTATAACGTAAGCAAACACGAAAGACTGTGACCTCTCTTCCGAAACTGTGTAGTCCTCAGGTTCATCTGCTCAGTCGGTGATGGTAATGCGGTTGGCGTGGCTGCCGGCAATGGGGAAGATGATCTGAGGCGGCGAAAGGAAGTCCGCAGAGGGGATCTCTGCTGCAGTGAACGCTTCTGTCGATGGTGCACCTCAGGTGGGGTGGATGACGGCACGGCAGGAGCAGGACATAACACACAGAGTTTTCTGTGACGCCTATCTGAAAATGAAGTAAATTTGTAAGGGCTCCTTAGAATTGGAGGATTCTATAAACGCAGGGACAGGAAAAACACAAGAATAGGATAGGAATGCACGTGCAAAACAGAGCATTTGGAAACATAGGATTTCAGTCAACCTGTGTGTTTGGCTCACATGAATTGGAAGAACAGAGGAATGGAGAAACAAAGTGATGTGACGAGTGTACAACCTCTTTGGCATAGCCTTGTGGACCTCAGCATCATTGGGTTGGACGTGGAGGATGGTGATGATGCTGGTGTGACTGTCGGAGGCGGGGAAGAAGATCCGAGGCCTCTGGAAACGGCACCGAGGGTACTGCTCCGCCGTGATGGACGGTTCCATCGTTGGAGCAGCTCCGCTAAGGTGTACGGCGACGAGGTTGAAGCATGACAAGACAGACAACGTTAATCTGAAGTGGGACCCTAATATCATCTGCAATAGATGATGTAAACTACATCACCAAAAAGTGCTAGATGTAAAACGCATCAGCCGCGCCACGGCCGCTCCGACAGATGCTGTAAGTACTGTTCACTCTGAACTTAACTGAAGAAAATGAACTTCACAGTCGAAACTGATTTTTACTATCGAAACTGATTGAACTAGTAACAGAGCATTGCAATAGATGTTTAGGGCGTTCGAGCACTAGTAGCAGAGAAGCAGTGATCTAAATCAGCAGACGCTCGAGCAGGGAACGCACTAGCAGAGAGCAAGTCGTGCAGTATCACCATGAGCGAGTGCTAAAGCAGCAACTCCTGTAGCTGTCGGAGGTCATGCAGCAGCAGCAGCAGCGCAAGCGAGAGCAAGAGCAGAGCAGTGGCACGAACGAAAGCAGGAGCAGTGCAGCAGCGCGACCGACAGCAAGAACAGAGCCACAGCGCGAGCGAGAGCCGGAGCAGCTGCAGCTAGTGCCATTGTGGAAGTCGCCGCCGAGGAAGCAACGACATGGGGGAGAGACGCCATGGATGATGTGGCCGGCAACGGCGCCGTCGATGGAGACACGCCATGTCTGCTCGGTATCAAGCATCGGCAGCCCTGTGAGATCGAATAAAAGATAAAGTGCAGCGGTGAGTGCAGAACCTCCTTGGTTGCGCCGAGTTGGCCTCGGCTTCATTGGAGGAATTGGTGAGGGTGCTGCGGTTCTGGTGGGGCAGGTCAAGACGGCATTGTGGGGATTGAGGTGGCGCGATAGACGAGGCGAACGCCGGGGCAGCTCCTTGGAGGTGGAGGACGGGGCGGCTGATCCGGCGGGACGACAAGATCGACAATGGATCCTCGTCCAGTGCGGTGGATGAGAGACGGCGAGCTGTTGCGGTGGACGACGTAGTCGGGGAAGAGTCTCCGGCTGGGCGGCGGTCGGGAGGCCGATGGAGGAGCGTGGGGTTTTGCGGGTTTTGGCGGCCTCGGTGTACGAATGGGGGGGGGGCGAAGGGGGAGGGGGAGCCAAGCTTAGGGACGCGCTTGTCCGAAATGTAGGGTAAGTTACCAGCTTACCCCCACCGGTTTTGACACCGCGACATGGAGCTTCATTTCCGATGAGGGGTAGAAGGGGGATTTCACGTGTCTGGGCTGCGGGAGCGATTTCGGATGAGGAGGGAGTTCTCGCGCGCGTCCAAATTTCGGGATAACAAGGCGCGGCGTGGGTTGAAGAAGCGGGAGTTTCAAAGCAGGTGAGACAAAAGATACTCGAGCTTGAAAATTTTGGGATAACAAGGTGCGGATTCCTTGTTCGGCAGAACAAACTTAACGTGAAAAAAAAACAATTCATACAAGACACAAGAGAGTCATGTCCCCTTTTACTATATTGCTATAGATGCCATTGAAAAAACTACAAGAAAAATGTAAAAAAATCGGGAGAACAAGATTACCCTGCACAGTACCAAATCAATTCGCACTTCTCTCAACAAGAGCAAAAAACAAATCAATTCCCACCAAAGAAAGAGTAATGTCCCTTTTTATATGATTACAGATGCCATGATCTCGAATTTCAATTTTTGAATCCACGTTATGTTGAATTCAAATATATCGTTAGGTGACCTTGCGGTTTATAATTGATGTAGTCGTACATTTTGATCTTCCATCATATATGAACATTTTACTCCACCATGTGAACATATATATTGTCGTCTACCATATGGACTAAATTTGAATCAATTTTCCTTGTTTGAATACGATTGTTGTCAAGTTATACGGTAATTTAAATATTATCTTGATAACAAAAAACATACATATAGCAGTAATCATATTTCACTATGAACTACATGTACCATACGCTCTCCAATTCAAATATTTGTATCCATTTTATGTTGAATTCAAATCATAGTACATTATTGGTCTAGGTAGCGAGATGTTTGGGATAATCTAAACCATGTTTTCATACGTATAATTTTTGGCTGAATTGGGACAAGTTTTCGTATAAGCCTCTTGCAAAACCGGAGATTCTCTCAACAAGCCTCGTGGTTCCGAGAGGGAACGTGTCACCTTTGTGTGCGAAACGTTATACGCTGCCTCCCCCTGTTTTTATTTACAGAGGCAACATAGAACTATATGAGTGCCCTGTTAAATTTTGGAATTATTTCGGGTTCATTTGGCCTTTTTATACATTAATTGAGTTTCTGGACTTTTAATGTGCATAATCTAAATATGAATTGCATGCACATGCTCCGGTGCACCAAAGTGGGTTGAAAAATCACATGTGTGTCCTTGGTTGAATTTCTAGGTCCCATGGAAGAAATGAGAATGAAATTCAAACATCTGGGCGTCATGACTCGGCCGAGAACATTGAGAAACTTTGATTTTAAATTCATGTAAATCCAAAACTTGCCTGGAAATCATGAAACTTGGCATGGTGTCATGTCATGGCACTAACATGTTGTGGTAAAAAATTGGGCCGATTTGGAAGCTCGTGGTTCTAAGAGGGAACATGCCACCTTTGAGTGTGAAACGATATACGCTGCCCCCCTTTAAGTTTAACAAAGGCAACATAGAACTACATTAGTGCACCGTTAAATTTTGGAATTATTCCGGGTTCGTTTGTCGTTTTTTATACATTAATTGAGTTTCTGGTCATTTAATGTGCATAAGTCAAATTTGAACTACAAGCACATGCTCTCGTGCACCAAAGTTGGTTGAAAAATCACATTTGTGTCCTCGGGTGAATTTCTAGGTCCCATGCAAGAAATGAGAATCAAATTCAAACATCTGGGCATCGTGGCTCGGCCGAGAACATTGAGAAACTTGGTTTTAAAATTCTTGTAAATCCAAAACACGTTTGAAAATCATGAAACTTGGCATGGATGTCATGTCATGGTACTACCATGTTGTGGTAAAAAAATTGGCCGAATAGGAACAGATTTTGGTATAAGCTTCTTGCAAACCCAAGCTTCTCTCAAGAAGGCTCGTGGTTCTAAGAGGGAACGTGCCACCTTTGAGTGCGAAACGATATATGTTGTCCCCCTTGAGTTTATTTACAAAGGCACCATAGAACTACATGAGTGCCATGTTAAATTTTGGAATTATTCCGGCTTTGTTTGGCCTTATTTACACATTAATTGCGTTTTTGGTCATTTAATGTGCATAATTCGAATTTGAACTACAAGCACATGCTCCCGTGCACCAAAGTTGGTTGAAAGATCACATTTGTGTCCTCGGGTGAATTTCTAGGTCCCATGCAAAAAATGAGAATCAAATTCAAACATCTGGGCATCGTGGCTCGGTCGAGAACATTGAGAAACTTGGTTTTAAAATCATGAAACTTGGCATGGTGTCATGTGATGGTAGTACCATGCCGTGGTAAAAAAATTGGCCGAATAGGAACAAATTTTGGTATAAGCTTCTTGCAAATCGGAGCTTCTCTCAAGAAGGCTCGTGGTTCTGGGAGGGAACGTGTCACCTTTGTGTGCATAATTCAAATTTGAAATGCAAGCACATGTTCCAGTGCACCAAAATTGGTTGAAAAATCACATGTGTGTTCTCGGGTAAATTTCTAGGTTACATGCAAGAAATGGGAATGAAATTCAAAATTCTGGGCATCGTGGCTGGGTTGGAAACATTGAGAAACTTAGTTTTTTAATTCCTGTAAATCCAAAACACGCATGAAAATAATGAAACTTGGCTTGGTGCCATGACATGGCACCAACATGATGTGGTAAATTTGCAGTCCGATTTGCGAAGGCGCACACATTAACAATCAACAAAGTCATTTTGGAACAAGTGCTGTCACGTTACAATCGGAAACACAAGTATTGTTGAAACCGTGGGCGTTCTACTTACTAGTACCATTTACGTGCCGCCACGCGTCCCCATTTTTTATTAGCTAGGAGGCGCCGTGCAGGGTAGCTATTTGAGTAGTACGAGAGGCGTGCGATCAGACCCCTGCGCGTGCTGATCGGGAGGAGAGCCCTTTGACCTCCATCTGCCATCCACCTCTCTCCCAAGGTCTCCATTAATGGAGCCCGAGCCTCTGTTTAATGGCGTGGCTATGTCTCACTCGACTGAGATTTAAGAGAGAAAAAAGAAAATCTGAAAGCACGGATCTTGATGTAAGATCCGACGGACCTATATAGCATTTACTGCGACTTATAGCAAGACTGATGAATATATAAGGACGATTAAATTTTTGATCAAAGAAGGGCTTGTCCCTTCCGATTTTCATTACTGAAAACCACCACAATTCACAAGAAGTTCAGCACAACTCCAGCCTAACACAAAGGACTAAAAGCTACCAGATTGAAATCGCAACATCCCAAGAGGCCAAAAAAGGCCAAACATCCGCGCTAGAACCCAACATTACAACCAACGACACAATCCACATCCTAAACCGATTATTACATCAAAAGAAACCAGGAAACTGAAGGAAGCCCAACAGCAACTAGAAGAACAGCAACGCCAGGGTCGCCACAGCAAGAGTTTTCTTCATCCCAGCCTCGCAACATTGATCTTCCACAGAAAGATAAGGACGATTAATTGTCTTACATAATTAGAAAGATAATTAAAAAAGCCACATGCGGCTACGCCCGAAATACACAAGGGCAAAAGAAGAAGGAAGACAAGGATCTGGCTCGCTGATCTCTACTTTCTTGATGCGTTGCTGCAGGCCACGGGAACTAGTCTCCGCGGCGAGCAGCGATGAGCTCTTTCGTGTCCTCAAGACGCTGTTTGAGAACATCGGCGAATTCCTCCACCAGCCTTTGGCGCTCGTTGTGGAGCATGTCATTCTCGTCCATAAGTTTCTTGACGATGATGCCGGTCCTCTTCAACAAGGCACTGGTCTCCTCCTGCTGGTCTGCACTTCGGACGATCTTCTCCCTCAGCAGGTCACGCTCGGCCCGGAGCCTCTCATTGCCCTCCCTTAGTGCGCCGATAGCCTGTTCAAATGAGGCTTTCATGCCGTCCTGCAACCTTGCAAAACGGGAGATCTGATCCATCTGGCCATGGACGATCGCATGCATGCGCCTGTAACAGTCGTCGCCTGCACGCAAAAAATTTTCCCAGGCCGCCACGGCGCGGCGGGACATCTCTGCCGCATTTGTGGCACGACGGGACATCTCTGCTGCTTCCACGACGCGGCCGGACCAGTCTGCTGCATCGACGGTGCGGCGGGACCTCCGTGCCGCTTCAGCGGCACGGCGGGACCTCTGTGCTGCTACTTCCGCACGACGGGACATGTCGGCTGCTCTCGCAGCGAGGCGGGACATCTCTCGTGCTTCCGCTTCCATGCTCGCCTCTGCTTGGTGGCAATCTCTCGACCCAGAACTCACGCTGGCCATGGCAGACGCAAGGGAAGGATGCTGAATGGCTTGTTTGTTTTTGTGGATGAGGAGTTGAGGAGGAATGCGCAGTCATCTTGGCATACTAGTATTTATAACCGAGTACTAATACGCTCCTAAGTGGGAAACCGTTTAGGTTGTGATTAGTGTGAACAGGTTTGCAATTCAATATAGCGTGGAGTAATTTGGAATGTGACGAGACGCAAGCTCAAAATTTATTGACGGTTCAAGTTTCGAAGTACGGCACTATTCCCGGATGGAGTACTTCTTTTTCTACTCTCTCCTTTCTGGTTTTATAGGGCTTATCTCAAAATTTTAGTTTTTCCATTTTATAAGGCTCAATTTGGTTGTTCCCCAACACATGTTCAGATTCCAAGGTGCATTAAATCATTGCATGCAAGTATTAAGAGAAAATTGACCAATGCATGTACTTTATGCATGCATGCATTGCAATTAATGCATTGATAAACATAATTTTTTATCGCCACCAAAACCCACCATTTCTTAAGCTAAAGTAGACCAAGGTAATCCCTATATTAGCATATTACTAAGATAAATAGAAGGCACTATAGAAACATTTAGGACGTGAGCTTGTCAATCTGAATGTGGAGGGACACAAGCTTCGCCCCGGCCAGCAGCTTGGGCGGAACTGTCAAGAAGGTCAGCTCCTGCACGTCGACGTCGTCGGGATCCTTGCTGCTTGTCACCTCCATTTCCACCTTGACGGCGTTGGTCATGCCTTTGGGCTCCCCCGACGGGCCGTTCGCCCACATCTTGGCCATGTAGTGCGGCAGTGGGGATGCCCCCGCTCTGATGTAGACGACCGACACGACGATAGGCGCGCCGAGGTCGAGCACGCCGCCGACCAAGAAAAACGCGCGGCGGTCCTCCTCCGCGAACAGCAAGAGCCGTGGCTCCGACAGTGGCACTTGCAGCTAGAGCACCTTGCCGTACTGGATCCTGTGCATGGGCATGGGATGCGCGATGCTGATGTGGTGGTAGAGCACCGGCGGCGGGCCTTCGTAGCCGCAGACGGGCATAGGGCATTTGCAGGGCGCGAGCGGACACATGCTCTGGTGATCGGCGAGCTTGTGGTAAGTGACGTAGAGCCCACAACCTTCATGCGGGCACTCCACCCTCATCGACGAAAGGACGGAGTCCACCGCTGTGTTCCGCACGTCGAAGCCACCGCCGCGCTCGCACTTCTGGCACTGCCGCTGGTTCCCGAGGCGCTCGACGCGACAGTCCGCGCAGGCCAGGTGCCCTCCCTTGCACTGCAGAAATCAATCGAACAGCACATCAATCAAGAAACCTACACCTTGCTCAATCACCCGAACGGACGAGGTGTATTCGAACCTCATACACTAGAGGCGTCAAGGGGCGGAGGCACAAGGGGCAGTGGAGCACGGTGAGGTCCATCGAGACCTTAGAGAGCTCCATCGTCGGGTCCTGTTCGGTCTGCATGATCTCGCCCTCCTCGTGCACAACCATCTCTCGACTTGGGCTGGGGTATTACAAAGCTTTACCGTCACATATTTTGTACTACTTCAAGGTGCATTAAATCAACACATGCAAGTATCAAAAGGAGAGTCACGGCATGCATGCATGCGTTGTAATTAATGCATCAGTAAATGCAAATTATTGAAATATATCGAGTGCAGTGCTTTGATGTGTCGCGTCAACTCATACATCAATGAGAAGTTTGATTATCCTCTCCTTCGCCGACTTAACTGCACCTGCCTTTGGTTGTATGGCAGGTTGGCCACACACCTGTCGGGCCCACCTATCATACACGCAAAGGCAGGAGCGTCCCTCCCTCGCCCATGAGCGTGGTGGCTGGCAAGACTAGGAGAAGCTTTCGCTACACGCTCTCCCTCCCGCACGTGGTGGACATGCAGCAGTTCAATCGGTCTCAGATGGCCAGAAGCGTACTATAGTACTCCTCCAGTGCAGTAGTACTCCATCATTGTTCGACTTCCCGAAGAGGCGAAGAAGAGCCAAGCGCAGCCCGGACGCTCGTGTGGCAGTTTCATGTGTAGAGTAGTCTAGGATAGCGTGTACCGTGCCTGTAAGCTTAAAATCGTTGGGGTCGGCTCCATGCTATGTGGCCGTCTCGAAGTTTTTTTTAAAAATAGTCTTCTGGCCCTACCTGACACCCTGGTGATTGTAGTTTGCATGCTCATCTGGTCAAGACAGGAATACATATTTTAATTTGTTTTTTTCTTCGAAAAGGGGGGACTCCCTGGCCTCTGCATTAGAACGATGCATACGGCCACATATATTTTAATTTGTGGTGGGTAAATGTTAGAGGTTGCAGCAAATATATTGTACACTGCGGGTCTTTCAGCCAAGTTTAGAGGCAAGCATGTGGGGCCAATGCTATGATGTGTCGCGTCAACTCGTACAACGAGGAGAAGCTTGATTTTACTACACACCTTCTCCCTCACCCATGTGCGTGGTTGCTTGCAAACGAGGACATGCTTTTACTTAGTAGTACTTCTACAACAAGCTATCCGTCCCGCTCGCGGTGGACAGACATGCAGCAGTGGATTCGACACTGTAGAAGTAGTACTAGGGTTGCTCTCTTCATTCTCTCATCCTCTTCAGATATAAACAAGACAGCGGTAGCGACATTTTCTCTCTGCTCACCGCTGGTCACAGATCCGGCCAGATCCCTTCGACCGGTGTGTGTAGAGGACTAAAAGGTGCATCGTTCACGCGGTCATCACCGCCGAGGGAGGAAACCCACAGCTGCCGAAGGGGCCCGATCCTCTGCCCGTGCCGTTCTCTCCGACACAGCGCTGGCTCGGGAGGTCCTCCGACCCTTCTTCCTCCCTGCCGTATTGTCCACAGATCCGACCTACCGCCGCCGACATCCCGGCGACCCTCAGGTATAAGTTCTTCGAAAGCGGCCTTGCTCTACTGCCCCAGCTCCCCACGTGTCTGCATGTGCATCTTTTTCTACTCCCATCAGCTCTTCCAAAGCCACCTAAATTTTTAGTATTATTAGAGGTAAAGCTACTTCATGCATTCGAATCTAGGGATTTGTTCAAACAACAAAGAAAGGGGGGAAAGTTGTAGCATGAATCTAGGACTTGATTCAAAGAGGAAATAATATGGTGAAAGTAGTAGAGACCGGATACCCAACCAGTCTCTTGGCTGAAAAGGGAAATAATGGGAAAATGCAGTACAAACTGGATAAGGAACAGATCTATTATTGGTTGAAAAAAGGATAGGAAGTGGCGGCTGGTGGACAAGTCAACAGAGTATGTCCAGGATTAGATTTGCTGCCATCACATAGTAAAAGGTCTCCAGGATTAGATTTGCTGCCCTCACATAGTAAAAGGTCTCAGGATTAGATTTGCTGCCCTCACATAGTAAAAGGTCTCAGGATTAGATTTGCTGCCCTCACATAGTAAAAGGTCTCCAGGATTAGATTTGCTGCCCTCACATAGTACAAGGTCTCCAGGATTAGGTTTGCTGCCCTCACATAGCATGAACAAACTCGGCATCACCACTTTATGCCTCCTTGTAGGTACATTGTGCTGATGCGTCCACTGTCGCATGTCCTTATACCAACCTTTTGCTGTTGTTAATGTAAGGGCGCATGTAAAATGAAGCGATCACACTGTTACCTTAGGGACATGTCTAACCAGTGTTATTGTTAATCTAATGCCTCCAGTGATAAGATGCAATTAAACTATGTTACAAATGGCACTCCTGCTGTTTTCCCCAGTATGATAAGTAAGTTGCTCCTTTACACTGCTGAGTGTCCTGGTGTCCCCACGGTCCCATACCCTTAAACCAACTCTTTAGTTGCTGTTGATTTACTGTGTCTGGTAAACAAGCAATGCCACCATTAAAGTAATCCCATATTTGAGGAATCTCATTGTTGATCGTAATGCTTCTGGTAACATGAAGCATTGCTGACATTTTAAAATTTCTACTATCCTTGCGTGATTGCCATGAACATAATTAAGATGCTTCTTTTAATTTTGTATATGTTTCGTATATTCTTATTTACCAGCAACTGTTTACTTTCTATCTTTTTGTGCAGATAGGGATATCCATTTCACCTTGTTGCTATTGTGACCTTTTGGTGAACTGCACAAAACACTTTTTTTTTGGAATGAGTGTCTTGTGCAGTTCAACTAAAATGTCACGTGGGCAACATCTCTCAATTTTGGTGGAACTGCACAAAATGGTGATTGGAGTTTCCAAAATCTCCGTCTAGTTCTGCTGGTAATCTCGTGCAACATTTTATTAGCCTTTGCAAGATGAGCCGCCACTGTCACCACAATGGCACTTTATTTTAGTGGAACTGCACAAAAGGATAACAAAATTATAGTTGCACCTTACATGAGCCGGACAACCAACCTTAATGTTCCTCAATTTTAGTGCAACTACTAAAGAAGAACCTGCCAGCTCACGAGAGCAAGTACTTCTTGCTAGCTGAATGATGCAATCTTTGCTTCATTTCAGGTGAACTGCAGAAAAAGGCGCATGAATTGAATCATGGAAGTCCAGGCAGGCTTCATCCGAGTGGAGCTGCAGGTTGAGTAAAGGAGGCCACTATTAAAGTGAAATCATGCTCTCCTGGTTTGTGCTATGCAAACAGGAATACTCAACTACAGATGTTGTGATGGTCAAGAGCATTCGCCAAGTTCTTCGATTGTATGACATGGCTAGCGAAGATGGATTTAATCCGGATATTCACTTTATCAAAAGGCTCTAATGGGTTGGTGAAAGTGCGTTATATCGACTAGAGGGGGGGGTGAATAGGCGATTTTTATGAAAGTCTTCAAAACGTGGAAGTTATGAAGACAAACGACCGAAATAAACCTATTACCCTGTAGCGGAAGGTAGACTACACTAGGCAAGCCATAGTCAAGTACTCAATAGAGTGAAAACACAATGACTAAGAGCAGCAATGTAGTAAGGATCAAGTAGGAAGAAATTATGAAGCCAAACAGAACACACAGTCACTCAGTGAAGATAAAAGATAGTGCAATCATACAATGTATTCACAAGGAGTAACCATACGTAAAGAGAAGGGAAGGATGAAACCAGTGACTTGTTGAAGACAATGATGTGTTGGACCAGTTCCAGTTGCTGTGACAACTGTACGTCTGGTTAGGGCGGCTAGGTATTTAAACCTGAGGACACACAGTCCCGGACACCCAGTCCTGAACACGCAGCTCAGGACACCCAGTCCTCACCGTATTCCCCTTAAGCTAAGGTCACACAGACCTCGCCCAATCACTCTGGTAAGTCTTCAAGGTAGACTCCCAAACCTTCACAGACTTCGTTCACCGGCGATCCACAATGTCTCTTAGATGCTCAGAACGCGACGCCTAACCGGCTGGAGGATGCACAGTCCTCAAGTGTAATAAGTCTTCAGATCACACAGACAAGAAGACTTAAGTGATGCCTAATTCTCTTTGGCTCTGGGTGGTTAGGGCTTTATCCTCGCATGGAATTTTCTCTCAAATGCTTCGAGGTGGGTTGCTCTCAAACGACAGAAGCCGTATACTAACTCTGAGCAGCCAACCGTTTATGGTTGTAGGGGGTGGGCTATTTATAGCCACAAGGCAACCCGACCTGATTTATCCGAAATGACCCTGGGTCACTAAGGAACTGACACGTGTTCCAATGGTCAGATTTCAAACTCACATGGCAACTTTACTTGGGCTACAAGCAAAGCTGACTTGTCCGACTCTGGACAAGATTCGCTCTCATAGTCTTCACTCGAAGACATAGGTTTTGTTTAAGCATCACTTCAGTCATTCTGAATGGTTCTCTTGGACCCCACTTAACAGTACGGTGGTTCCTATGACTCAACAAAGAAGAAAAAGAACTACGAAAGATCTAAGTCTTCGAGCTCCATAGGCTTCATACGATGTCTTCTCTTGTCATAGTCTTCAATGTGAATGTCTTCATATACCACCTTTGACTTCAATGTCTTCATACATTTTTAGGGGTCATCTCTGGTAGGAAAACCGAATCAATGAGGGACTTCTACCTGTGTTATCCTTCAATTCTTACAAACACATTAGTCCCTCAACTAGGTTTGTCGTCAATACTCCAAAACCAACCAGGGGTGGCACTAGATGCACTTACAATCTCCCCCTTTTTGGTGATTGATGACAAACTAATTGAAGTTTTCAACGGGGAATATAATATGTGAAATTGTAAAGGATAAGGAATTGTCTTCATAAGTTGCAATGGCTCCCCCTGAAGATGTGCATATAAGTAATTTGCTTTTGGAATGCAAATGCACATGGCAGGTTGTGCTTGTGGAGATCCTCTTCAACTTATGATGACAATCCACTATGCATGTGAAGGTATGTGAAGATAATGATATGCATAATGGAAAATGGACATCTGCAAAATGATCTAAGTGCGGAATTTATCGTCGCATCACAAGGTGGCAAATAAGTAGAAGACGACCATCGAGTTTTAAGTGTTACAACTCAAAGAACCAAATGTATCAAAACGAGAGTTGTAAACACGAAGCAAAATATAAAGCACCCGCCCATATGGACCCGCTTGAAGACTATCAAACTCGTATGCTTCTCCCCCTTTTGTCAGTAAGGACCAAAAAGGTTCGAAGACATAGATCATCTACTTGTTCCCATGAAGAGTAGGTGATGCAGCAGGGTCGTCGGTGGTGTTTGGCGGTGCAGAAGAGCTTGGAGCAGTGTCGAAGCGTGCTGAAGGAGGCGGTGGTGAAGTAGCATCGTCTTCATCCTCGATCACTCTGGCATTCATAGTTGCAGCAGAGGAAGAGAACTCAGAGTCTTCAAGAGATGGAGTTCGTCGCAACACTGCCCTTCGAGGAGGTGTGGAGTCAAACTTGAAGCGCTCAGTGAAGCCATCCTCTTGAAGATCTTCTTCAGAACACATCAGTGTCAGCCCTTTCCATGTGCGGCGAGAAGTTTCATGGGCAACAAAAGCATTCTTGGTGGCAAGATTGCGAATGCGATTAACATCCACCAAGAGGCTTTGCATTTGACGCTTCAGCCAGTCATGATGCCTATCCTGTTTCTGATGAAGAGCCACAAGAAGCTCTCAGTCATGGAGAACACGAGTGCGCTTCTTGGGTCGTGGAGCAGTTGTACTGTCAGTGGCTTCAGTGAGAGTAGGATGCGGTGCATGTGTAGTGCCAGCCAAAGGATACACACGAGCGACTGCTTCAACTCCTTCAATGTTCTGAGAAAAACTCTAATGCTCCGCATTCTGAAGACTTAGGGGTTCCTTGGCAGGCTCAGGATAGATGGCTTCAATAGACATATCCACATCAGGCAGAAAAATCCGATGATTGCGAGCAGATGGCTGATATGAGATAGTGGAGTGAAGTTTGATTAGCCGCATGACCCATGGGGCGTAGAACTTCAAGCCAAACAGATCAGAGCCTGATGCAGCCAGTTGGCAAATGAAGAAGTCCTGTGCATTGAAGCATTTTCCATGAAGAATATAGAAGACCAAAGTCTTCATTGCACCTTCAAGCTTGGCATGTGGAGAGTGCCCTTTGATGGGCCAGAGAGTTCGCCTTATGATGTGATAAATAGTCCTTGGCAGATACTCTAGGTCTTCAACAAAGAACTCTTTGGGATATGCAACATCTTGGGGTAATGACTTCATCATACTGAGCATCTGACTCATGTTAGGTTCAGGCTTCTGAAAGATGCTCTCCACAGCTTCACTGTGAAGTTGACAGCCAGATTCGTAGAGATCTCCATGAGTGGGCAGACCAGTGAGTTCAATGATGTCAAAGGCTTTGGCTTCGTGATGAACGTTTCCTGTCATCCACTCCAGGACCCAAGTCTTCGGATCTCTGTTATACCCGCGGATGTGAAGTGTGGCATAGAATTGGAGCAGCAACTCTTCATTCCAATGCTCTTGGTTAGTGACAAATGGCAGCAATCCAACTTCTTTGAAGCAATCCAGAGCTTCTTCCAGACAGGGCAGACCAGCTATAGCTTCAATGTCAAGACGCTTGTGGGGGAAGATGCGACCTTGATTGTATAGAATGCAGGAGTAATAGCTTCGCTGCGGATAGCTCCAGAACCGATCAGATGATATCCTTTCCCTTGAGTAGGGGTTCCTGGAGCTATTGAAGAATATGTTGTCTGCTCTGAAGCCATTGATATTAAAGGATCCAGGTGCTGATGCAGGACCTGGGAACCTGGGCAATCTTGGGATTGGCTTCTGTACTTGAGGCCTGTGCTCAACATGATAGTCGAACTGGGGACCGGCAGCAGGTGCAGGAACAGAAGCAGTGGGATCAGTGGCTTCGCTGACTTCTGATGCTTTTGTTGGGAAGGGTTCCACATTAGCTTCAGCCATGACAGCGTCAGTGGCTTCATTGGTGGTGGTGGTGGCAGCCTCAAGATTTTCAATTTCTACTTGACGAGCTGGAGGGTTGGTCACAATCACGTTCTCCTCGAGAATCGCTTCTTGGTGGGACAGGGGAGTAGCAGCTTGTGGGACTTCTTCTTCATCGGCTGATGCAGCCGGAATGTCTTTAGCAGTTTCAGCTTCAGACACAGAGACTGGAGGCCTAGGTCCTTTGCGAAGCCTGTGCAACGCAGGCGACGCCTGTGTAGTTGGAGTTGGCTGGGCCTCAAAGTCTTCTTCCTCTTGTGGGCGATCGGCCCATGAAGCATCCTGAGCGATTGGCGTCAGAGGACGACCAATGCTGATGAGTTCGCTATTCTCGAGCTGAGGAAGGACTGCACCATCTTCTACATGGTCATGTTGACCAATGTCTTCAGCAGCGATGGGATCAGCTGCTGGAAAGTCTTCAGCTTCATGAGCCTCTGTGAAAGCAGGCTCATGGATTGTCAGTTGAATTTCAGCGTCAGGACGAACCATGGAAATGGGTTCAACTATCAAAGGCTCTATGGGAGCAGCCCGATCTTTCTTGGTCTTCCTCTTCTTCTTGGAGGGGGCAGTAGGAGAGGCTTCAGGATGTTTCCTCTTCCCGGCTTCAGCCTCAGCAGTCCTCGTCTTCTTGAGCTCTGAAGCGGTTGACCGGCTTTTTGGCTTCGAGCCAGTCATTCTAGTTGGGAAGACAATGGGATCTGCTTCCTGCCTTGGTGCGTCAGGTTCAGCCGTAGCGGGCTTCTTCATCTTCTTTGCTGCCATCCTAGGGTCGATGCCAGGACGCCCAAGGGCCTTGCGCTTCTCAGCCTCATTGTAGGCCTGCACACATTTGTCAGCCAGAACCTTCATGCGCTCACGAGAATCCTGAGCTTCTGCACGTTTCTTGAGAAAGGCTTCCTTGAGCTCGTGCAGCATAATCTTGAAGTTCTTCACCTCTTGCACGCTGAGCTTGGCCATATGCTTCTTGAACTGAGCCTTTTCATAGTCAATCTTTTGCTTCAGTTCAACAATGCGCTGGGCGATAGCTAACTCTGAAGCAATGGCGCCATGGAAGGCGACACTGAGGCCAATGGGTAGTTGCAGATCGTCGAAGCTGATGTTTGGCGTGTCAAACCATTCATCAATGAAGTTGTGGATGATTGTTACATCAAAGAGAGGCAGATCATTAAAGATTTCTGCTTCTTCTTTGCTCTTGATGAGTTGCTCAAGAGCGTCATCTGCAAGATCTTCATCACTTGACAGATCAATGGCATCATTGCGCAGAATGGCAGCAGCTGTTAGCTCTTGGCCGGTGTGTGGCAGAGGCATCTTGACCTTCTGGGGCTTGGAGATGCATGACAAATCTTCAAACTGCACACTGTCTTCAGGAGGTGCAGTTGCTAGTGGCTTCGCCCGTGAGAGTTTTGGAGCAGAGGCAGGCTTTGAAGCTTTTGGCTGCTTCTTTGGCTTCGGTGCTGCAGACGCTTCATCTGATTCAGCGTCATCTGCAGGCTCGTTCACGGCTGTCCCTTGAACGAAGATATGGGTGATGAGACCTTCAAGGTTGTAGAAAGGACCGACGACATTGGGTTCTGCATCATGTGTGCCGTCAGCCCTTGGAGCAGAAGGACCAGGGTTGAAGTCTAGTCCCAATGTCTTCTTGTTTTGCTTTGCTGAGTTCTGGGCAAACTAGAAGTTGCGCTTGAACAGAATGTCATCACGACACCATAGCAGGGACGATGGGTCAGCATCCGCAGGTTGTGGTCCACGGACCATGCAGGGATAGAAGCCTTGTTCAATGGCTTCATCTCTAGTCCTGGGTTGAAGATTTTTGTAGAGGATGTCTCCCCATGGTCGCTTGATGGCATTCTTTTCAGCATATTCCTTGGTTACAAATCTGTACTTGAACCACTGTTCTGCCCAATAGCGTCGAATCCATTGGATTCGTGTCTTGCGCTGATTGTAATCCTCTTCAGGATCTGTCTTGTACAGCTCTGAGAGGTCATCGGGCAGATCTCTTGATGTCTCTCCTCGACGCTTTCTGCCACCCTTCCTTGCTGATTTTTCCGAAGCCATGAACCTTAATCTGAAAGGCTTCAATACGTTCAGAGGCTTCAAAGATTTTCGCTTGCTGGACAAACAGGAACTGGCTTCGGAAGAATTTATGTGATGTTGTAAGAATTCTGCAAATGAATGCAGACTATGAGAACCAAATGATTCTCCCACGGACATGTACCTGTGACAGCATTAAGGTGCGAGGGAAGGGGAAGAGGTCATATGCATTCTCAGAAGATTTTGAAGATAAATCAGTTTAGAAGACATTGACCTCATCGTGCGAAGACATTCACTCATAGATAAGGAGCTGGTTCCAGATTTGTACGAATCCACAGATCAGTACAAGTGAGGAATCTAACTACTTTGTGAAGCATAAGTGAATATACTAGGCATGTTATGAGATGCAGTATGAAAGGGATCCAACTTGTGTGAATAGAAATTGCTTGTGGTAGAAAGTGATAAAGCTATAGGATCAAAGGGGGCCATAAAAAGGAGGTTTTATTTACCACACGAAGAACTGCTAGACGGAGTGGAAGAGGAGGCCCAGCAGTTCGATCTTCCGTGCCCTAACTTGGCGACGGAGGACACTTACGGCGACGGCGGAGAGGACGATGTCCGCGGTCGGCGTGAAGATGGCGTCGGAGAGGTTGCGACAGCGAAGCGCTTCGTCGCCGGCGTCGTCGAGTGCTAGCGGTAGCGCTAGGGTTCGTGCGAGAGGGGAAGAAGAGATAATGACTGTGGTGAGGCGTGTATTTATAGGTACAGGGGCGGCACTGGGTTATTACATAGGTGCCCCTGGCGATTCACATCTGATGGGCACGTGGCCGTCATGTAGCATATCGGGGGTTGTTCCACGTCCCATGCACGCCTGGATTGTCGGGTGGTCGTTCCCACTTCTCCGGGTTTCAGGTGAAGGAATGAGCATTGAAAACAAACTTAATGGTTGTCTCTGTATCTTCTGCTGACAAGGACGCAGAGAAGACATTCGACAGTTTCAATAGAATGCATATGATTTGGAGAGATAGAGTTTGAGATAGAAAGCATAGAGAGGTTAGGGTCCGATCACATTCACTTAGTTCAAAAGATTCAACAAGAAGACATAGCTATAAGTGAATGCTGTAGAGGACAGAACACTAGTATATGTATATATATAATCAACATAGTGAAGATAATCATGAAGACATGTTGAGATTGAAGCCAAATCAAATGTGAAGACATAGCTAATGTAACACCATTAGTGAAGCACTTCAAACAGAAAGTTTGGTGGTGGCGTTACCCACCGTATAGGAAGTATTAGACCCAGACACGGCGCACAATTATCGTGGCGCTCTGAAGTCAAATTCCACATTAATGTATTCACACTTAGAATGTATGTCTTCATTGATTGAAGATATACTTTTCTTCGTGTGTTGCACATCTAAGTCATCAATATGCATAAGTGTTAGGATGTGTGCCTAATCACAGGACATTTGAGGATTCCAAGATATTTAGCTCACACCGTAACTTGCAAAATCTCTTCTCATCCAAGGGCTTGGTGAAGATATCTGCCAATTGCTCTTCAGTGTTGACGTGTATGATATCAATATCTTCCTTCACAACATGATCTCTGAGAAAGTGATGACGAATTTCAATGTGCTTTGTCTTCGAGTGCTGAACTGGGTTGTTGGCAATCCTGATGGCGCTTTCGTTGTCGCAGTAGAGTGGCACTTGCTTCAGATGAATGCCATAGTCCTTGAGTGTTTGCTTCATCCACAGAAGCTGAGCGCAGCAAGATCCAGCAGCAATGTATTCAGATTCAGCAGTGGAGAGAGATACACAGTTCTGCTTCTTTGAAGACCAACATACAAGTGATCGTCCCATAAAATGAC
This sequence comes from Triticum urartu, assembly GCF_003073215.2. NCBI lineage: Eukaryota > Viridiplantae > Streptophyta > Magnoliopsida > Poales > Poaceae > Triticum > Triticum urartu. The sequence goes on from NC_053022.1 coordinate 45,694,696, forward strand.
ATGTGCCTGATGTAGACTTGCGATCCACCTTGTCACCAGCATAATCAGCATCCGAGAATCCAACCAAATCAAACTCTGAGCCCTTTGGATACCATAATCCTAGAGTTGGGGTGTGAGCGAAATATCGAAGAATTCGCTTCACAGCTAAGTGATGCGACTCCTTTGGTGCCGCTTGGAATCGAGCACACATGCAAACACTAAGCATAATATCTGGCCTAGATGCACATAGATAAAGTAAGGAACCAATCATGGAGCAGTATACCTTTGAACGAACTCTTTACCATTGTCGTCGGGACCCAGATGATGTTTGGCTGACATTGGCGTCGTGAAGCCTTTGCAGTCTTGCACACCAAACTTCTTCAGGCAATCTTTGAGATACTTCTCTTGAGATATGAAGATGCCGTTGCGTTGCTGTCATATTTGGAGACCGAGGAAGAACTTCAGCTCTCCCATCATGGACATCTGATATTGCTCTTGCATCATATATCCAAACTCTTCACTGTACTTCTGATTGGTGCAGCCGAAGATAATGTCATCCACATATATTTGGCACACAAACAGTTCACCATCATATGTCTTCGTGAAGAGAGTGGGGTCGAGGGAACCAGGTATGAAGCCTTTGCTCTTCAGGAAGTATTTGAGTGTGTCATACCAAGCCCGAGGGGCTTGTTTGAGGCCATACAGTGCCTTGTTGAGCTTGTATACCATGTCAGGATGTTTTGGATCTTCGAAGCCAGGCGGTTGTGCAACATACACTTATTCTTCAATCTTGCCATTGAGAAAAGCACTCTTCACATCCATTTGATATAGAAGTATGTTATGATGATTTGCATAGGCCAGCAGTATGCGTATGGCTTCAAGTCGAGCCACAGGAGCAAATGTTTCATCGAAGTCAATGCCTTCCACTTGAGTATATCCTTGAGCAACGAGGCGAGCTTTGTTTCTGACAACTTGACCATGCTCATCTTGCTTGTTGCGGTATGTCCATTTGGTGCCAATTATTTTGTGCTTCCGAGGATCAGGACGCTTAACCAGTTCCCATACATTATTCAGCTCAAACTGTTGAAGCTCTTCTTGCATAGCTTGAATCCATTCAGGTTCCATGAAGGCTTCTTCAACTTTCTTGGGTTCTGTTATTGAGACGAATGCGAAGTGCCCACAGAAATTTGCTAGCTGAGTCGCCCTTGAACGAGTAAGCGGACCAGGTGTATTGATGCTATCAATTATTCTCTCAATCTGCACTTCATTGGCAATACGAGGATGTACAGGGCGAAGATTTTGCTTTTGCTGATCATTGTCATTGTTAGTGGGATTGTCTTCAGACTGAGCATTGTCTTCAGGTTGATCAGGTGCGGAGATGATAAGTTCCTCTTCAGGTTGAGCTTCAGAGGGTATGATTTCTCCAGTTCCCATTAGCTTGATTGATTCGCTGGATGGAACTTCATCTAGCACATTTGGCAGGTGCTCTCTTTGTGAACCGTTAGTCTCATCAAATCTCACATCCACTGTTTCAACCACTTTATAGAGAAAGAGATTGAAGACTCTGTAGGAGTGCGAATCCTTTCCATATCCAAGCATAAAACCCTCATGTGCTTTTGGTGCAAATTTTGAAGTGTGATGTGGATCCTTGATCCAGCACCTGGCACCAAATACTCTGAAGTAACTGACATTTGGCTTCTTGCTAGTAAGGAGCTCATAAGATGTCTTGTTCAGAAGCTTGTGAAGATAAACACGATTGATTGTATGGCATGCAGTATCAATGGCTTCAGGCCAGAATTTTCTTGGGGTCTTGTATTCATCTAGCATCGTTCTGGCCATCTCAATGAGTGTTCTGTTCTTGCGTTCGACGACGCCATTCTGCTATGGCGTGTACGGGGCCGAGAATTCATGTGTGATGCCCAAGGTATCAAGATATGTATCAAGGCCAGTGTTCTTGAATTCAGTGCCATTGTCACTTCTGATGTGCTTTATCTTGGCGCCATAATTGTTTATAGCTTGATTGGCGAAGCGTTTGAAGACATCCTGCACTTCAGTCTTGTAAAGGATTATGTGCACCCAAGTATATCTAGAATAATCATCAACAATACACAAAGCTATAGAGGCAAGCAGTAGTAGTAAGAGTTGAGTAATGAGTGGGACCGAAAAGATCCATGTGGAGCAGTTCGAAGGGTCGAGTGGTTGTCATGATTGTCTTCGAGGGATGTTTGGCCCTCGTCATCTTCCCTGCTTCACAGGCACCGCATAAGTGATCTTTCTTGAACTTGACGCCCTCGATGCCTATGACATGCTTCTTCTTTGCAAGGGTGTGGAGGTTCCTCATGCCAGCATGCCCTAGCCTCCGATGCCAGAGCCAGCATTCTGAAGCCTTTGCTAGAAGACATACGGCAAGCTGTGGTCCTGTCGAAAAATCTACCACGTACAAATCATCTTTCCGATACCCTTCAAACACTAGAGACTTGTCAGATTCCATTAGTACAAGGCAACGATATTTTCCAAATATTACGATCATGTTCAAATCGCAAAGCATTGAGGCAGACATTAAGTTGAAGCCAAGGGATTCAACAAGCATGACTTTATCCATGTGTTGATCCTTTGAGATTGCAACTCTACCTAGACCCAATACCTTACTTTTACCAGTGTCAGCAAATGTGATGTGACTCTTGTCGGATGGACGTAAGGTTGAGTCCATAAGAAGGCTTATTTTGCCAGTCATGTGGTTGGTACACCCACTATCAATAATCCATTCTGAAGACGCTGGTGTCATACCCTTGGCCCCGCGTGCCATGAAGCAGTAGGCAGGAGCGGAGTAGTCCTTGTCATTTGCATCGGTGTCGGTAATGAGGTCATTGTCTTCAGTGTTGAAGATGGACTTGGCAGCGTATGCTGTAGCCAGACTTGCGACGCCAGAATCGGACTCCTCCTCAGACTCCACCTCCGCCTCCTCAGAAGCGGACTCCTCCTCTGAATCCATTTCCTTGCCAACAAACGCACGTGCCTTGCCAGATGAGCTCTTCTTGTGTGATGAAGACTTTGAAGAAGACTTGGAAGAGGACTTTGAGTATTTCTTCTTCTTCTTGTCGCCAGAGTCATATTCCTTGCTATTCTTCTTCTTGTTCTCATTGTCCCACTGCGGACACTCAGAGATGAAGTGGCCAGGTTTCTTGCACTTGTGACATGTTTTCTTCTTGTAGTCATGAGCAGAAGCTTCATCATTCCTTGAGCTTGATCAGGAAGACTTTCTGAAGCCTTTCTTCTTGGTGAATTTTTGGAACTTCTTGACAAGCATAGCAAGTTCCCTTCCAATGTCTTCAGGATCATCAGAACTGCTGTCAGATTCTTCTTCAGATGAGGAGACAGCTTTTGCCTTCAAGGCACGAGTTCGCCCATAGTTTGGACTGTAGATATCTCTTTTCTCAGAAAGCTAAAACTCATGTGTGTTGAGCCTCTCAAGTATGTCAGACGGCTCGAGTGTCTTGAAATCAGGACATTCTTGAATCATCAGGGCTAGGGTGTCAAACGAACTGTCAAGTGATCTTAGTAGTGTCTTGACGACTTCATGCTTGGTAATCTCAGTAGCGCCAAGGGCTTGAAGCTCATTCGTGATGTCAGTGAGTCGATCAAATGTGAGCTGGACATTCTCATTGTCATTTCTCTTGAAGCGGTTGAAGAGGTTGCGAAGGACACTGATTCTCTGATCTCTCTGGGTTGAGACGCCTTCGTTGACCTTGGAGAGCCAGTCCCAGACTAGCTTAGATGTTTCCAAAGCACTCACGCGGCCATACTGTCCTTTGGTCAGATGACCACAGATGATATTCTTGGCAGTAGAGTCTAGTTGAACAAACTTCTTGACATCAGCAGTAGTGACACCTTCTCCAGCCTTGGGAACGCCGTTCTTGACGACATACCATAGGTCGACGTCAATGGCTTCAAGATGCATGCACATCTTATTCTTCCAGTAGGGATATTCAGTTCCATCAAAGACGGGGCACGCAGCGGAGACTTTAATTATCCCTGCAGTCGACATAGCTAAAACTCCAGGTGGTTAAACTGAATCACACAGAACAAGGGAGTACCTTGCTCTGATACCAATTTAAAGTGCATTATATCGACTAGGGGGGGGGGGGGTGAATAGGCGATTTTATGAAAGTCTTCAAAACGTGGAAGTTATGAAGACAAACGACCAAAATAAACCTATTACCCTGCAACGGAAGGTAGACTACACTAGGCAAGCCATAGTCAAGTATTCAATAGAGTGAAAGCACAATGAGTAAGAGCAGCAATGTAGTAAGGATCAAGTAGGAAGAAATTATGAAGCCAAACAGAACACGCAGTCACTCAGTGAAGATAAAAGATAGTGCAATCATACAATGTCTTCACAAGGAGTAACAGTACGTAAAGAGAAGGGAAGGATGAAACCAGTGACTTGTTGAAGACAATGATGTGTTGGACCAGTTCCAGTTGCTGTGACAACTGTATGTCTGGTTAGGGCGGCTAGGTATTTAAACCTGAGGACACACAGTCCCGGACACCCAGTCCTGAACACGCAGCTCAGGACACCCAGTCCTCACCGTATTCCCCTTGAGCTAAGGTCACATAGACCTCGCCCAATCACTCTGGTAAGTCTTCAAGGTAGACTCCCAAACCTTCACAGACTTCGTTCACCGGCGATCCACAATGTCTCTTAAGATGCTCAGAACGCGACGCCTAACCGGCTGGAGGATGCACAGTCCTCAAGTGTAATAAGTCTTCAGATCACACAGACAAGAAGACTTAAGTGATGCCTAATTCTCTTTGGCTCTGGGTGGTTAGGGCTTTATCCTCGCATGGAATTTTCTCTCAAATGCTTCGAGGTGGGTTGCTCTCAAACGACAGAAGCCGTATACTAACTCTGAGCAGCCAACCGTTTATGGTTGTAGGGGGTGGGCTATTTATAGCCACTAGGCAACCCGACCTGATTTGTCGAAATGACCCTGGGTCACTAAGGAACTGACACGTGTTCCAACGGTCAGATTTCAAACACACACGGCAACTTTACTTGGGCTACAAGCAAAGCTGACTTGTCCGACTCTGGACAAGATTCGCTCTCATAGTCTTCACTCGAAGACATAGGTTTTGTTTAAGCATCACTTCAGTCATTCTGAATGGTTCTCTTGGACCCCACTTAACAGTACGGTGGTTCCTATGACTCAACAAAGAAGAAAAAGAACTACGAAAGATCTAAGTCTTCGAGCTCCATAGGCTTCATACGATGTCTTCTCTTGTCATAGTCTTCAATGTGAATGTCTTCATATACCACCTTTGACTTCAATGTCTTCATACATTTTTAGGGGTCATCTCTGGTAGGAAAACCGAATCAATGAGGGACTTCTACCTGTGTTATCCTGCAATTCTTACAAACACATTAGTCCCTCAACTAGGTTTGTCGTCAATACTCCAAAACCAACTAGGGGTGGCACTAGATGCACTTACAGTTGGTTCTGAATCTTGCAAGCTGGGAATCAGTGAGATGTGTAGGCATCTTTGTTGTACTTATTATTTGAATCTTATTTGTTGGTTCTGAATCTTGCAAGCTGGGAATCAATGAGATGTGTAGGCATCTTTGTTGTACTTATTATTTGGATCTTATTTGTTGGTTCTGAATCTTGCAAGCTAGGAATCAATGAGATGTGTAGGCATCTTTGTTGTACTTATTATTTGGATCTTATTTGTTGGTTCTGAATCTTGCAAGCTGGGAAACATGGGAAAGTATACAGAAAAGACAGTTCTTTTCAATTTCGATTATCTATATATTAGTTCATTTCTTGACATCCGATTTGTCAAAGGGATTGGATTGGTGACTTACCCATTCAGTGACTTTGGCACTGGACGTTCCAAAAACGGGTACTATCGGATCGGGTGAATTAGAGAATAGACAGAGGTCCGTTGGCATTTCAGCCTTTCTTCTCCTTTCAGGGCCTATCCGAAAGAGAATCCAGTACCTCTTGGTCCTGAATATCAGAATAGGACGGCTACTCAGATGTTTCAGTTCGCTAAGTTTGAAAAGTCCAAAGAGCGCAGACTAGCCACGGAGCTTGGATACGGTTTCCCGATCGGAGATCCATGGATCACAGAAAAATATCTCCCCATGGCCTTTCGCCTCTGAAAGCGTCCTTCCTTCTCAATGCCCGGGCATCCATCCAAAATAGCTTTTTCTTTTGACTCAATCCTCTTCTTCTCTTTAGCATTCGGGAAAGACAAGAAAATTTCAGGGTAGGAAACATTATCTAGAATTTCTCTTAGATTCGAACCCATAGCTGATGATAGAACTAGAATAGATATCTTTTGTTTTCTACTCACGCGAGCCCATATCCTTTCTTTTTTATCAATTGCTAATTCCGATCTCCCCCCGGAACCACACCAATCCATCCCGAATTTGGTGGTTAAACTCTACTGCGGTGACGATACTGTAGGGGAGGTCCTGCGGCAAAATAGCTCGATGCCAGAATGATAAAAAGCTTACACGACCAATCGCAGCGAGTGCTTGTCAAAAAGCTTTTGTAACTAATCGTGTAGGGGATTTTGGTCTATTATTAGGAATTTTAGGTTTTTTTTGGATAACAGGTAGTTTAGAGTTTAGGGATTTGTTCAAAATAGCTAATAACAAAAGGATCACCCTAAGATGATCATCTCATGGCTATTGGGAACGAATCAAATCAGATGGTTCTATTTCTCAACCTTTCTGACTTGCTCCTACGGAACCAAGGTCGAAAGGATTGAAAAAGTCAGTCATTCACAACCACTGATGAAGGAGGTGGATAATCATCTTTCTTAGAGGTACTAAATACAACTCCATGAATGAGCAAAATGAAGGTTGCGTTAATGATAAAGATCTCTGGGGAAACCGCTAAAAAAAGATTGAACATGTGGTTCCGAGTTTCGATAACTTCTTCTACTTTCATTTCCTCCGTCTTCCAAATCGCAGAGTTAATTCAAAAGCCTAGGTGTTATTACTGAGCTGCTGCTCTTTTTTCTCTAATTCCCTTCTCAGATCCTCCGACTACTCCAGATGGAACTAAGAAAGAGAACCATCGACTATAACCCCAAAAGAACCAGATTTCGCAAACAACATAGAGGAAGAATGAAAGGAAAATCCTGCCGAGGCAATCGTATTTGTTTTGGTAGATATGCTCTTCAAGCACTTGAACCCGCTTGGATCACGGCGAGACAGATAGAAGCAGGACGAAGAGTGTGGCTTGAAGGCCGCATGCAAGTTCTTCAATATTTAGAGAGTATGTGTTAGTACGAGATCGCGCTATCAACTTATTTCATCTTTCTCGATGATTAGGACAAAATTGTATCCCTTAGGAACCGTACATGCACCTTTGTTTGGATGCCGATCGAACATTGTTACAATACGAAATACTTGAAGGCCACACGCAATTGACTCACCTACATTTTATGCTCCATCTGTTTCCTTTCATACCAGAGTTGCCTTTTGTAGATGAGAAAGCCAACAATTTTGCAAGGAGTTGATAATTGCACTTGAAGTAGTAAGTTTAAAGACAGTTGAAACTTAATGGCACCGTTTAACCAAGCACTCTTGTAGCTTCGGAAACTCCGTGTTCAGATCGGTGAGGCAAGAGACGAATCCCCCGCCACGAGCGAACGGGAATGGATAAGAGGCTTGTGGGATTGACGTGATAGGGTAGGGTTGGCTATACTGCTGGTGGCGAACTCCAGGCTAATAATCTGTGCCGTCCATGGATCAAATTATTTCGTGGATTGGATTTCACTTGCCTGTCTACGGTTCCCTTGCGTGTGCTCGGGATAGGTGTTTTGTATAAATGTTTCGCCGTATTATTAAGTATTCTCCTTTAGTTTTTTTCTCTATCTAGAAGTGGAATAGAATAACCCGGTTGAAGGGTAATGATCATACGTCTGTAATGCATTGTATGGCCCAGAATATGAATTACAAATACAAAAATTCATTTAAGTGAAAAAGAATACTATGCAATAATCTACTAAAAAAATGGATATTCTCAAATAATACTAAGAAAATAGTATTGATTTCTATTTATTTTAATATGTGCGCCTTTGTTTAGAGGATCAATGAACCCCATTCTTGCAATTGCTCAGGATACCCTCTTTTAGCTGCTAGGTCTATTTCTTAGTTCAAGATCCCTCTTACTAACTGGAATAAAAGAATTAGTAGATCTGTTCCGCCCAAAATGGGAATGGGCGCTACGATTGCCCTAGAATTACAACTACGTAGAGGGTCTCTACAAGTCTATAAATAAGTTCCAAAAAATTGATCGGTAGTAGTCCGGTCGCACCCGAACAATAATATTCCAGAGGGAAATGCACCTAAGATCAAATATTTTGAGCCGGCTTCCGTGGAAAATTCAGACTTTCTTTTCGATGCTGCGGAAAAACTACTAAAAAGATCACAAGAAACCCAGCTCAAAGTGAATGGAGAGAGAACCCCTGCGCCTTGGAAGGATCTGAAGCTGTTCGGACACTCATAGACAAGTGAACTCCAATCCAGGATCCCTCGAAAAGTGAAGTGAACTAGCCAGGTAGAACAGTCAGGTTAGGAAAAGAGTCTTTCATGTCAAGGTGAACATAGACAGACAAGGTTAGTTTGTTTTCCTTAATTCTCAGAGAAAAGACTCGTTGCTGGAACCGAGAGCACTGGCGATTGCTTTCTTTCTGACCTTCAGCCGAGAAATTCCATACCTTCCACCGACTTCTTTTGTGTGTGGCCAGATTGAATAAAGAAAAGGGAATGGGTGATTTGAATGCTAAACAAAGAGGGGTAGCGATCTATTCTTCGTTTTTTCCAAATTGGCCAAGTTACCCATTGCATATTGGCACTTATCGTTTGATAGCTCATTGCTACCTCGCCGGAGGGATGGGGAGATAGACTCTGACCCAGATCTCGCTATAGCCGCCAACGGATCAATTCATTAAGGGCACACCCAGGCAGGGAAGAATTCTCAATTAGTTCATTGAGTTTAGGAAAGGATGCCAGTTTGGAACAGTTGGTGGAGCTTGAAATGAAAGTTGAAAGCGGGTTAATTCTTTTACAGACGTCTTTTTTTAGGCGGTCGACATCCATTATGCGGCATAGGTGTTACATCGCGTATACAACTTAATCGCACACCACTTTTAGCAATGGCTCGTAATGCGGCACTTCTTGGGTCGTAATTACTATCTTGCTAGGTTCAGTTGTCATAGCTGTTCGGAATCCACAAACCATCCCGACCGACGGTCAGAATTTTTTTGAATATGTCCTTGAAGTCATTGCAATTGCCGGAAATAGTAAGCCTACTAAAGGCACGAAAATAGAAGGTAAGTTTAAATCCGTCATGGAATAGGTGTCTCAATTCAAATTTACGGATCAGGCCGATTTGATGACAGGAATTTCCTTGTTTGTTGCAGCCTAAGATTGGGATTGGCCTACTCTTCTTCTATAACCGGGATCTTACGACTCTCGTGCTTAATAAGTTGGCACCTCGCATCCTGCCAAAACCTACCCTTTCTTTAAAATGTAAAGTGGACGTTCCGGCACGAATCTCCGCAATTACTTGTTCGGATTTTACATATTGATCATTTTGCACTAGAATCAAGCTTTTTGAGGCGCCCTTTACTAAAATCAATGTAGTTGTATGCAAACCTAGAGCAATAGCATGATGAACCAAGAAATCCCCAGGTCCTATTGTTAAGAAAAGCGAATTACTATTCTCATTAACAGCATTCAACCATCCGAGTCCGTAGCGTCTACCGATTTCGCCATATCCCCATTTCCCTCTTCTTTGAGACCAGGATTCCTTGTGTAATTTCATCCATCTCTTAGTTTTTTTTTTGAATCATTGAGTTCATCACTCAACGTAGTCTAGCAGTTCAGTTCGACTCTATTTGAGAGACCTCGGGGATTTCTCCATAATGACCATTAACAGTTGCTCCTGTAGTGGCCAAATAAGGTTTAGCTGCTCTTATAACAAAGGAATTCATATTTACAATGAAAATTTGACCGGATTTTTTTATGTGCGATTTAAATAGACATACATTTTCACAAATAAATTGTCCAAGGTGAATTATTGCCAATGTCTCTTCCCAAGAATCATGATGGACAAAGTGACAATTCAAAAGGAATGGATCCAGGAATCGAAGGAAGACGCGACGTTTTATTCCAGGGAATCCCCAACGAAAAATGCACACTATTCCCTCTTTTCTATCGAATCGGTCATAACCACTACCTACATTCCACAAAATAGTACACCACAAGTAGGAGCTAATGAATAGGCCTGCGATTCCGTAGAAAGACATCACGACCCCCTGCGGAAAAAAAAGAATTTCTTGAGATGGAAGTATAGATATAATATTCTTACCAAGATAACTGGAAATCCCAACCGATAAGAATCCTAGTGAACCTAGAAAAAGAATACAGGCCCAGAAAAAATTACCCCTTTTTCGAGCTTTCCTCTCTCTCCTTTTTTCCTCTCTCTCCTTTTTTCCACTGACTCAATTCTAGTTTATTAGATTCTTGTTTAAAAGAATGCAAAAAGTTCAATAGAACTAAGAACACATAAAAAATAGCATAGAGGATCAAGGCCCCTCAATTCCAAGAAATTATATCTTCTAGCAAGACATTCACCGAGCAAGCGGAAATCCTTTTGAAGGAAGCTATTCAGGAACAGCTGGAACGGTTTTCTCTTCAGTAACAAATAAATTTTGCATGTCTACTCTTGTTAGCCATTTTGGAATGGGATATACATCCCATATACTGGATCAACTAAAGACTCTGGGCTTCCATCAAGCCACTACTACATCGATTTCGTTAGGAATCGAGGATCTTTTAACAATACCCTCTAAGGGATGGTTAGTCCAAGACGCGGAACAACAGAGTTTTCTTTTGGAGAAACACTATTATTATGGGGCTGTACACGCGGTAGAAAAGAGAAGCATCTCCCAATTGATTTACTTAAGAATAAACTCTCGTTTTAAATCCATTGCAATTTTTTTTCTTCTTCTTTTTCGAGTTAGAATAAAAAGAAAACAATTTAGCATCTTTGGTACAATCTATATTTTCGCGAAATGGATCATAATAAAATGGATTTTAGGTATCTAGGGAAGATTCACTTGGAAGTAACTATTTCCTAGATACCTATGGTACTTCACGGTTTTGATTTGGATTTTCAACTAACAGCCTCTGCTTCAATTTGTGATGAAAGGTCGACTAGTTTTCACCGAATCTTCAATTACGCACCGGTAACTTTTTTCCATTTCCGAGGTCCAGAGGGGAAGACGAAGTACAGCCTAGTTCAGAGAGTCACGATTGAATCCAGGTTAATTCAGCAGCAGCTAGAGCCCTTCCTTTAGATAAATACTTAAAAATCCCCTTACAATAACAAATCCAATTTAGAAGGGACTTCCTCCCTGTGTTGAGAAAACTTTTCTTCTTCCAATTCTTCTTTTCTTCATTCAACTCAGTTCAAAAAAGATACCTCAAAATACTTCAATTGGTACGCGCAAGAAATAGGCCAATTCGGCAGCTTTTTGTTCAATTCTAGCTTTCAACAGCGTAGAACACATTATGAGAGATGTTGAAGGGGGCTGGTTGCTCCGTTATATGCATGCTAATGGGGCAAGTATGTTTCTCATAGAAGTCATCAACCTATTACTAGTGTCAGTTCTCTTCTTCCTCTCTACCAATTGAAAGTAAGTATTGATTTCGCCTAATAGGGACAAAGCAAAGTAGGGTGGTCAAGTACAGTATGCCTGGAGTTCGTAGTGCCCACTAGATATCATTGGCAAGTTATAGAAGTCTTTCTCTCTTCTGAGATATCATTGGTCAGTGCAGCGAGGGGCAACCATCATTTCTATTGCTCTGTAAAGAAAAGTGAATAATCAAATTCTTCAATTAAAATTCAAAGTTTTCGAGATCTTTAAAAAAGTGGATTAATCGGACGAGGACAAAGAGAGAGTCCCATTCTACATGTCAATACTGACAACAATGAAATTTCTAGTAAAAGGAAAATCCGTCTGCTATCAATGAAACCGAAAGAAAAAACCAGTGCCCTTTCGTATAGATCGAGACGCAGTACTTTTTCTTTACTTCTTCCATACTAGGAAGAATGGAAGGAAATCCTTCGATAACACTTCTTCCTTATTTGAAGAAATGATATCCGACGCCCGTGGAAACTCTTTCATTTCAAAAAAGTTCTTCTTCTTAAGAAGCAAATAGCATTTCCTATTGATTTGTCCCCTGGACGGGAATGATGTCCTGAATAGAAGAAGCGGGAATAGGAAGATTTTTTATTCCTTTTGTTACTCTTTTTTTTTTAAGCAAAGGACGCCCGAATATACCATAAAATTATCGATAGATAAATATTTATTGGATACCTACCTTACCTAATGTTTATTTTTGACCTAAACCCTGCAGCCTTGCTTTGTATCATTCTAGACTTTCTCAATTTAGAGACTTAAGAGCAGAAGAAAAAATGGGAAAATTCCACCATCTCCCAAAAAGAGATGTGGCAATCTTGAAGAGAAAATTATCTACTTTGCAAAGGTATCTCGGCGGGATCAAATATATGACGAGATTGCCAGACATTGACTTTCAGATGTAATTGAAGGTAAAGAGGGAAGGTTTCGCGAGACTCTGCTTGGGAAACGGGTCGATTACTCGGGGCGTTCTGTCATTGTTGTGGGTCCTTCGCTTTCATTACATCAATGGCCCAGGGCGCGGCGGTACTTGTGATATTTCTGCTTGGGACGCATTTTATTTGGCAGTTTTCTGGATGTTAAATACCATTGGGTGGGTTACTTTTTATTGGCATTGGATTCCTACCACTTAATCTTAATTTATTGTATCTTCCCGGAGTTCCCTCTCCGGGAATTCATCTTTTATTATTCCAGTATATTACTTTATTTATACCTTTAATTGATGATCTTTATTTTATTGGAAATCGTGTAAAGATTATTTGGATTTGAATGGCATGATGATGCAGAGGACAACAACCATAACAAACAGTTCAAACTTGGTAGTATTATCTTTGTGAAAGTGCGACAAATGTGCTGATCGTGTGCGTCCTAAGAATAACCATTCTAATTGTTGTGCATGTTGATCCTGTGGCACTGATAGAACGAGCGAATGCATTGCTTGTTTTAAGTATAAATTTCTATTAGAGCTAATTAAATTTAAGTAAAGTGACCACTAACTCCTGTTATTACAGTACCAATACAAACCCGCTCGTGAACCAACGTGTGGCCGAGGGTGCATCTTCTGCCGAGCGTGCAGCGGACGAGGGAGGGGTAGTAACTGTTGTCGCCTGTACACACTCAGCTTACTGTTGAATCCAGTTCCCCAGGAGCTGAAAAACAAACTGCTGCCGCCGCCTTCACACTCGTTCACTCGAAGAGACTCCAATGGCAATCCGAGGGGTGAGCCTGCTGGATATGGACTTCAGCAAGGAGTTCCCCTTTGAGTTCGCCATTCAGTCCTATGGCCGCACCAAGTTGAATGTGATGTACACCAACGATACGGACTCAGTGAAGCTCTGCCTCGCCTCAGTCCTATGGCTGCACCAGGTTCTGGAGCATTCGCCCGTTTCATCGGCAGCGCCGACTACACCTTCGCTACGGTGGAGAGAAGGAAGAACGCGACGATTCGGCCATCTGGTGCAACAAGCTTGTCAACATCCAGAAGCAATACAAGATCATCAGCAACGGGCAGGAGAGGGACTCCGTGGTTGACCTCGCTGAGACCATCATCGACCCCTGATACGCCAACATGAAAGAAGACGACCTGAACACGTGGGAGGTACCTCTGAATCTAGCCTACATAACCTACGTGGCCAAGGACGCATACGCATGCTAGGACATGTACAGGCAGATCTTGGACATGAGGGCGTGTCTGCTTCCCATAACCGACGAGTACACAGACAGCCGCGGCGTCATCATCAAGCGTGCCAGGAAGGTCTAGATGTTGTACTTTATCTGTTTATAAGCACCTTTATCATCTGAGTGTTTCATGCATTAGCCTATGTGTCGTAATTATCTGTTTTGTCCGAAATATTTCTTTTCAGAACCCATTAACCTGATTGCTTTTTTTAGTGGCTATTTACTTATGTATGTAAACTAGTTCACTTGTCCGTAAAAAAACTAGTTCACTCGGCTGCCGTGCTTTGAATCTCCTTCCTCCCAACATATTCCCCTCCTCAGGTGGACCCAGCAGGTCTCTGAATTTTCTCCCACTTTCTTTTTCGATGTAAACTGAGTTTTCTCCAAGTACTTTCCCCTAGAACCAACTCAACTGTCCCACGTCTAGCCTAAAAAATAATAATACCCCACGTACTATTAACTCATCAAATTAAAATGATATTTTATTTCGTAAGTTGAAAGTTCTTACAAAATAATAATAATAATTGTTTATATATAACTTGGCAAGTTAACTCCTAGTGATTGCGTACATAAGCTTGCAAAGATTTTATTGACGTGCAATCATGTGTTTATGTTTTTATAACATTTCTCCGTCTAGCCCAACATGATATTTTCACCCAGCCCAGCAAGTCCGCGAATTTCGAGAAAAATGCAAATGGGATTTAAACGGGCTGCATAGATGCTACATCATTGTTTCACCCAGCCCACCAAATGGACTAAGAAAACATTCCCCTCGCTGACAGGTCGGACCCACCAGCTATATCTTCACACGCAAGGAAGTGCCTCCTTATTACGCGCAAAATAACGATGTCCATCCAACAGCCGTAGTGCTTCTTCAACCTCTGGTCTTCTTGCTCCAGCCGCCCAAAGCAGCGCCGGTCGTGCCGCATGCTCCTGCCTCCCATGGCCGGTTGTGCTGCCGTGGAGGCCTCACCGCCCCCTACTATTCCCACCGCTGGCCAGGCCCTGTGGCGACGGCAGCCTCACACCACAGCCGAACCAGTGAACCCTCGTACTCCTCTCTGCGCGGGCTTCCACTGCCGCGTCGTCCCCTTCCTAGGCCTCGCCGTCGTCCACCGCCGTGGTGCTCTCCGCGCGGCGTGGTCAACGTGGTCAAGGAACGACTTCCATCGGAAGAGTACTGTACGTGGAGAGGTTGACAGCTGGGTCCACGGCCACACCCCAGTTTTTTTTGTGATTTGCCAAGCAAGTCGCTTTGTCAGGCCTGTTGGGCTGAAAATCTTTCAAGACGAGGAGAGCTTTCATTCGGCTGGCCGAGAAAATGGCCCATCAGTAATGAAAAATGGGTTGTACATTTTTAAAACACATCAAACCGGCAATTAGTTTCAAATATCTTTTTTTTCATTTCAAGATTTTAAATTACATTAATTTTTATGCATGGAGAATTTGTTGGATTTTATATTGATATACATTTATTTTTAAAATCAGTTTGAATGTGAGTCGAAATTTCGGGATCAAAAACAGTTCGGACCGCACCGAAATATGCAAAATTTCGTATAATTTTTTAACCGTGGCCACAATTTGGGCTGTAATGCTAACAAAAAGAATATGGACTCCAAAAAAAACCTTAAGAATTAGCAAATGGGCTGAAAATTATTAGAAATAATGGCAGATGGGCTGTATGCCGTTTTCCACAGATTTGAGGCTTTCCTAAAAAAAAGGTTGACGCAGAAGCAGTGACTGTTGGATGTCCATCCAACGGCCGTCGTGCTTCTTCAATCTCTGCTCTTCCTGCTCCAGCCGCTCAAACAAGCGCCGGCGGGACTGCTTGCTCCCTCCTCCTCACGGCCGGCTGTGCTGCCGGGCAGGCCTCACTGCCCCACCGTACTCCCATCGCTGGCCTACCCATCCCTCTACTCAGCCACACCTGTTGTTATTCTCCGGCGACGGCAGACGAACCAGTAAACCCTCGTACAGTCGTACTCCCCTCCGCGTGGGAAACAAAAACAACGGCCGAGTCTTCCCTGCCTCCGTGTCGTTCCCTTCCTAGGCCTCGCCGTCGTCCACCGCCCTGGTGCTCTCGGCGTGGCGTGGACAGCGTGGTCAACGACCGACATGCATCTAAAGTGGACTGTACGTGGAGAGGCTGACAGCTGGGTCCACGGCCGCACGCAAGGAAATGCCTCCTTATTATGCGCAAAATAATGATTTCCTCCACCTGACATCTGGGACCCACCGAAACGGCCTCTGTATTTCGCGAAAAAAACATTACCGCCGCTGACAGCTCGGACCCACCAGCTATATCTTCGCATGCAAGGAAGTGCCTCCTTATTACGCACAAAAAAATGAATACTCCCCCTGCTAGCTTGGACCCCGTATAGTGGGCCTACTAAGTTGACGGGGATGAAGGGCTTTGTCAACTTAGTCAATATGCACGATTCTAGCTCGACTGACCGTACGATGTCCATCCAATGGCTGTAGTGCTTCTTCAACCTCTGGTCTTCTTGCTCCAACCGCCCAAAGCAGCGCCGGTTGTGCCGCCTGCTCCTGCCTCCCATGGCCGGCTGTGCTACCGCGGAGGCCTCACCACCCCCATACTACTCCCACCGCTGGCCAGGCCATCCCTCCACTCCACTCACCCACACCCCCTGTTATTCTGCAGCGACGGCAGCGCAGCCGAACTAGTGAACCCTCGTACTCCTCTCCGCGTGGGCATCCACTGCCGCGTCTTCCCCGGCTCCGTGTCGTCCCCTTCCTAGGCCTCGTCGTCGTCCACCGCCGTGGTGCTGTCGGCGCGGCATGGTCAATGAGGTCAACGACTGAATTCCATCGGAAGAATACTGTACGTGGAGAGGCTGACAGCTGGGTCCACGGCAGCCGCAAGGAAGTGCCTCCTTATTACGCGGAAAATAATTATTCCTCCACCTGACAGCAGGGACCCACCAGACGCCCACCAGTATATCATGAAAAAAACGTTTGCCCCTGACTGCTGGGACCTACCCGACGGGCCACCATATTTCGCGAAAAAAACGTTCCCCTGCTGTCAGCTCGCTCGGACCCACTGGAAGTGCCTCCTTATTCCGCACAAAAAATGAATACCCCCTGCTAGCTGGGACCCACCTTGGTGGGAGGCTGACTTGTGGGCCTACTAAGTTGACGGGGACGGAGGGCTTTGTCAACTTAGTCAATATGCACGATTCTAGCTCCAGTGACCGTACGATGTCCATCCAACGGCCGTAGTGCTTCTTCAACCTCTGGTCTTCTTGCTCCAGCCGCCCAAAGCAGCGCCGGTCGTGCCGCCTGCTCCTGCCTCCCATGGCCGGCTGTGCTGCCGCGGAGGCCTCACCGCCCCTACTATTCCCACCGCTGGCCAGGCCCTGCAGCAACGGCAGCCTCACACCGCAGCCGAACGAGTGAACCCTCATACTCCTCTCCGCGTGGGCATCCACTGCCGCGTCTTCACCGGCTCCACGTCGTCCCCTTCCTAGGCCTCGCCGTCGTCCACCGCCCTGGTGCTCTCGGCGCGGTGTGGTCAACGTGGTCAAGGAACAACTTCCATCGGACGTGGATTGTACGTGGAGAGGCTGACAGCTGGGTCCACGGCGGCAACAAGGAAGTGCCTCCTTATTACGCGGAAAATAATGATTCCTCCACCTGACAGCAGGGACCCACCGGACGGGCCACCATATTTCGCGAAAAAACGTTTCCCCCTGACTTCTGGGACCCACCAGCTACACCTTCGCACGCAAGGAAGTGCCTGACAGTCGGGACCCACCTGGTCGAAGCGTACGTAGCGTTGTCATTCTGGTCGCGAACGTGCACATACATATATACTGGTGGATGTAGAGGCACGCAGATGTCGTAGTAGAGGCGGCCAGGGTGCAAGAAAGAAAATACGGCCATGTATGTGTACATACGGGCGGGGTCTCGAACGCCTACTCGCGCATACGTACGGCGAGGGCTCGTGTACATGGCTGGGTCGGAACGGAGAAACATCATCGTCGTCGTGTTCATGGGTCGGAACGGAATGCGTGGTCGTTTTCATCGGGAGGGGTGTGGCGTACCGCAAAACGGGACTCCATGGGATACTGTTCATCTCCACCGTCGACTCCCTCCAGCGTCCACGAGCTACTGTTCATCCACCGTCGACCTCCTCCAGCCTCCACAGGCTCCTATTCATCCAGCCTCCACCGCGCGCTACTCCACCGGCTACTGTTCAACCACCCCTCCACCGTCTACTGTTCATCCAGCCCTCCACACCACGGGGTCCTATTCAACCACCCCTCCACGGGCACCCCTCCACCGTCTACTGTTCATCCTGCCCTCCACACCACGGGGTCCTGTTCATCCACCCCTCCACGGGCACCCCTCCACCGTCTACTGTTCATCCAGCCCTCCACCACACCACGGGGTCCTGTTCATCCAGAGGCAACGCCACCGCTCACTGTTCATCCAACCCCCCGGCAACGCTCACTGTTCATCCCATCAATCGGCTTCAGTTAGCAGCAGTAGCCAAGGAATCGCTCGATCGAGTTCTGTTAACAGCCATCGATCGATCGCTCGGGTTCAGTAACGCGTAGCCTGCAGTGCAATCGCTCGGGTTCAGTTAGAGCCCAATGCCTCGCTCGGGTTCAGTTAGAGCCAACGCATCGCACACACGCGCGTACGTGTACGAGAGAAACACGCATCGCTCGGCCGCCGACCTCCCACCGTAACCGGGAACTCCCCGAAATTTTCCTCCCCCTCGCTTCTACCACGGTTTTTTCCGTCATGGACGGCCCAAAGAATGTCATGCAGCTGCGTCTCCGGCCCGCCCAGGACGAAAAGCCCATTTTCTGTCATGATTTTTTGTCATAGAAGTAGGAGCCCACCACATCTATGATGATACCGGGTTTGGTCACAATTATCGTCATAGAAGTGTCATATGTATGAACAAAATTTTTTTTCGTTCGACCCAAAATGTCACGGATGTGTCTTTTTTTGTAGTGTTGTTTTTGAGTCAAATTGACCTAAAATTTCATGGAGATCATTTTTGGACCAGAAGAAGCCCACGGAGTACCAGAGATGGGCCAGAAGAGTCCTGAGGCCACCACGAGGGTGAGGGGGGGGGGCGCCCTACCCCCTAGGCGCGCCCCCTACCTCGTGGCCGCCTCGGGGACCCCCCTGACTTGTTCCCGACTCCTACACCTCTTATATATACCCAAACTTCTAGAAAGGAACCTAGATCAGGAGTTCCGCCGCCGCAAGCCTCTGTAGCCACCGAAAACCAATCTAGACCCTTTCCGGCACCCTGCCAGAGGGTGATACGTCTCCAACGTATCTATAATTTTTGATTGCTCCATGCTATATTATCTACTGTTTTGGACATTATTGGGCTTTATTATCCACTTCTATATTATTTTTGAGACTAACCTATTAACCGGAGGCCCAACCCAGAATTGCTGTTTTTTGCCTGTTTTAGGGTTTGGAAGAAAAGGAATATCAAACGGAGTCCAAATGGAATGAAACCTTCGGGAACGTGATTTTCTCAGCGAACAAGACCCGGGAGACTTGGACCCTACGTCAAAAAAAAAAAGAGGGGGCCACGGGGGAGGGGGCCCCCCCCCCCCCCCCCCCCCCAGGCGCGCCCTCCACCCTCGTGGGCCCCCTATTGCTCCACCGACGTACTCCTTCCTCCTATATATACCTACGTACCCCAAACGACCAGATACGGAGCCAAAACCCTAATTCCACTGCCGCAACTTTCTGTATCCACGAGATCCCATCTTGGGGCCTGTTCTGGAGCTCCGCCGGAGGGGCATCGATCACAGAGGGCTTCTACATCAACACCATAGCCCTTCGGATGAAGTGTGAATAGTTTACCTCGGACCTACGTGTCCATAGTTAGTAGCTAGATGGCTTCTTCTCTCTTTTTGGATCTCAATACAATGTTCTCCCCCTCTCTTGTGGAGATCTATTTGATGTAATCTTCTTTTTGCGGTGTGTTTGTTGAGACCGATGAATTGTGGGTTTATGATCAAGTCTATCTATGAATAATATTTGAATCTTCTCTGAATTATTTTCTGTATGATTGGTTATCTTTGCAAGTCTCTTCGAATTATCAGTTTGGTTTGGCCTACTAGATTGATCTTTCTTGCAATGGGAGAAGTGCTTAGCTTTGGGTTCAATCTTGCGGTGTCCTTTCCCAGTGACAGTAGGGGTAGCAAGGCACATATTTTATTGTTGCCATCGAGGGTAACAAGATGGGGTTTTCTTCACACTACTAGGAAAAGGCATGCTAGTGATGCACCAGTTTTGCCTACTAATGGCGCACTGCTGGTGCGCCACTAGCACCACGCCATTAGAATTAAATACTAATGGCGCACCACTGTTGCACCATTAGTATCTGGTGTACTAATGGCGCACCACGCAGTGCGCCATTAGTATAGCCCACAGTGCGCCATTAGAATGCCTCCCAGGGGGGCATATATACCCATGTGCTTTGGCATACTAATGGCGCACTAGTGGGTGATGCGCCATTAGTGTCATTTTTACAGTGCGCCATTAGTGTCTTTAGTGGTGCGCCACTAGTATGAATATTAGGGATAATTTTTTTCTTTTCTGATATTTTCACAGGTTACAAAATATATTATTGGACAGAATTTAGACAACACCACACAGCAACAGCAGATTCATCGAATACAATAGAAGATTAGTCTCCGAATACAAATCATCATATTAGTCTCCGAATTCAAAAGACCGAACAAAGATAGAACATTACAAGTCTCGAGACCGCGAATAGCGAGTTTGTCTTCACATTACAAGTCGATATCGATCATCTAAACTACCATCACATAGAAGAGAGCTGCAGTCATCACGATGAGCATAATCGCGATGAAACTGGTCTTCAGCCGGTTCCTCCAACGCTCCCTCCTCTCTCCCGCTAGATAGCGTGCGTATCTAGACTCTGCCTCTGCCCTAGTGGTGTACCCTTTGTAACTGTAACCGCTAAAACAGTGAACCTGTCTCCGACACTCCTCCCAGTCGTCGTAGACTTCGGGAACCTTACCCTTGTACACGACATACGAAGGCATCTCTATGCACTAGCCAAACAAAACGTTAGTAGCAATTCACAGACAATACATAAGCAATATATAAGTATGCAACAAAAGGATCGGAAGAGAAAAGCAAGATATTAATAGCATCGATTACATCTAAGTTGAATGACTGTCCAAACCAAAGAGACATACAAGTTCATTAAAGTTTAATTACAACATGAGCCAATCGATGTTTTAGAACTACACATAACATCACTACTTTGGACTCGACTCAAGGGACCGGAGCGTGGATGAAGCCGCCGTCTATCGTGATGGTCATGAAATCGCGGGCGTTGTCAGCCTGCATTTGTAGCGTTGTGTCTCTCTCACTGTTGGACGGTTGATTTCTGAGGTTGAACTGCCCCGAGGTAGGAAGGACATCTTGATGGATGATTTCCGCAAACTCCGACTGGATGCGAAAGAATTCTTGTCTGATGTCCGCGTCCTGGATTGCCTACAAGCTCGCAGCCCAATCTTTGAGATTATTTGGTAGAAGAAGGTGATTATGGACCGGTACAATAGCCCGCATGTGATGGAGGGCGTAGTAGGCATCCTTCTGACCATCAGGCAGCTGCTTGACGCAGCAGAACATCGTATTATGGGCGAACACGTGCTTGCCGTACTTACGAACTGCCCTGGTGAAGGTGCCTCCAGATTTGGCATAGCCGGGGAGAACATCATCAAGAACTTTCTTGATATTTGTGTAGTCTTTCTTCGACTAACGGTCTGAGTCGAAATACGTGGCCATGGAATATTTTGGGCTTAAGAGGATGAGTGTGCAATGTGTGTCACTGCACAAAACAGGAATGTTTAAAAAAAACGATCGAAACCTAAGAAATAATATGTTACGGGACGGTTGAGGGGACGACTTACTCGGGAAAGTAAGGCACGAGGAAGTTATCCTTATCAGGGTTTGCCAGAATGACGCCTTTGAGGTAAGAACTCGCGACTTGCCGGTCCCCTTCGAGGTAAGAGCTCTTGAATATGAGGGTCTTGCACCCAGCATCCATCGTCGTCTGCTCCGGCATCTTCATCTTCATGATCATGCCCTTCGTCTTGATCTTCCTCATCATCATGTCCGGCATCTTCTACATGATGACTGTGTACAGCATCACCGTCGTGATCATGTCCTGGAGATTCTTTGTCTTCTCGCCCGCCCTCGCCGCGGTGGTTGTCTTGCTGCCCTTCCTCATTTCTTGCCCGACCCCCATGGACGACTTCATAGTCATCTTCATCACCTTGCCACCGATAGCCATCCATGAAACCACGCACGATCAGGTGGTCTCGCACCTGCCCAGAATCCGGGTCCACAATAAGGCTCTTCAGCTTGCATCTTTGACACGGACATCTTATATCCGTCTCGTTCTTTTGAAGCATCTCGGCCTTCGCGGAGCTCAAAAACCTATTCACGATGCCTTCGGTCATCGTGCGGACCATGGTCACCCGCGGGGTAGAGCAAAACGATATTTTCGAACCAAGAAATTTTTTGGCATGACTTTCCCTAAAAATAAGACCAAAAAGAATGCATAGTGCCAAAATTCTCGCCGAAACAGAAATGAATCAACATTCTGGCAAAATATTGGCAACTATCACATTTCAAATACCGGTACTTGCAAACACAAACATATGCAACACCACAAACATACATAGATCTAGCAAGGCCATAAAAAGTGCATGTGCACGTTGTTGGAGCGAGGTAGGGAGAAAAAAAGTAGATCTACAACATAAAGATAGCTTTCCCCTTACTTACCTATCAAAAAAGGTAATTTAACCACTTAATTTTGATGAATCTATGGTGCAAATGAGGTCAGGAGGAGGAGGCAGCCGACACAAGCTTGGAGGAGGAGGTGGAGAGAATGAAGTGGGGAAAGTGAGTGTGTAGGTGTGGGCTGTCCAAAATATCTAGCTGGTCCCAGGTTACTAATGGTGCACCACAGACAGATGCGCCATTAGTAACCCTTGTTACTAATGGCACACCAGCTTGAGGTGCGCCATTAGTAGTTTTGCAAAAAAAGTAGTAGTGGCGCACTGGGTTGGAGGTGCGCCATTAGAATTTTTGAAAAAAAATTGTTACTAATGGCGCACCGTGGGTCTGGTGCGCCATTAGTGTCTACCACACTAATGGCGCACCGACTCGTGGTGCGCCATTACTATATAGTAGTGGCGCACCACATGTCTGGTGCGCCATTAGTGGCCATATCATCTATAGCCCTTTTCCTAGTAGTGTCATATTGCATGAGTCTATCCCTCTACATCATGTCATCTTGCTTAAGGCATTACCCTGTTTTTAACTTAATACTCTAGATGCATGCTGGATAGCGGTTGATGAGTGGAGTAATAGTAGTAGATGCAGGCAGGAGTCGGTCTACTTGTCTCGGACGTGATGCCTATATACATGATCATACCTAGATATTCTCATAACTATGCTCAATTCTGTCAATTGCTCAACAGTAATTTGTTCACCCACCGTAGAATACTTATGCTCTCGAGAGAAGCCACTAGTGAAACCTATGGCCCCCGAGTCCATCTTCACCATATTAATCTCCAACTACTTAGTTATTTCCTTTGCCTTTATTTTACTTTGCATCTTTATCACAAAAATACCAAAAATATTATCTTATCATATCTATCAGATCTCACTTTCGTAAGTGGCCTTATAGGGATTGACAACCCCTATTTGCGTTGGTTGCGAGGATTTATTTGTTTTGTGCAGGTACGAGGGACTCGCGCGCAGCCTCCTATTGGATTGATACCTTGGTTCTCAAAAAGTGAGGGAAATACTTACGCTACTTTGCTGCATCATCCCTTCCTCTTCGGGGAAAACCAACGCAGTGCTTAAGAGGTAGCAAGGGGGGAATCCATCTCCGGTGGCCATCTTCATCATCCCGGCGCTCTCCAAGACGAGGAGGGAATAGTTCACCCTCGGGGCTGAGGGTATGTACCAGTAGCTATGTATTTGATCTCTCTCTCTCTCGTGTTCTTGATTCGGAACGATCCTGTTGTATCGCGAGCTTTGCTATTGTAGTTGGATCTTATGATGTTTCTCCCCCTCTACTTTCTTGTGATGAATTGAGTTTTTCCTTTGAAGTTATCTTATCGGATTGAGTCTTTAAGGATTTGAGAACACTTGATGTATCTCTTGCATGTGCTTATCTGTGGTGACAATGAGATATCACGTGATCCACTTGATGTATGTTTTAGTGATCAACTTGCGAGTTTCATGACCTTGTGAACTTATGCATAGGGGTTGGCACACGTTTTCGTCTTGACTCTCTGGTAGAAACTTTGGGGCACTCTTTGAAGTTCTTTGTGTTGGTTGAATAGATGAATCTAAGATTGTGTGATGCATACCGTATAATCATACCCACGGATACTTGAGATGACATTGGAGTATCTAGGTGACATTAGGGTTTTGGTTGATTTCTGTCTTAAGGTGTTATTCTAATACGAACTCTAGGATAGATTGAACGGAAAGAATAGCTTCATGTTATTTTAGTACGGACTCTTGAATAGATCGATCAGAAAGAATAAATTTGAGGTGGTTTCGTACCCTACAATAATCTCTTCGTTTGTTCTCCCCTATTAGTGACTTTGGAGTGACTCTTTGTTGCATGTTGAGGGATAGTTTTATGATCCAATTATGTTATTATTGTTGAGAGAACTTGCACTAGTGAAAGTATAAACCCTAGGCCTTGTTTCCTAGCATTGCAATACCGTTTACGTTCACTTTTACCACTTGCTACCTTGCTGTTTTTTATATTTTCTGATTACAAAAACATTTGTCTACTATCCATATTGCACTTGTATCACCATCTTTTCGCGGAGCTAGTGCACCTATATAATTTACCATTGTATTGCGTGTGTTGGGGACACAAGAGACTCTTTGTTATTTGCTTGCAGGGTTGCTTGAGAGAAACCATCTGCATTCTACGCCTCCCACGGATTGATAAATCTTAGGTCATCCACTTGAGGGAATTTGCTACTATCCTACAAACCTCTGCACTTGAAGGCTCAACAACGTCTACAAGAAGAAGGTTGTGTAGTAGACATCAATTACTCAGCCTCCAAGGAAAAGTACTAAAAAAGGAACCCATTACCAACACGTTTCCATGATCTATACGCCTGATGCACTAATTTGTTTAAATGTGTGTGATGTATTATTTAGTAAGGAGATTTACTAGAGATCCATACATAGGAATCTGCATGCGTGCAAATAGTTTAGTATATGATTAGGAATGCAAAAATCAGCCATTGTTCAGTAAAAGGATATCCTCCTTGCATAAAAGTTGGGCGCCGCAAAAGGGAAAAAAAATCAAATCTGACACGTTCAACTTTGGTGAAACAAAACAAGGAAAGAGTTCACTGTTTCCTAAAAAAGAATAATTTTCTTCCATAAAAACTCCGGTGATTAAAAAACAGATATATTTTTGAAAGTCCATCAGTAAATCTTTCTTTTCCCGACTGAAAAGGAAAAAAAGTCACACAAAAAAGGAAAAATATCTCTCCCATGAATCCTCACGGCCATAACTTATACATAATATATAGATGGCCTGGCCAAAAAGAAGCTCTTACACGTAACATTGGTGACAGGAAAGAAGGAAACCATCCATCGGTTCCTTATATATGAAAATGGATAGCTTCCTTTCATAAAAACTCCACGGATGAATAGAAAAAAACATATCCATTTGATGTCCATTGAAAGTTTATAAATAAAATCCTCAACCGATTAAGAAAGGAAAAAACAATCATGTAAGAAATGTACAACATCTCTTTCTCAAAAAATAAAAAAGGAAATGGAGATCCCATCGACTCCTGTACATGGCCACTTGCTCCTGTGTAAAAAGAATTAACATGATTCTTCGGAGGTGCACATTGCTAATACATGTTTGCATATATAGTACATATATGCATGTATTTTTTATCCTAATAACAAAGAGAAAAATAACAGCTATTCAAACATCATTATAAACATATGAATTGCTGAATTAATAAAAGATAATTTGATTGTATCATGCGCCACAAAGATCTCATATAAACAATATAGTTTTTGTACAGACACTACTTTCCCTCTCATATAAACATGATTGTATATGTGATATAGATATGTATATTATGGATAGAAAATATTCAAATATTCCCAGGTTAATCATAAAAGAAATTGTTTAAAAATTTCTTGGTATAGACTAGAACTTATAATCGGAATGTCTATGGTGCTTATAGTATAATGAGAATATACAACAACCTCTTTTTAAAATATGTATATTATTCTCTACGATATGACGTATGTTGATAGAAAGTCGTTCATGTATATATCCATTATTCTATATAGAAACAAAGTCTTTCTATTTCTACCATGGTTCCGTGGCAAAAAGAGAGATGTATGTCTTTCTTAGGTTGAATAAGAAAGTAAGATATATGCTACAATAGGGCACTTCACGTTTATACCTTTTAGGAACTTTTAGATCATGAATACATGATACATGCAATAACTTTGCGTTTGTGACCATGTTTCCTACCAACATAATACATATACCATTATCTAACCTTGACAAAGTAGGACATCCATATTTCACATAACCGCCATAAATCTGACGTGGTTCGCCATCACATAGAAATATTACTTAATTATACAATGTGACACAATTGGATGAAAACGATGTAATCACAAAATAGGCAATGCAATGTAACTTCATTAGACCCTATGTGCATATGTGATAATAATAACCCATATCAACATATGGAAATTGACATTTTCAATTTCTCAAAACTTTGTTATATTTAATGTTAAAATTGCTAGCCCGTGCAGGTGCACGGGTTGATGACTAATAGCATTAAAGTATCAAGTCATCTTTACTCCCATACGCAAACAACCTACTTACTTGGGTCCATGCTGTCACTCAGGCCACCCACCATAAGCGAATCATGAACATATTGCAAACCCTATAGCGGGGATCCCTCACGCTTGCGCGACATAAAGAACACTATAGTACAACATCAATAATAAAACATACAACTCAAACCAATCATGATCATCAATCAACCCATAGGACAAAATGGATCTACTCAAACATCATAGGATAGCCACACATCAATGGTAAATAATATATAGCGCTGAGCACCATGTTTAAGTAGAGATTACAATAGGGAGAAGGGGTGTTACACTGCTGCATAGAGGGGGAGAGAGTTGGTGACGACGGCGGAAAAGTTATTGGTGTAGATCCCCATCACGATGATGGCCCCGGCGGCGTTCCAGCGCCACCGGGAGAGAGGGGAGAGAGCCCCCCTCATTCTTCTTCTTCCTTGACCTCCCCCTAGATGTGAGGAGGGTTTCCCCTCTGGTCCATGGCGGTGGAGGGGAGGGAGTCCCTCCTGGATTGGATCTCTCTCTATTTCCTTCCGTTTCTGTGTTCCTGTTTTCTGGTCTTTCACCGTTTCTTAAATTCCCGGAAATTCGTAACTCCGATTGGGCTGAAAGTTTAACACGATTTTATTCGGATATTATCTTTCTTGCAGCCGAATAAGGGCACCAACCGCCTTACGGGGTGTCCACAAGCCTCCCAGGAGCGCCTAGGGTAGGGGGCGCGCCCCTAGGGAGTGTGGGCCTCTCGGGCATCGTTTCGCATTGATTCTTTTTTTCCAAAAATCACATATATTCCAAAAAAAATCTCCATAAGTTTTTATCACATTTGGACTCCGTTTGATATGGATATTCTGTGAAACATAAAACATGCAACAAACAAGAACTGACACTGGGTACTGGATCAATATGTTACACTACTAGGAAAAAGGCTATAGATGAAATGGATACTAATGTCGCACCTGACATGTGGTGCACCACTACAATATAGCAGTGGCGCACCATGTGCAGGTGCGCCATTAGTGTGGAAGACACTAATGGCGCACCAGATACGTGGTGCGCCACTAGTAATAATTTTTTTTTCTTTTTTCCAAACATACTAATGGTGCATCATGTAGACAGTGCGCCATTACTAGTTAAAACTAGTAATGGCGCACATGTGGACAGGTGCGCCATTACTAAGTTTTTCTTCAAAAAAAATTCATTTTTTTTTCAAAACTAGTAATGACGCACCATGGCAGAGTGCGCCATTACTAGTTTAACTAGTAATGGCGCACCTACCACACAGTGCGCCACTACTATATTTTTTTGCGAAACTATTATCATTTTTATTTTTCGAACTCATGAATATTTTTAAATTTAATTCATGGGCACTTTTTGAATTCATGAATATTTTTTCAAATTCGATGATATTTTTTCATATTCAATATGAAAAAATATTGAATATTCATGAGGACACTCGATCTCGATCCGCCTCCATCTCGATCGCTAGCTATTCCCCCTTGCCGCCGAGCACCCCCCGCACCCTTCCCCGCTCCACCGCTGCCGATGACCCACCTTACCCTCCCCCGCTCCACCGCCGCCGACGACCCACCGTACCTTCCCCCGCTCCACCGTCACAAATGAATGCAACTAAAAATCCAAAAAAAACAAATTTGATTATATTTTCAAATAACAAATTTGATGATATTTTCAAATAACAAATAACAAAATATTATTAGATGCAACAAAAAAATTATTTATGGCGCACCGCTGGCTGGTGCACCATTGCTATAAAAAACATACTAATGGCGCACCGCCAGGGGGTGCGCCATTAGTAATCTTCCCCCTAGCTAGCTAATTCGCCCGATCCCTTCGTCCCTCCCTCCACTCCCCCTCGCTCCACACCCGCTCCGACGACCCCCGCGCCCCGCCTCGCCTTCTCGGTCCTCGCCGCCAACCCACTGCGCCGCCGCCCCACCCATTGCACTGCCGCTCGGTCTCCTCCGCCCGTAAGCCCCCCTCCTCCTCTGCCCGTCCATCGCCTTCAGCCTCCTGCCCCACCCACCGCCGCCCCACCCGCTGCTACGCCACCATCGTCGTCGTCCTTGACCTCCTCTCCCCTCCTCTGAAGAAGCACTGAATTTTTGGCCCCCCTCTCTCTCACGCTCGCTCGGCCCCTCTGTTAGGTTTTCCCCCACCCCACCCAAGCGCGCCGCCGACTGTCTCCCTCCTCCAACTCCGACCCCTCCACGCCTCACCGCCGGCGCCGCCGCCCCCCGACTTCGCCCCGCCCTCACCGCCTGACGCCGGTGAGTTCCTCGTCTCTCTGTCTCCTCTCTCGTGTGTACTGCTCTAGTGTGAACTGCTAGTTTGGATTGGTGGCTGCCAGTGAAACAATTTTGTATGGTGCTGGCAATGTTGTTGGTATTGTCAATGCTTAGTGTGATTTTGTTGGTACAGCCAATGATCCTGCTAGTGTGAATTGGCTGCTGCTGCTAGTTCGGTTGCCTGATGTGCTTCTGTATGGTGCGTGGTAGATAGTGGCTACTGTGACATCAAATTAGCAACTTTTGGACGACGACATAACTGAATTTTTGGTCTAACACCAAGATCTCCTACTCCTGATCAATTGAACAAAACCCACTGTTGATTGTATCAATTGAACAAAGCTGCAGGGTACATTATGTTAAAGATTTCCTACTTTAGTGATTTTTAGGAAGAGCACTTAAAAAATTTAGTCAACATTGATTTCCTACTTTAGTCAAAAATTATTTGAATTAGTTTTAGTGCAACAGAGGCAACTCAGAGTTTGAAAATGGCATTAAATGAATTTGTTTTTGGGGTAAATTCTATTATGAAATAATTCTTACTGTTATTTAAAATATAAATGAAATGATTTGGAACACCAAGCAAGAGTTATGTTTCAAGTTGCTGAACCTTTTCATATAAGCTTGCAAAAGATTTAATTGATCATACAAAAAATGAAAAACGAAGGTCATACCGATCCTAGTTGGTATTATTTTTCATGGCTAGAAGATATATTGTTGTACCCCGAGTCAAGGGAAGGAGTTTGCTGGGTTTTGTCTCCGACCATCGTGTCGTGATGATTTTGCAGGTACCCCGAGAGGCCCTTGAGTTTGCCGGAATATCGATTAACTTCCGTTCCGGCAAATTCGGGTACTCCATATGTCCCATTTTCAGCAAAGGTCATGCTGAAATTTTTCGTGAATTTTAGCATGACTTTGCTAAAAATAGGACATATGGGGTACTTGCGACAAATGCATGGGCGGGGTATCTTAGTACTTAATTAAGTAGGATCAACTGCCTCTTGTGTTATACATATAGAAGTGTGATATCAACTCATAGTTATTACTAATGTCAGTTGCTCGTCATCGATAAACCCTAATCTGGAAGAGGGACCACTCATCCTATGTAGTTTTGAATTATGAACATAGGAAATGTCGTCATCGGACGACGAAAGTCTCCCGGGGGAGTGCGACTGGTGCCACGATGATCGAGGTCTGTGCGACAGGCCTCACCTGGACGATGATTGGCGCTTCAGCATTAAGCTCGAGGAGACCTTCGAAGTTGAAACGGTATGCAACGACGACAATTGTTTTTTCATAATTAAGCATGACTTCAACTATTTCAATGTGTAATTTTCATCTTTTACAATTCGAGTATAGCTTATCCCATGCCATGCAAGACGCTATGTCTTGGAGAGGATGAATTTTGAAGACCATGAAATTTCTGAAACAAAGAAAATTCACCTAAGGACGCATCGCGATGTGGACTTTGAAATAAATCTGTATAATTCTGGGAGCGTAACCCATTTTGATTGCAAAAATTAGGAAGCATTTTACAAGATGTATGGTTTTGATGAGAGTATGCTTGTCACCATGGATCTTGATAATCCTGACATCGACCAAGACAATATGGACATTTGGGTCCTTGTTGAAACTACTAGGGAAAATCTTATACACAAAATCTTAGCAGCAGCGTGGTACAAAAAGAGGCGCTACTGCTAATTATCAGCAGCGCGGGAACAAAACAAGCGCTACTGCTACACAGTTAGCAGTAGCACTACTGAGGTGAGATACCCGCCACCCTAGATTTAGCAGCAGCGCGCTCCTGCTACCCGCGCTACTGTAACGAATAGCTATAGCGAGGTGAGATACCTCACGCTACTACTGAGGTTGTCCACCCCACACCAGACCGGCACACTGACCCTGATCGACCCCCACCCCACCAAACTCTCTCTCTCTCCTCTCATCCACATCCGCCGCCGCACTCATCCGCCCGGCGATCCCACCGGCCGGCGCCTTCCGCCCTCATCCTCTCCACCTTCCCCCACCTTCTATCCATCTATATGCCCCTAGACTAGATCGAGCAGGCGGGCGCCGTCAGATCGGGAACGGTCATGCCCACGGCGGGGCATCTAGATCCGCGCCGCCGTCGATCCAGGACGCGACGTTCGGCTCCTTCTCCACATCCACGCCAAGGGTGACGAGGAGTGAGGGGGCTTCCTCCCCGCGCTCTCTCTCGGGACGCCGACATCTCCGACCCATGACGAGCAGCTCAGTCAAGGTATCACCCCCCCCCCCCCCCCCCCTCTCTAATTGCATCTGATCTGGGCTTCTCTCCAGAACTAGTGCGTGAAGGATTTTTCCCCTTTCTTCTTCCCCGAGCACGAATCCATGGCGGCACGCAGCACAGGTTTGTCCCGGTCGTTGGCGTCTTCGTGGCCCCGCCGCAAACCTTGGTCCTTCGATCCTGTACAGAGAGTCGCCGTATGCGTACGACCCGCCGCTCAATTGCAGAATACCCCTCGATGGATTTCCTGGGAGAAAATATAACAAATGCATGCTAAGGACGGTAAGATTTTCTGCAGTGCTCTCTTTTTTCTGGTTGGTAGAGCAAGATTTTGTAGTTTATTTCCATTGCATTTGCTATGTTTGTCGGTAGGGCTATGTCAGGCCAGTGAGAAGCGTGAGAAAAAAATATTTTGTATCAGGAGTACCTTTTTTTATCAGTGACAATTTGTCTGAATATTATCTGAAAAATGCAAGTGTTTGTCTGTCTGAAATCAGTCTGTATGTGTGTTTTCAGTTTGACAGCAAAAACAAAATTCTGCCATACGCCACAACAACATGAAGCAATGAACTTGGCTTTCAGAACAACATCCATCATATACAAAAGATTATATAATATGCACTAGAGTCTTTCTAGTTAGCCAGACTGATTTTGACATATTCTAAACCATAAACTGAAGTTTAACATGTCCAAAAGATAGCTACAGCCACTAGGAAAATGGTAGCTGGCGTCTTCAACTGCTACTACTTACTAGTAGCTGATTAGCTAAGGGGAGGTTTGCTGTTGCTTGTTGCTACAATAGAACCCTATGGTGTTCTCCCGGTCGACCGGTTACTGCATCTTGAGCCTCAGCTCCAGATACGCTTGTTCGCTTGAACAAACCAGCTGTTTGGTAGATATATACATTTCCTTCTTGCTGCCTCTTTGTGGGGTTGCGATTTTTTACTCCATGTCGGATTTGTCGCAGAGTCTAGGAAATGGCAAACACAGCGATCCATTTGAATCTGGAAATGACAAATCTGTTTGGTTTGCTTTCTTGACTTGATAGGATCGTGATTTGGTGGTCGAGCCTATGTCAACCACTGGTTCCACTCAGCCGAGCAGGCCAGACATAAGGTCTTCACCTTGAGCATCCAGTGAGAGTGTCAGGGCTCGCAATTCAGGTAAAATTATACTGCACTTTTACTAGCCATATAAGATCCAACGGTTTCAAAGACTGTGTTTGATAACTGAGTTCATACATATCATGCGTAGGTTCTAGTTCCAGATCAGCTGCCCTGCCACCAGCAGCACCACAAGCAGGGGCTGCAAACCCTTTACGTTTCGATGCAAAGACTATACATTTCTCCGTAAATGCCTGGGTAAGGAAGAAGCCACCTTTCTCTTCACAGTATGAATGCGTAATTGTGTAATATTTGCTGTAAGTAGGAAGTTAATTTTTTATATGTGCTAGTTGACAAGTGAGGAGTTCTGTAATCCACTGCATCATTTCGGCATACAAATTTGTTTGTTCTTATATGTGCCTTCGGACTAGCCATTGTGGAGGGAGGGGAAGGCAGGCCTGGGATGCTATCTACACCGACTGTATCAAGTGGCAAACTTTCTGTTGCGTCCTAGTTATCTCCCAGCTTTCATAATTATCACACTGCTTGTCTCATGCTAGATAGTTCATTATTTTGATTGGTAGTTGTTGTTACACTATTTTGTAGTTGCTACTTTTTATGTGCTCGTGGCGAAGCTAACCAAGCTCAAGAACATAACGATGAATCATTTGTTTGTCTGTTTTCGTTGCCATTTTGAAGTGGTAATCAGAAAAGCAAAATTGAGTGATGATCTTGATTAATTTCTCAAGGGAGTATTCACCAAAGAACTGAGTCCGAGTTGTTACATGTCTCAAATTTTATTGAGGTCAAAATTATACAAATGTGAATATTGGCCATTCTGCTTCTTCCTGTCCATTTCTTGTATAAGCAGTTTACCAAGTCTTCTCCAATAGTAATGCGTATGTCATGTATGTTCCTATTCGCTCCCAATTTCCTGAATATCTATGATCTGAATATGCATAATTTTGATAAATTTGGCAGGCACTCAGGAAGGTGCCAAGGAGATGCTGGACCAAGGCGTGGAGGCACTATGAGCTGAAGAGCACATAGCTGCAGATGCTGGAGGCTGGCCTGGTGAGCCGAGGATTGGAGGTAGCGCTGATTGGTGTTTTTATGGAGAGATAGGATGCCACTGTTTGGTGTTTTTATGCATTTTGGTTTGCTTGTAACTGTGTTTGCACTAGCTGGGAGTAAGTGACTTGGCAAGAAGTGTAGGTGTTTTAATTGAAGGCATGAAAAGCCATGACAATATGTATGCTCTTACAGGATGTGCTCTAATGCCGCTGGTTTATTATAAATCTTGGATTAGTAATGATGTGTAATGCTGTTGGTTTATTGCAAATATGTGTTTGTTTTAGTTGGAATTGTATGTATAGAATGGAATTGGTGGATTTTATTTTTTAATTCCTAATTAGTTAGTAGTAGCGTGGGAAAACACCAAACGCCTTACTACTACTTCGGTAGTAGTAGCGTGGTTTTGCATCCACGCCTACTAACTTTTTAGTAGTAGCACTTTTTAGTAGTAGCGCCGGAAAAAACCTGAGGCGCTACTACTATTTCATTACTAGTAGCGCGGGTTGCGCCCGCGCTACTACTAAAATGTTAGTAGTAGCGTGGGTTTCACCCGCGCTACTACTAACTATTAGCTGTAGCGCGATACTAGTAGCGCGAGTACCCGCGCTGCTAGTAGCCATTTTACCCGCGCTGCTAGTAGCCTTTTTCTTAGTAGTGTGATACGCCTCCAGTTCTACCGCTATATGAGTTTCTCAAACATAGTTATTAGCTAATTTATATTGTTTATTTCAAAATAGTTGATAGCTTATTTTCATTGACAGCTTATTTTGTTTGTTCAAAGAATGTGTGGGAGATGGTAGACAAAACCCACTACACCGATGGCTTCGAATTAACAACTTACAAGGAGAAAAATCATCTGGTTGGATTTTGTACTGACATTGAGAATTACAATATCTATAATCAAACTCCTCAACATTATGGTCAATACGTGTCACTAGTGCATGTGTTCAACTACAGTAACTACCATGGAGATACCCTGGTAAGATTTTTACTATTACGACATCCGTGCATCTTTTGCATACTTCTAAAACTAGTACATCATTGCTAACTATGAAGTTATTACTATGTTTTTCAACAGATAATCCTAAAGAATTGTGTGCCTCATTTGATGTATCAGAAAGGTAGTCTTAATGTTTTAAACATACAGCCAGGTCATCCTACGAATCTCAACTGTCCATACGAGATTTCTAAAAGAAGTGGAGACATGAAAATCAAAGGATGGAAAAAAATGTATGGACAGTCGTAAGGAGGTTCTTGGAAGCAAAAGGAAGCAAAGCGCAAGAATTGGAGACAGGATGTTCTCCATTCTCCATAATGGAGAGTCAGGGTCTATATTGTTTTATGCTATTTTATCTTAAATAGGGTATTTAGGTCCTGCCTAATACTGATGATCATGTGCTAAGAACAATTAAGTAGGGTTGGTTCGATGACTATCAAGATGATAATCGTATGACTTGTTATTAATAACGAGTAGAAGTTGTATGATAATGATTAGTAGGACTTGTTAGGATTAGTATTACTTTCGACAAACTCGCTACTCACGGTCTCGAGACTTGTAATGTTCTATCTTTGTTCGGTCTTTTGAATTCGGAGACTAATATGATGAATTCTATTCGGAGACTAATCTTCTATTGTATTCGATGAATCTACTCTTGATGTGTGGTGCTGTCTATATTCTGTCCAATAATATATTTTGTAACCTGTGCAAAAATTAGAAAAGTAAAAAAACCTAATATTCATACTAATGGCGCATCACCCCACAGTGCGCCATTAGTATGCCAAAGAACATGGGTAAATATGGCCCCCTGGGAGGCATACTAATGGCGCATGTTGGTCTACACTAATGGCACACGGCGTGGTGCGCCATTAGTATATAATACTAGTGGCGTGGTACTAGTGGCGCACCAGTAGTGCGCCATTAGTAGGCAAAACTGGTGCGCCACTAGTAGGCCTTTTCCTAGTAGTGTTAGTCCCAAAAATAATATAAAAATTTGCCAAAAGTATATGAAAGTGGTAGAATATTGGCATGAAACAATAAAAAATTATAGATACGACACAGATGGATCAGTAACAGGTCAGTACCAGATTTGAGCCAGGTCACAAAAACCCACTAGTTCTGAGCCTAATGTCTAACGCGGAGCACTGACGAGCTGATTTGGCCGCGAAAATGGCAGGTGGGTCCCACCTGTGGGGTCGATGCATGGTTTACCCCATTGCCACCTCGAGAATCTAGGAGTTGACTGCAAAAACATATATCAAGTGAATCAATAAGATACCCCATTATCACCACGGGTATTCACAGCAAGACATACATCAAGTGCTCTCAAAGCCATAAAAGTATTCAATTTGATAATAACGAAATCCCAATGGGAAAACTCAATTCATCGCAACAAGATAGAGAGGGAGAAACACCATATGGTTCAACTATATTAACAAAGCTCGTGATACATCAAGATAGTGCCAAATCAAGAAGACGAGAGAGAGAGAGAGACATAAAGAGATCAAATACATAGCTACTAGTACAAACCCTCAGCCCCGAGGGTGGACTACTCCCTCCTCATCATGGTGGCCGCCAGGATGATGAAGATGGCCTCCGGTGATGATTTCCCCCTCCGACGTGATGCAGGAAAAGGATCAAGATTGGTTTTTCATAGCTACAGAGTCATGCATCAGCGGAACTTCTGATCTAGTGTTATTTCTGGAGGTTTCTGTATTTATAGGATTTTTGGCGTCGGTCTCACGTCTAGATGGGCTTCGAGGGGCCCACTACCCACCAGCACACGACCAACGCCTCTGGCGCGCCCTGGTGGGTAGTGGACACCTCCTACACCTTCTTTTCCTCCCACGAAGCTTCTAGTGCCTCTTTTGTTCCAAAAAAATCATCAAAAAGTTCCGTTGCATTTGGAGAACTTTTATTTCTACACAAAAAACAACACCACGGTAGTTCTGCTGAAAACAACATCAGTCCGGGTTAGTTCCACTCGAATCATACCGAAACCATATAGAATTATTGTAAACATGGCATGACTACTTCATAAATTATAGATACGTTGGAGACGTATCAGCCACCATAACTTAACTCATGCAATTATTTAAACCCATGCATATACTAACATCTCTCGACTGGTTCGTGATACGTCTCCAACGTATCTACAATTTTTTATTGTTCCATGCTGCTATATGATCAATCTTGGATGTTTTATAATCATTTTATAGTCATTTTACGTCATTTTTTGGTACTAACCTATTGACATAGTGCCAAGTACCAGTTGTTGTTTTTTTGCATGTTTTTTACATCACAGAAAATCAATACCAAACGGAGTCCAAATGCAACAAAACTTTACGGAGATTTTTTATGGACAAGAAGACACCTAATGGGCCAAGGCTGCGCCTGGGGGGGGGTGCTCCGAGGAGAGCACAACCCACCAGGGCGCGCCAGGAGGCCCAGGCGCGCCCTAGTGGGTTGTGCCCACCTCGGGTGCCCCCCAGACCGCCTCTTTGCTCTATAAATACCCCAATATTCTAGAAACCCTAGGGGAGTCGACAAAAATCAATTCCAGCCGCCGCAGAGTCCAGAACCACCAGATCCGATCTAGACACCATCACGGAGGGGTTCACCACTTCCATTGGTGCCTCTCCGATGATGCATGCGTCGTTCTTTGTAGAACTTCGGGTCTGTAGTTAGTAGCTAGATGTCTTCCTCTCTCTCGTTTGATTCTCAATACAATGGTCTCTTGGAGATCCATATGATGTAACTCTTTTTGCTGTGTGTTTGTTGGGATCGGATGAACTTTGAGTTTATGATCAGATCTATCTTTTTATAACCATGAAAGTTATTTGAGTTTCTTTGATCTATTATATGCATAATTTCTTATATACTCTAAGATATTTGGGTTTTGTTTGGCCAACTTGATATATTTATCTTGCAATGGGAAGAGGTGCTTTGTAGTGGGTTCGATCTTATGGTGCTTGATTCCAGTGACAGAAGGGGAACCGACACGTATGTATCGTTGCCACTAAGGATAAAACGATGGGGTCTATCTCGACGTAGATATATCTTGTCTACATCATGTCATTGTTCTTATTGCGTTACTCCGTTTCTCCATGGACTTAATACACTAGATGCATGCTGGATAGCGGTCGATGTGTGGATTAATAGTAGTAGATGCAGGCAAGAGTCGGTATACTAATCTTGGACGTGATTCCTATATAATGATCATTGCCTGGATATTGTCATGAGTATTTGAAGTCTATCAATTGCCCAACAGTAATTTGTTTACCCATCGTTTGTTATTTTTCTCGAGAGAAGCCACTAGTGAAACCTACGGCCCCGGGTCTCTTTCTCATATTATTTGCCTTCGCGATCTATTTTATTTCCCTTTTATTTTCAGATCTATCAAATACAAAAATACAAAAATTCCTTGTTGCAATTTATTTTATATGGCGTTCGATCTATCAGTCTACTACAATTTATCTCACGTTCATTTGTCAATTTCTAGCGCCGCTACCCGAAAGGGATTGACAACCCCTTTTACACGTAGGGTTGCGAGTAGTTGTTATTTGTGTGCAGGTGTTGTTTACGTTCTGTTGCTTGGTTCTCCTACTAGTTCGATAACCTTGGTTTCACATCTGAGGGAAATACCTACCGCCGCTGTGCTGCATCATCCCTTCCTCTTTAGGGAAATACCGACATAGCTTCAAGCGACATCAAAAGGAATTTTTGGCGCTGTTGTCGGGGAGGATCTTCAACATATACCAGGTTCCTAATCACAAACCTCATCTCCTTGCAATTTAAATTACTTGCCATTTTCCTCTCGTTTTCCTCTCCCCCACTTCACAAAAAATTGTTGTTTTATTCTCCCTTCTTTTTCGTTTGTCGTTTTCCCGTCAGATCTATCCTTTGCTTGCAATCATGAGTGGTTTCAGTATGGCACCAACAGATGATGACCTAACTCCTAAGATTGGACATACGTGTAATCTGGATGCTAAAACATTTATATTGGGGCAAGGGAATGTTATGGGAAAGGAACTTATCCGAGAATTTTTCAATTGTGTGGGAAATCTAGGTCTAGATGATGCTCCTATATTTAGAACTACTAGATCTTATGCGGATGATATTTCTGCACTAGTTCTAAAACTAGAAAGTAAATTTATCCGTACTCATCCTACTTTGCAAAGATTATTTTTTGAGCTTCCCATTATAAAGAATCCAAAAGCTAAAAAGTTAGCCACTCTCGTTCTTATGAATGAATTTGACTACATAATACGAGAAGCTAGGGAAATCTATGATTTTTATGGTATGAATCGTGAAAAGCCTATAATAGATGAAATTCTCTACAATAGTGATTATGCGTTAAGACATTTGCTTGGGGATAATAAGATCTTTGATGAGAACCTTAGAAAGGAAGTCCCAATCCTAGATGTAATTCAACAAGTTTTTAATAATGTTAATCAACATTATTCTTGGATTGTTGCTGGAAAACAACGTGGTTATGACAATGAGAAACTTAATAATTCTAAGGTTTCTATGGACAATATGTTTTATGTTGTTTTTACAAAGCACCCTGATGAAAATACCTCTAAGGGAATTAAGAAGAAGGATGACAAAACATAGATCCTTACTTTATGCCTAGCTAAGGGCGTAAAACTATTGCGCTTGTTGGGAGGCAACCCAATGAATAAAATTTAGTTTTTGCTTTCTGCTACCTGTTTTTGAGTGTTAGCACAATTATGCTACTGTTATGATTGTGATTTTTTATGTTTTAATTAGTGTTTGTGCCAAGTAAATCCTTTATGATCTTCTTGGGTGATAGTTGTTTGATC
This sequence comes from Triticum urartu, assembly GCF_003073215.2. NCBI lineage: Eukaryota > Viridiplantae > Streptophyta > Magnoliopsida > Poales > Poaceae > Triticum > Triticum urartu. The sequence continues at coordinate 45,734,088 of NC_053022.1, forward strand.
TTGCTGAAAAAACAGAAACTTTTGCGCTCACGAAAATAACTCTCATTTTTAATCAGAGAGCGATAAAATACCCATTCCTTTTGTAGTAGATCAATATACAACTTTCTCTGGTCGTCCTAAATTTTTTCAGAGTTTTTGGAGTTACAGAAGTATTCGAAACATCTAGATTGCTACAGACTGTTCTGTTTTTGATAGATTCTGTTTTCTTTGTGTTGTGCTTATTTGATGGCTCTATGGTTTTCTTTGATGAGTTTTTGCCATAGAAAAGTCAGAATACAATAGATATAATGCAAGAACAAAATATAAATTTGTTTACTATAGAACTTATAGTAGTGATTTGTTTTCTTATACTAACGGATCTCACGAAGGCTTTTGTTGAGTTTTGTGTGATTGAAGTTTTCAAGTTTTGGGTTATCTTACGATGGATGAAGGAATAAGGAGTAAGAAGAGCCTAAGCTTGGGGATGCCCCGGCATCCCAAGCTATTATCCAAAAGAGAGCAAGCAACTAAGCTTGGGGATGCCCCCGAGTGGCATCCCCTCTTTCTTATAACGACCATCGGTATTTTACTCGAAGCTATATTTTTATTCGCCACATACTATGTGTTTTGCTTGGAGCTTCTTGTATGATATGAGTTTAGCTTGTTTTCTTTTGTGTTTTAAATCTTGATTCCTTGCTGGACACACCTATTTGAGAGAGCCAAAATTATGTCATGACTTGTTAGAATTGCTCTCTATGCTTCACTTCAATTTTTATGAGCTATGGACTTGCTGTAGTGCTTCACTTATATCTTTTTGAGCACGGTGTGCTTTAGTATTTTTGAAGAAATTATCCCTTGATTCAATTAAATTAATTTAAGAGAAAGAAATGTTATGCTCATGATCTTCACTTATATTTGTTTGAGCTTATCAAAAGCAACATATGAAAATTAGTCCCAAAGTGATAGATATCCAAGAAGGATATAATAAAAACTTTCATGAAGATCATTGGACAAAATAAACTTGATTCTTAGTAATAGTTTTGAGATATGATGATGTGATATGTGAGTTATGTTGATGAGTAATTATGTTTTAGTAAGAATATTGGTGTTAAGGTTTGCGATTCCCTATGCAAGCACAAAAGTCAATAATTATGCAATGAAATTATATCCTACTTGTGGTGCATTATTCGGTGTTAATTATGCTTAGTGCTCGCTTATGAGATTATTTGTTTCTTGGTTGGTCGCTTCTCAATTTTTTGCTAGCCTTCATTTTGCACTAAGTATGATCACTACTTGTACATCCAAAAAACTTTAAACCAGTTTTGCCACATGAGTCCACTATATCTACCTATATGTGGTATTCTTTTGCCGTTCTAAGCAAATTTGTATGTGTCGTCTCTAACTTTCAAAATAAACTTCTCTTTTGTGTGTTCGTTTCGCTCGCAGAGCGGTGAGGGGTGGCTAATATTTTCCATGCTAGATGTGTTATTATCATGATGAGTGTTTATTCACTTGTCGTTGCACGAGAGTAAGGCAAAGGTATTAGGGATGCCCAGTGACGAAATGAAAAATAAATTTACTTTATGTTGTCAAATAATAAATTCCTTGGAAAGTGTTGGTATGGAAGGCACCCGTGGATACGGTTACCCATGGTAAGTGAAAGTATGGTGCAAAAAGGAATAAACTTTTTTTTGTTTAGCAACTGCCTATGATATATGTAGCATGGAAAGTGTTGGGAGCTCAAAGTCGTTTCTGTTGGTGCAAAAAGTGTGCCACCCAAAATGTTTTTATCTCTCAATTTTCGCTTTGAGCTCTGGCACCTCTACAAATCCATACTTCCCTCTACGAAGGGACTTTCTTTTACTTTATGAAATTTTTATTTTTTTTAATTTGAGTCTCCATCTTCTCTTATAAAATAACCAACTAGGAGGCACTATGATCGTACTTGAGCATTGGGTGTAGTTAATATGCGAGTGTGTTTCATGAATGGATCAATGATTGAGCATGATGGGCTAGGATAGCATATTTTAGCATTGATATTTTTGAAAGACATGGTTGCTTGTTGATATGCTTGAGTATTTAAGTTATCATGTCAAAACTAGACTATTTCTTTGAACAATATAAAAGTCCAAATGTCCATGCTATGAAGAAAAGAATATGATATGACATGTTAGGCAGCATTCCACATAAAAAATTCTGTTTTTATCACTTACCTACTCGAGGACGAGTAGGAGTTAAGCTTGGGGCTGCTGATATGTCTCCAACGTATCTATAATTTTTTATTGTTCCATGCTGTTAAATTATCAATCTTGGATGTTTTATAATCATTTTATATCATTTTTTGGTACTAACCTATTGACATAGTGCCAGGTGCCAGGTGCTGTTTTTTGCATGTTTTTTACATCGCAGAAAATAAATACCAAACAGAGTCCAAATGCAACGAAACTTTACAGAGATTTTTTATGGACCAGAAGACATCTAATGGGCCAAAGTTGCGCCTGGGGGGGGTGCTCCATGGAGAGCACAACCCACTAGGGCGCCAGGAGGCCCAGGCGCGCCCTGGTGGGTTGTGCCACCTTGAGTGCCCCCCGGACCGCCTCTTTGCTCTATAAATACCCCAATATTCCAGAAACCCTAGGGGAATCGATAAAAATCAATTCCAGCCACCGCAGAGTCCAGAACCACCAGATCCAATCTAGACACCATAACGGAGGGGTTCACCACTTCCATTGGTGCCTCTCTGATGATGCGTGGGTAGTTCTTCGTAGACCTTCGGGTCCGTAGTTAGTAGATAGATGGCTTCCTCTCTCTCGTTTGATTCTCAGTACAATGGTCTCTTGGAGATTCATATGATGTAACTCTTTTTGTGGTGTGTTTGTTGGGATCGGATGAACTTTGAGTTTATGATCAGATCTATCTTTCTATATCCATGAATGTTATTTGAGTTTCTTTGATCTCTTATATGCATGATTGCTTATAGCCTCGTACTTCTTCTCTGATATTTGGGTTTTGTTTGGCCAACTTGATCTATTTATCTTGCAATGGGAAGAGGTGCTTTGTAGTGGGTTCGATCTTACAGTGCTTGATCCCAGTGACAAAAGGGGGAACCGACACGTATGTATCGTTGCTACTAAGGATAAAATGATGGGGTCTATCTCTACATAGATAGATCTTGTCTACATCATGTCATCGTTCTTGTTGCATTACTCCGTTTCTCCATGAACTTAATACACTAGATGCATGATGGATGGCGGTCGATGTGTGGAGTAATAGTAATAGATGCAGGTAGGAGTCGATCTACTAATCTTGGACATGATGCCTATATAATGATCATTGCCTGGATATCGTCATGCGTATTTGAAGTTCTATCAATTGCCCAACAGTAATTTGTTTACCCACCGCTTGCTATTTTTCTCGAGAGAAGCCACTAGTGAAACCTACGGCCCCCGGGTCTCTTTCTCATATTATTTGCCTTTGCGGTCTATTTTATTTGCCTTTTATTTTCAGATCTTTTAAATCCAAAAATCCAAAAATACCTTGCTGCAATTTATTTTATTTGGTGTTCGATCTATCAATCTACTACAATTTATCTCACGTCCGTTTGCCAATTTCTGGCGTCGCTAGCCGAAAGGGATTGACAACCCCTTTTATATGCCGGGTTGCGAGTAGTTGTTATTTGTGTGCAGGTGTTGTTTATGTTGTGTTGCTTGGTTCTCCTACTGGTTCGATAACCTTGGTTTCATGATACGTCTCCAATGAATCTATAATTTTTGATTGTTCCATGTTATTATATTATCTGTTTTGAATGTTTAATGGGCTTTAATATGCTCTTTTATATTATTATTGGGACTAACATATTAACTAGAGGCCCAGTGCCAGTTTCTGTTTTTTTACCTATTTTAGTGTTTCACAGAAAAGGAACATCAAACACAATCCAAATCAAACAAAACCTTCGCGAGGATCTTTCTTGGAACAAACGCAAACCAGGAGACTTGGAGTGGAAGTCTGGAAGTCCGCGAGGTGGCCATGAGATAGGAGGGCGCGCCCAGGGTTAGGCGTGCCCCCACCCTCATGAGCCCCACGGAGCTCCACCAATGTGGTTCTTTCGCCTATATATACTCTTATACCCTAAAAACATCAGGAGGACCCACGAAACCACTTTTCCACGCCGCAACCTTCTGTACCTGTGAGACCCCATCTGGGGCCTTTTCCGGCGATCTGCTGGAGTGTGATTCGATCACGGAGGGCTTCTACATCAACACCATAACCTCTCCGATGATGTGTGAGTAGTTTACCACAGACCTTCGGGTCCATAGTTATTAGCTAGATGACTTCTTCTCTCTCTTTGGTTCTCAATACAAAGTTCTCCTCGATGTTCTTGGAGATCTATTCGATGTAGTACTTTTTTGCATTGTGTTTGCCGAGATCCGATGAATTTTGGATTTATGATTAAGTTTATCTATAAATAATATTTGGTTCTTCTCTGAATTCTTATACGCATGATTTGATATCTTTGCAAGTCTCTTCAAATTATCGGTTTAGTTGGGCCTACTAGATTGATCTTTCTTGCAATGGGAGAAGTGCTTAGCTTTGGGTTCAATCTTGCGGTGTCCTTTCCCAGTGACAGTAGGGGCAGCAAGCACGTATTGTATTGTTGCCATTGAGGATAAAAAGATGGGGTTTATATCATATTGCTTGAGTTTATCCCTCTACATCATGTCATCTTGCTTAAAGCGTTACTTTGTTCTTATGAACTTAATACTCTAGATGCATGCTGGATAGCGGTCGATGTGTGGAGTAATAGTAGTAGATGCAGAGTTGTTTCAGTCTACTTAACATGGACGTGATGCCTATATTCATAATCATTGCCTAGATATTCTCATAACTATGAGCTCTTCTATCAATTGCTCGGCAGTAATTTGTTCACCCACCGTAATACATGCTATCATGAGAGAAGCCACTGGTGAAACCTATGGCCCCCGGGTCTCTTTCTTATTATATTGCATCTCTTTTTATTTACATCGCATATCATTTACTATTTTGCAATCTTTACTTTCCAATCTATACAACAAAAATACCAAAAAAATATTTATCTTACTATCTTTATCAGATCTCACTTTCGCAAGTGACCGGGAAGGGATTGACAATCCCTTTATCACGTTGGTTGCGAGGTTCTTAATTGTTTGTGCTGGTACTAGGTGAGTTGCGTGTTATCTCCTACTGGATTGATACCTTGGTTCTCAAAAACTGAGGGAAATACTTACGCTACTTTGCTGCATCACCCTTTCCTCTTCAAGGGAAAACCAACGCATGCTCAAAAGGTAGCAAGAAGGATTTCTGGCGCCGTTGCCGGGGAGATCTACGGTCAAGTCAAGACATACCAAGTATCCATCATAAACTCTTCTCCCTCGCATTACATTATTTGCCATTCGCCTCTCATTTTCCTCTACCCCACTTCACCTTTGCCGTTTTATTCGCCCTTTTCCGTTTGCCTTCTTTCGCTTGCTTCTTGTGTGTCTGTGTGTTAGATCGTTTGTTTCGCCTTCATGGCTAGTCCGTCTATCATTTTTAGTACTCCCGATAATGAAGTTCTTAATTTTAAACAAAGGGAGGGAGAAAATCTAAAAGATGCTTGGTATAGAATTTGCAATGCTCAAAATAGATCCACTAGAAAGCAATCTACTTCCGTTCTTGTTCGCAATTTTTATGTTGGCATCACCCCTTGGAATAGATATATTCTTGATACCATTACCGGAGTGAATTTCTTGGGTGACCATACTTTTGATTCTTATAATGCTATGATAGATTTGTTAGGTGCACCACCTCTTTTGGTCAATGGAACTATTTTAACCTTGGAACATGTGATGCAAAGGCTTGATATTATAGAAAATAAAATTGCCACCATAGAGTTGATCGAGAATTTGGATAAAAAGATTCACAACCTAATTACCTAATATGGATCTAAGGTAGGAGTTACTCTGAATTTTTTTAGGGAAAAGGAACCCATAGTTAATGAAAAGATAGATCAAGATTCCACTAGAATTGATAAACTTGAGGATATTATTACCAACTTGGGGTCTGTTCTTTCGGTTGTTAACACCTCAAACCCTCCTCCTACCAAAGTTGCCAAGTTTATGTATGTTCCTAAAAATAAGGGTGAATCCTCTAGTAAGGAGAACGAAGATCTCAAATCAATAAGTGTTCACCCCAACCTTTTCGCTATCATTAAGGAACCTTTTGCTACAAATGAATTTATTGATTTCTTGCCTAGGAGTTTGATCTTCAACAAAAATAAAGAACCTCCTAAGGAGTTTGAGTGTTCAATTGAAGAATTGCCTACCAAGGATGACAATACCTAGATCTATTCTTGCTTTGATGCCTAGCTAGGTACGTTAAACGATAGCGCTTGTTGGGAGGCAACCCAATTTTATTTTACTTTTTGTTCCTGTTTAGTAATAAATAATTTATCTAGCCTATGCTATTATTGTGTTTTTTATGTTTTAGTTAGTGTTTGTGCCAAGTAAATCCTTTAGGATCTTCTTGGGTGATTGTTGTTTGATCTTGCCGAAAAAAACAGAAAGTATGCGCTCACGAAAATAATCTCCATTTTTTACCAGGGAGCGGTAAAATACCAATTCCAACTGCAGTCGATCAATTTACAAATTATATAGGCCGTCCTAAGTTTTCAGAATATTTGGAGTTACAGAAGTATTCGAAACCTCCAGATTGCTACATACTGTTCTGTTTTAACAGATTCTGTTTTTCGTGTGTTGTTTGCTTATTTTGATGGATCTATGGCTAGTATCGGGGGGTATGAACCATAGAGAAGTTGGAATAAAGTAGGTTTAACACCAATATAAATAAATAATTAGTTAATTACAGTACATTAAAGTGGTGGTTTGTTTTCTTATACTAACGGAGCTCATGAGATTTTCTGTTAAGTTTTATGTTGTGAAGTTTTCAAGTTTTTGGGTAAAGGTTTGATGGATTTTGGAACAAAGAGTGGCAAGTGCCAAAGCTTGGGTATTCCCAAGGCACCCCAAGGTAAAATTCAAGGACAACCAAAAGCCTAAGCTTGGGGATGCCCCGGAAGGCATCCCCTCTTTCGTCTTCGTCTATCGGTAACTTTACTTGAGGCTATATTTTTATTCACCACATGATATGTGTTTTGCTTGGAGCGTCGTGTATGATTTGAGTCTTTTCTTTTTAGTTTACCACAATCATCCTTGCTGTACACACCTTTTGGGAGAGACACCCATGAGTCACAATTTATTAGAATAAGCTATGTGCTTCACTTATATCTTTTGAGCTAGATAATTTTGCTCTAGTGCTTCACTTATATCTTTTTAGAGCACGGTGATGGTTTTATTTTATAGAAACTATTGATCTCTCATGCTTCACTTATATTATTTTGACAGTCTTTTAGAACAGCATGGTATTTGCTTTGGTTATAAAATTAGTCCTAATATGACGGGCATCCAAGATGGGTATAATAAAAACTTTCATATAGAATGCATTATGAGAAGTTTGATACTTGATAATTGTTTTGAGATATAAAGATGGTGATATTAGAGTCGTGCTAGTTGAGTAATTGTGAAATTGAGAAATACTTGTGTTGAGGTTTGCAAGTCCCATAGCATGCACGTATGGTAACCGTTCTGTGACAAATTTGAAGCATGAGGTGTTCTTTGATTGCCTTCCTTATGAGTGGCGGTCGGGGACGAGCGATGGTCTTTTCCTACCAATCTATCCCTCTAGGAGCATGCGCGTAGTGCTTGGTTTTGATGACTTGTAGATTTTTGCAATAAGTATGTGAGTTCTTTATGACTAATGTTGAGTACATGGATTATGCACACTCTGTAGCGACCCGACCTCAGATGGTCAAGTCTCTATGCTTCAGTGTCATCCCTGGATCGGTAATGCTGACACACACAGTACTCGAAGGATTTGTAACAGAGTAGAAATCACACACTTATTACATCGAATGTCTCCAAAGAGAACTTATTACAAGGATATGGCTTAAGGCCATCTAATACGATAACAACGGAAGGCTTGGAAGATAAGGTGAGTCCATCAACTTCAATGGCATAGCTGAGCTACACGGCAACGACCTAACGAACCTTACTCCTCATCTGAATAGTCTGCAACATAATACGTCGCAGCCCGAAAACGGGTCAGCACATGGAATATGCTGGCAAAGTAACACAGTAGAGCAAGACAAAATAATGCTATCACTATATGCATATATGGCTGATGGAAAGCTCTATGGTTATAGTTTTGCGAAAAGCCAATTTTTCCCTACAACAAAGGAATAGATTTTAATTTTACTATCATGGTGGTTGAAACATCATTGAGAAGGTACCCCCAACTCAATCTCAATTAAAGTGATTAACAACCCAACAGTATTAATTAAACATGGTGAGATACATGTGATAACCCAAGTACTAGATACTCAAGAATTGTCCATAACCGGGGACACGGCTAACCATGATTAGATTGTACACTCTGCAGAGGTTTGCGCACTTTTCCCCACAAGACTCGATCGCCTCCGTTGGATTTCTCGCACTACATGGTGTTTGAGAAACGGATGACCGATACACAGTCTTTCAGAAACGTTAACTCTCTACTCCGGGTAGACCATACCAAACCTACAAAACCCACTACCTGCTGATCTACCTCTTCAAGAGCTTCACGTAACTTACTCAACTATGCTAGATCCCATAATAGCTTGTGGCTGCACATCGAAGTTTCTAGCATGAATCATCTCAGTTCCCTTTGAGCCTGGGTGGCGGTCCATAGGAAGATCACACGGGTACCCCTTTCCAAAAAAATACAGACAACACTTGGTTCCCCAGGTGCCTCAGTCCACCCAGTTGTTTGATTAAGTTGCCACCTTAAGTTGAACCATTGATTAACAATCTCACATCTGACATGAATTTCACTCAAACCCAAACCACGTCTACGAGCATAGCATAGCAATATAAGCAATACGTAGAAGTAACTCCCAAGGGTTTGAATATAACAGGGCAATAGGTTCTACCTCAGCAACTACTTCCCAACCCACAAGTTAATGACATCCTAATCATGCAATGTGTGAGGATTGGAACTAATGCATAAAAACTGGGTAATAATGGGATATGATCAAAGTGTTACTTGCCTTGCTGACGATCCGCGAATCCTAGAGACTCGTAGTAACACGCTTCGCACTCCGGGAATTCTATCACAAGCAAACAATAACATACATAAGTAACAAGCAACGAAGCACAAGCAAAACTCAAATAAGAGAGGTTGACCAGAAAGTTCAACTTAAGAACTCCGGTACGCAAAAAGAATCAAATCAAATGAAGCAACGAAAGTCAAACGGCGAAAGAAAACCACTTCGTTTACTAATTTGAACTTAGGTCAAATTTTACAGTAGCAAAAACTTGTTTGAGTTGATTAACCGGAAAGAGGGTTTCGAGACGAAACTCCAGGCGCTTGAATCGCCTGATTCCGATAAACGAGTGAAAAGATAAACATAATCTAAGATCGGATCAGAAATCGCGATGAGAGAAAATCGCGGAATAAATCCGATAAAAGAAAACTCACGAACAGACTAACGAACGAGCGTTCGTTAGTTGTAACTAACGGGCGAGGAACCGTTCGTTAAAATGAACGTTCGGACGAACGTCCGCTAACTAGAAGAACCAAAAAAAACCGGCGAATCCGAAAAAAACGGATCTAGGGTTTCTAAAAAACCGAACGGTCTTTATAAAAAAACCGGCGGTGGGGCGCGGCGGCTACCTCCGGCGAGAGGTCCGGTGAGGCGAGGCAGCGGTGGGCGGCGGCGACGACGGCAAGCGGCGGCGGCGGCTTGGCGTGGCACGGGCGGCGGCGGCGGTGGTGTGGTGTTGGGGCGGGGTGGTGGCGTATATAAAGGGGGTGGGGCAGCGACTTGGAGGAGGGGGCAAGGCGCGGCGGAGGCGGAGTCCAACTCGGACTCCGGTCCGAGTGGCGGCGGCGGCGGCTGGGCCTTAGGCCCAGTCGGCGCGGGAACCCTTTTTTTTAAAAAAAACTTCGCCGACCGAAATAAAATCCTAGAAAAAAATAAATAAAAACCTAAAAATGCCAAAACGAATTTTCACCGTCTAAATAAAATATTTAGGACGAGTTGAACATTTTCTTGGCCCTAAAATGCAATTTTGAAAACGTGCAATTTTTCTAATGCAAATAAAATCCGAATAAAACCAAATAAAATCCAATAAATGATTTTAATATTTTTCCTCCAATATTTCAATTATTTTGGAGAAGTCATATTATCTCCACTCATTTGATTTAATATGAAATATTTTTCAGAGAGAAAAATTATTAAAATCAAAATCCTCGTTTCATTATTTGATAAAAATCAAATATGAAAACCGGAAAATTCCCAACTCTCTCCGTGGGTCCTTGAGTTGCTTAGGATTTCGAGGATTGCGGAACGGAAATGCAATAAATCATGATATGCATGGATGATCTATGTATAACATTCCAAATTGAAAATTTGGGATGTTACAAACCTACCCCCCTTAAGATGAATCTCGCCCTCGAGATTCGGGTTGGCTAGAAAATAGGTATGGATGGTCCTTGCGGAGATCATCCTTTCGTTCCCAGGTAGCTTCATCCTCGGTATGGTGGCTCCACTAAACTTTGCAAAACTTGATAACCTTACTGCGGGTGACTCTGCTGGCAACTCAAGAATCTTAACTGGCTTCTCCTCGTAAGTCAAATCACTGTCCAACTGAATCACCTCCAAGGGTACTGTATCTCTTAATGATATATCCGCCATCTCAGCATGACACTTCTTCAGCTTTGAAACGTGGAACACATCGTGGACTCCTGACAATCCCTCAGGTAACTCCAACATGTAGGCAACTTCTCCCATCCATTCCAAAATGCGATACGGTCCTACAAATCTCAGGGCTAACTTTCCTTTAACTCCAAAACGTTTTACTCCTCGCAAGGGCGATACTCGCAGATATGCTCTTTCTCCAATTTCGTAGGTTACCTCCTTGCGTTTTGAGTCTGCATAACTCTTCTGCCTGGACTGAGCAATCTTCAGTCGGTCTCGGATCAATTTTACCTTCTCCTCAGATTCTTTAATCAAGTCTGGTCCAAACAACTGTCGGTCTCCTACCTCATCCCACATCAACGGTATTCTGCACCTGCGTCCATACATGGCTTCAAACGGTGCCATCTTCAAACCAGCTTGGTAGCTATTGTTGTATGAGAACTCTGCATACGGCAAATTGTCATCCCAACTAGATCCATAATCTAGCGCACAGGCTCTCAACATGTCCTCCAAAATTTGATTGACTCTCTCAGTCTGTCCATCTGTCTGTGGGTGAAATGCTGTACTGAACTCCAATCTCGTTCCCAGAGTCTGGTGTAACTGATGCCAAAACTTTGAAGTAAACTGTGTTCCTCAATCCGATACGATGGTCCTCAGAACTCCATGCAGACATACGATCCTGGACATATTGATCTTGGCCAACTTTGCACTTGTATAGGTGGTTTTCACTGGGATGAAGTGAGCTACTTTGGTCAAACGATCAACTACTACCCATATGGAATCATATCCTGCTTTAGTCCTGGGTAATCCGGTGATAAAGTCCATGCCAAGTTTATCCCACTTCCATTCGGGTATCGGCATAGGCTGTAACAGTCCTGCTGGCTTCTGATGTTCTGCCTTAACTCTCTGACATACATCACATACGGCTACATACTCGGCAATATCCTTCTTCATACCAGTCCACCAGAAACGTTCCTTCAAATCCAAATACATCTTGGTGTTTCCGGGGTGTATCGAGTATGGTGAGTCATGGGCCTCTTGAAGTATTAACTTCCTGATCTCCTGGTTGTCGGGCACATAACTCGGTCCTCAAACCATAGGGTATCGTGCTCATCTTCACGAAAACCTTTGGCCTTTCCTTTGCCCATCTTCTCCTTTATCTCGGCAATCTCTTTATCATCTTTCTGAGCTTCCCGAATCTTGTCCAGCAATGTCGACTGAACCTCCATTGTGGCAATGAACCTTCTAGGTACAATCTCTAATCGAAGTTCCATGATGTCCTTTGCTAATTCCTTCGGCAGTCCTTTACTTTCAAGGATATTAGCATAACTCTTCCGACTCAATGCGTCTGCTACGACATTGGCCTTTCCTGGATGATAGTGTAGCTTTATGTCATAATCCTTTATAAGCTCCAACCATCTCCTCTGCCTAAGGTTCAGCTCCTTATGGGTGAAGATGTACTTCAAACTCTTGTGATCCGCGTACACATCACAACGGTTTCCAATAAGGTAATGTCTCCAAGTCTTCAACACATGCACTACGGCTGCTAGCTCCAAATCATGCGTAGCATAATTCAACTCTTGAGGTTTTAGTTGTCGTGAGGCATACGAAACAACTCTTCCGTCCTGCATAAGCACACATCCAAGTCCTAAGCGAGAGGCGTCGCAATACTGTCGGAGTAAGTGACCACGGGTAGCCTAGCCGGCTCCCCCTGGCCTTTCTGAAAAAATTACGAGCCGATCCGGCTCTCAAGAATCCAAGACATGGGGCCGCCTTCCCCTGGCCGGCTGTCTCCCAGGCCGGCTATTGGAAGACGGCCCGACTTCAGCCCTCATGAAGAAAGCCGCGGGAGGGCCGGCTCCGAGGAGCCGGCTGCGAGAAGGCCGACTCCAAGGAGCCGGCTCCCATAAAGCGGTCAAGACCGTACCCTCGAAGTCTGCATCCACATAACGGCGATGTGACGGGGCGTGGCTACAGTGAAGCCTGCCACCCCCGAATCCCGGAGCGCGCCTGGCACAGTGCGCCGTACGGGTGGCCATGACCCGTCCGGCGCAGCACTGTCGCCACGTTGACCCTGATGTCATCCACGACGGGCTACCAGTATGGCCCACGGGCGGTGGGCCCCTTCGGGCAGAGAGACACCCGAAGGCGGCCTGGCCTCCCCCAGTCGGCCCAAGACGGAGCCGGCTCTCTCCAGCCGGCTTGCCACCCCTCGAAGGAGACGCCCCATTAAGGAGACAAGACGCGGTGAGGCTACAGTGGTCACCCGCCGGACGGCAGCACTGTAGCCACGCTTACCTCGGCGAAGCCCTCGTCACCAAGATTGAGCAACAGTAACCAGCCACCGACAAGGCCCTGGACAGTGGGGCCTGCCTGTCGACCAAGGAGCCGGTAGCCGGCGGGACCCACCAGCCGGCGAGCCCTAGCAGCCGGCGCAGAAGCCGGAGAGCGAAGACACAGATGGCTAGGCCCCATGCCCAGCCGGATTACCATTGTACCCCCGGGGGGTAGGCCTATATAAACCCCCCGGGACACCCATGCAAAGGGGGATCCCTGCTAGTTTTAGACACCACGTAGGGAGGAGAAGAGAGCAAGCAGAGCCCTTCTTCCTCCTCTCGCCAAACAGCTCAAGGAGCATCGTGTAGCTACCTGTTCATCTAGTGATCATGCGGAGACCCCGCAGAGCAGCAGTAGGGGTGTTATCTCCACGGAGAGCCCCGAAGCTGGGTAAGATTCGCCGGAGTGCATGTCTTCGCCTCATCCCGTTTCCAGGCACCGGCGATGTTTTACTGGCTCCCACAATGATAAGCCACCCGTTGGCATATGTCGCACCTACCACCCGACATTTTGGCGCCCACCGTGGGGCCAGGTGCACCGTCGTCCGGAGACCTGTTCTGGACGGGAACCCTCTTCCTCCCCCGCGAGCGTAGCCAGCCCGGCACGCCCGATGGCGCTTGCCACGACGCGCTGCAAGGCGTCACCAATGCCTGCGCGGCGAGCAGCCTCGCTGATCTCCTCGACAAGACCCTCATCTCCGACGAGCTCGCCTCCGACGCGGGCACCGACCACCTCGTCAACCTCCTCGGCCGGCTCCATGTCTCCGGCGAGCCTGCTGTTGACTTGGAGTCGATTGGCTCCACCGATCCGATGTCTGTCGACTCCGACACGGCCTCATTCGACACCTTCCCCACCAACGTCACGATCTACAATGACCCGCTTCCCCGAGCCGATGGCTGCGACGCTGTCACCATCGAGGTGATGGTCATCGGCCACGACGGCGCTGCTGACGAGAGCGCCCACGACGCCCCGCATGCGGTGGTCCACGACTTGTCCATCCCCCTCCCGGCCGATGCCGACGCTGAAGCACTGGAGGCTCGCCGCCTCGCCCTCCTCGCGGAGGGCCGGAAGTTGGTTTCCATGAGACGCCTCGCTGAGGCCCACCGACGCGAGGCCGACCGCGCCACCTTTGGCACGCCGCCCCCAGGCGGGCCCAGCCGGGTCGGCGTTGTCAGACAGCGCGGCGCTATCATTGCCGACACGTTAGGAGTCGACCGCCCAGTCTACGCCACTCCACTCGAGAACCTGCGCTCCGCCCAGGCGGCCGTAGATGAGCTAGATGGACTGGGGGCCGAAGAACTCCCCCACATGACCCGACGCATCCAGCAGCTGATCGATGCAGCCGCGCAGCGGCACGAAGCCGACGCCCGCGTGGAAAGCCCTCCCCGCGCCGAGATCACGGCGCGACGTCCCGGACGCCGACTGCGGGTAGAGACTGCGCGCGGCGCGAGAAAGAGTCGGCTGCCAGCCGAAGCCAAACCCGGATCTCCATTGAGCGAGACGCAGAAGGCCACCCTCGGGCCGTGGAGTGGCGGGGCAACCCGCCTCCGCCTCGGCCCCGTCGAGAGAGATATCCCAACCCTCCACCTGTGGCGCATCCGACTCTCAGTGGCCGACTAGGTCGCCGCGAAGGAGTCGGCGAAAACGACGCCCGCCATCGGATCGACCGCCTGGCGCGATCCCTGGCGCTGGAAGAAGAAGACGATGTCGGTCCGCCTTGCTTCGGCCCCCGCATCCGCGACGAGCCCTTCCCCAAAGGGTTCTCGCTCCCAAGAGACACGCCCAAGTACAACGGCTCCGTGAAGCCGAAAGATTGGTTGATCGACTACTCCACGGCGGTTAGCATAGCCAACGGCAACCGGCGCGTTGCCGTGAAGTACGTGCCCCTCATGCTGCAAGGCACGGCGCGGACCTGGCTCAACAGCCTCAAACCACACAGCATCAACAACTGGCTAGATTTCACAGAAGCTTTGGTCCGCAACTTCACCAGCACCTACAAGCGGGCTCCCAAGCCCAGACAGCTCTCCTTGTGCGTACAAGGCCCCGCCGAGTCAACTCGCGACTACCTCATGCGTTGGGCCGAGCTCCGCAACTCTTGCGAAGGGGTGCATGAGGTGCAAGCCATAGAATACTTCACAGCCGGGTGCCGAGAAGGCACCCTCCTCAAGCACAAGCTTCTCTGCGACGAGCCGACTACCCTTGACGAGCTTCTGGACATAGCGGACAAGTACGCCACCGCTGACTCCTCAATGAAGACCGAGCTCCGGGTAGACGCGTCCGGAAAAGTACTCAACCCGGCGCCCAAGACGCCGGCTGGGGATTCCGGCCGACGCCCACACTCGAACGACCACAAGCGCAAGGGCCCCGCGCCGCCTCCCGCTAGTCGGCAGGTGGCCACAGTCGAAGACGTGCCGCCCGAAGGGCAGCCCGCGCCCAAGAAACCCAAGGGCGGCAGGCCGGCTTGGCAGCCGGCCTTCTCCTACGAGCAAACTCTCGACGCCCCGTGCAAGTTCCACAGCGGCGCGAAGCCGTCCAACCACACAACCCGGAAGTGCCATTGGCTCACCCGAATCTCCAAAGGCGAAGGGCTCGCGCCACCTCCGCCTGCCGGCCCGCCGCCTCCGGTTCTGCCACCGCCGGCCGCTCGGCCCGCAGTCGGAGCCGTGCATGATGAGTTCCCCGACGAGCATGCTGCCTATATCGTCTTTACAAGCCAGCCCGAAGACCGGCGCAACAAACGCCAAGAGAACCAGGAAGTCAGCATGGTTGCTGCCAACCCCGCCGAGCACATGCACTGGTCAGAAAAACCTATCAGCTGGAGCCGGGCCGACCACCCAGAGGTGATGCCATCTCCCGGCTCTTATGCGTTGGTTCTGGATGCCACCCTTGCAACGGACAGACGCGCTGCCCGCTTCTCCCGTGTGTTGATAGACGGCGGGAGCAGCATCAACATCTTGTACCACGACACCCTGGAGAAGCTGAACGTCAAGACAAAGCAACTCATGCCTACTCGGACAGTGTTCCATGGCATCGTACCCGGCCTGTCCTGCGCCCCCATTGGCAAGATCAAGATTGATGTACTTTTTGGGGACAAGGAGCATTTCCGCCGGGAAGCGATCTGGTTCGAAGTGGTGGACCTGGAGAGCCCTTACCATGCATTGCTTGGCCGACCTGCCTTGGCCAAATTCATGGCAGTTCCCCACTATGCATACCTCAAGATGAAGATACCAAGCACCAAAGGCGTCATCACCGTAGCCGGCGATTACAAGAAGTCCTCTGAGTGCGCAACAGCCAGCAGCCGGCTGGCCAAGTCCCTTGTGATTGCCGAAGAAAAGAAGATGTTGGACCGAGTCGTGGCCATAGCCGGCAAGCAGTCGGCCTTGTCCCCCGATCCCAAGGAGCATGATGCTCAAGGATCTTTCCAGCCGGCCAAGGAAATGAAGAAGATACCTCTTGACCCCGAGCACCCAGAGAGGTTTGCCGTCATCGGGGCAAACCTAAACAGCAAATAGGAAGGCGAGCTCACCGATTTCCTCCATGAGAATCGGGACATCTTTGCATGGTCCCCCAAGGACATGCCGGGCGTTCTGAAGGAATTCGCCGAGCACAAACTACACGTCCGAGAAGACGCAAAGCCAGTCAAACAACCCCTCCGCCGACTGTCGGAGGAGAAACGCAGGATTGTGGGAGAGGAGATAGCCCGGCTTCTAGCAGCCGGCTTCATTATGGAAGTTTTCTTTCCAGAGTGGCTCGCCAACCCGGTCCTCGTGCTAAAGAAAAACAACAAGTTGCGCATGTGTATAGACTACACGAGCCTCAACAAGGCCTGCCCCAAAGATCCCTTTGCCCTGCCACGGATTGACCAAGTGATAGACTCCACGGCCGGATGCGAGCTGTTGAATTTCTTGGATGCTTACTCAGGGTATCACCAGATAAAGTTAGATCCGGCAGACCGCCTGAAGACCGCCTTCATCACGCCATTCGGAGCCTTCTGCTACCTGACTATGACATTCGGCTTGAGAAATGCCGGTGCCACTTTTTAGCGTTGCATGCAGAAGTGCCTCCTCAAGCAACTTGGCAGAAATGCCCACGTCTACATAGACGGCATTGTGGTGAAGACGGATAAGCGCGGCACCTTGCTGGAAGACCTCAAGGAAACATTTGAGAACCTACGCCGGTTCCAAATCAAGCTTAACCCCGAGAAATGCGTGTTCGAGTACCAGCCGGCCAGCTCCTAGGCTTCCTGGTCTCCGAACGTGGCATCGAATGCAAACCAGTAAAGATCAAGGCCATTGAGAGAATGGCGATTCCCACCAAGCTTTGAGACATCCAGAAGTTCACCGGGTGCTTGGCCTCCCTAAACCGCTTCATCAGCCGTCTCGGAGAGAAAGCTCTCCCCCTCTACCGCCTCATGAAGAAGACCACTCACTTCGAGTGGAATGACCAAGCTGACCAAGATTTCCACGAGCTGAAGAAGATGCTGGCCACACCGCCAGTGCTGGCGGCGCCGACTGAGAAAGAGCCCATGCTCCTCTACATTGCCGCAACCAGCCGGGTGGTCAGCACCATCATCGTAGTCCAACGCCCAGAAGAAGGCCGAGCCCAGCCGGTCCAGAGGCCGGTGTACTATTTGAGCGAGGTGCTGTCTACCTCGAAGCAGAACTACCCGCACTACTAGAAGATGTGCTACGGCGTGTACTTCACCGCCAAGAAGCTGAAGCCCTACTTCCAAGAGCATCCCATCACGGTTGTATGCACCGCCCCGCTGGCCGAGATCATAGGCAGCCAGGATGCGTCCGGCCGGGTGGCGAAATGGGCCATCGAGCTGGCCCCTTACGCGATCTTCTACCAGCCTCGCACCGCCATCAAATCCCAAGCATTGGCCGACTTCCTCGTCGACTGGGCCGAGACCCAGTACCTGCCGCCGGCTCCCGACTCCACTCATTGGCGCATGCACTTCGATGGGTCCAAGATGCGCACCGGCTTGGGAGCCGACATCATCCTCACCTCTCCCAAAGGCGACAAGCTCAGATACACGCTGCAAATCCACTTTGCCGCCTCCAACAATGTAGCCGAGTACGAGGCGCTCATACACGGGCTCCGGCTTGCGAAAGAGCTCGGCATTCGCCAGATCCTATGTTATGGCGACTCGGACTTGGTGGTCTAGCAATCATCCGGCGACTGGGATGCCAAGGACGCAAATATGGCAAGCTACCGCTTCCTTGTTCAGCAGATCAGTGGGTATTTTGAAGGATGCGAGTTCCTCCATGTACCGCGAGCCGACAACGAGCCAGCTGATGCTCTGGCTCGAATAGGCTCCACCCGGCAAGCAATACCAATCGGCGTCTCTCTACAACGTCTCCTCAAGCCGTCTATCAAGCCGTCTCCAGAGTCTGATTCCATCTTCGTGCCGCCTGACCCCGACGCGGCCGGGTCCGGCTCGAAGAACCAAGCAGGTGGCCCGGGGACTTCGATAGTCGGTCAGGGGGTATCAGTAGGCAGCTCGGGGACTTCCGTAGTTACGCCCGACCCGGGGACTGCCTCACTCGGCTCGGGGACTGCGGTAGTCGGCCCGGAGACTACACCAACACAACAGGCGGTGGCCGACTCCAGCATTTCACTGCCCCGCCCGCCCGCCCCGGTCGCAGTAGCCGTTTTGGCAATAGAAGAAGTCGTAGCTCCATCATGGGCTCAATCCATCCTCATCTTCCTAATAAACCAAGATCTGCCGGCTGACGAAGTAGAGGCAAGACAAGTCCAACGCCGAGCCGGAGCATACACAATCGTCAACAGAGAGCTCGTTAAGCGCAGTGTCACTGGAGTCCTCCAGTGATGCGTCGAGCAAGAGAAGGGCATTGCAATCCTCAGAGACATCCACCAAGGAGAATGCGGCCACCATGCGGCCTCAAGATCACTCATCGCCAAAGCCTTCCGCCATGGTTTCTTTTGGCCGACTGCTTTGGATGACGCCAAGGAGTTAGTTAAACATTGCAAAGGGTGCCAACTCTTCAGCTCCAAGCAACACATGCCGGCTTCAGCACTCAAGACCATTCCCCTCACTTGGCCCTTCGCCGTTTGGGGACTGGACATGGTGGGCCCATTCAAGACGGCGCGCGGCGGCATGACACATCTGCTTGTCGCCATGGACAAATTCACCAAATGGATTGAAGCAAAGCCGATCAAGAAGCTGAATGGGCCGACTGCCATCACATTTATCGCAGATATAACAACTTGGTACGGCGTGCCACACAGCATCATCACCGACAATGACACAAATTTCGCCAAGGGAGCCTTGGCACGTTTTTGCGCGACGCAAGGCATCCGGTTGGATCTAGCATCCGTCGCCCACCCGCAGTCAAACGGCCAGGTCGAGCGAACCAACGGCCTCATCCTTTCCGGCATCAAGCCCCGACTGATCGTACCACTGGAGCGTTCAGCCGGCTGTTGGCTCGATGAGCTGCCGGCTGTCCTCTGGAGTCTGCGCACTACACCAAACAAGTCAACCGGCTTCACCCCTTTCTTCCTTGTGTATGATGCCGAGGCAGTCATCCCAACTGACATCGAGTTCGACTCGCCTCGAGTAACCATGTGCACGGAAGCGGAGGCCAAGGAAGCACGAGAAGACGGCGTCGACCTGCTGGAAGAAGGCCGGCTGTTAGCCCTCAGCCGGTCCGCCATCTATCAGCAGGGCCTGCGCCGCTACCGCAGCCGGAAGGTCAAGCCAAGATCCTTCCAAGAGGGCGATCTTGTGCTCCGGCTGATCCAGCGAACAGCCGGCCAGCACAAGCTCTCGGCCCCTTGGGAGGGCCCCTTCGTCATCAGCAGAGCCTTAGGCAACGACTCCTACTACCTGATCGACGCGCAGAAGCCGAAGGCACGAAAGAGAGACAACTCTGGCAAGGAGTCGGAACGACCATGGAACGCCAACCTCCTCCGAAGGTTTTACAGCTGAAATGCAGTATGTATCACGCTAACTTTTGTACTAAGTACGAGACAATAGGGCCCCCGAGGAGAGCTCGGGGACTGCCATCTTTTGTCTATAAATGAAAAGTATCATGCTTATGGCCTTGTCATTGCATTCACTTTTTTCCGTCCGGCACTGGGTTCGACTAGTCGGCCTGGGGACTGGCCGCCTGGAGTTATATTAGAAGTCCTACCCGCAGTCAGACAAGTAGTGTGCCGGCTCCCAAGCCTTCTCTTGCCAAAAGTCGCAGTTCGAAGAACCGGCTGTCCGGCTGGCAAGAGTTAAGGGCAGGAACGGGTGCCCACACGAAAAATGGCTAGGGACTAACGGACTAATATAACAAAAGCCGGTTTTTCTCCCACCGCCGACCGGCTACTAGAGTAGCCGGCCGGCCGGCTTCCATTCACCTCGCTCTAATCTAAGAAAGCTCGAGTACTTGCCTTCCCAAAAGGGGAAGGCGGCAAAGGAAACAGCCTAAGGATAAAAAGCATACATGAATGGAAACCAAACATCCACACGATAATATTTACATAAAAGACCTTCAAAAGACCAGCATTCAACATAGTTTGGATACACCCCCAGTGGGTGGAACTGCGGAAGCTTAATAAAATTGTTCAGAAGGCAACAAGCAGGAAAAAACAAGGACGGCAGATTAAGCCGGCGGAGCGACTGACGAGCCGGGCAGGTCGGTGGAGACGGCAGTGCCGGCTGGAGGAGTGGCCGGCTGGCGAACCTCGGCATGATCACCGCCTCCCGCAGAAGGCGCGCTTGCGCGCGCCTCGTTGCTGGAGGCACGGTCAGGCTGAGGCTGGCTGGCTGTTCCACCGGCCGGCTCGACGTCTTCGCTTTCCTCTCCTTCATCGTCTTCGCCTTCCTCGCTGGAGGCGATCTCTTCTGCCGAGTCTTCACCCGCCGCCGGGTCCAGCCCGAACCACTCCTCCGGCTGGGCAACACCGTCATCATTAATCTCGGGAGTGAAGACGCTGATGTCAGTACACTCGGCGATTGTCGATGCGCGCTGAGCGCTAGCCGGCCACACCTCCGCTAGCTCTTCGTCGGCCTCCAGCCGCCAGGTGCGCAGCTGGTCCAGGTTCAGCCCCGGATACCAAGCTTGGACGAACTCCAGCGCCCGCCCAGCTCCAAGCCGGGCCGTCGACGCCTTCCAGGCCTCGAAGCGGCCAACCGCAACCTCCAGCCAGTCGGCAGTCCGACTCGGGGTGCGGGGAATCGTCTCGCTTGGCCAGAGGGCGGCCAACACCTGCGCTCCGGCGCGTTGGAGGCGGCAGAGCATATGATGAGCCGGCTGCAGCCGCGCTTGGACCGCCAAGAGTTGCTCTTCGAGCGACTGACTCGCGTCCGGCGCGACTTCAGCCCCCGCTTGCCGGCGCGCTTCGCGATGGGCCTCGATGGTTTGGGCGGCGAAGACGGAGTAGCCAGGAAAGTAGTCTGTGAAGGAAATATGCCCTAGAGGCAATAATAAAGTTATTATTTATTTCCTTATATCATGATAAAAGTTTATTATTCATGCTAGAATTGTATTAACCGGAAACATAATACATGTGTGAATACATAGACAAACAGAGTGTCACTAGTATGCCTCTACTTGACTAGCTCGTTAATCAAAGATGGTTATGTTTCCTAACCATGGACAAAGAGTTGTTATTTGATTAACGGGATCACATCATTAGTTGAATGATCTGATTGACATGACCCATTCCATTAGCTTAGCACCCGATCGTTTAGTATGTTGCTATTGCTTTCTTCATGACTTATACATGTTCCTATGACTATGAGATTATGCAACTCCCGTTTGCCAGAGGAACACTTTGTGTGCTACCAAACGTCACAACGTAACTGGTGATTATAAAGGAGCTCTACAGGTGTCTCCAAAGGTACATGTTGGGTTGGCGTATTTCGAGATTAGGATTTGTCACTCCGATTGTCGGAGAGGTATCTCTGGGCCCTCTCGGTAATGCACATCACTTAAGCCTTGCAAGCATTGCAACTAATGAGTTAGTTGCGGGATGATGTATTAAAGAACGAGTAAAGAGACTTGCCGGTAACGAGATTGAACTAGGTATAGGATACCGACGATCGAATCTCGGGAAAGTAACATACCGACGACAAAGGGAACAACGTATGTTGTTATGCGGTCTGACCGATAAAAGATCTTCGGAGAATATGTAGGAGCCAATATGAGCATCCAGGTTCCGCTATTGGTTATTGACCAGAGACGTGTCTCGGTCATGTCTACATTGTTCTCGAACCCGTAGGGTCCGCACGCTTAAGGTTACGATGACAGTTATATTATGAGTTTATGCATTTTGATGTACCGAAGGTTGTTCGGAGTCCCGGATGTGATCACGGACATGACGAGGAGTCTCGAAATGGTCGAGACATAAAGATTGATATATTGGAAGCCTATGTTTGGATATCGGAAGTGTTCCGGGTGAAATCGGGATTTTACCGGAGTACCGGGAGGTTACAGGAACCCCCCGGGAGGTATACGGGCCTTAGTGGGCCTTAGTGGAAGAGAGGAGAGGTGGCCAGAGATGGGCCGCGCGCCCCTCCCCCCCTTGGTCCGAATTGGACAAGGAGAGGGGGCCGGCCCCCCTTCCTCCTCTCTCTCCTCTTCCCCCCCTCCACGAATCCTATTCCAACTAGGAAAGGGGGGGGGAGTCCTACTCCCAGAAGGAGTAGGACTCCTCCTGGCGCGCCACACCTTGGCCGGCCGGCCCCCTCCCTTGAACCTTTATATACGGAGGCAGGGGCACCCCTAGAGACACAAGTTGATCCACGTGATCATATTCTTAGCCGTGTGCGGTGCCCCCTTCCACCATAGTCCTCGATAATATTGTAGCGGTGCTTAGGCGAAGCCCTGCGACGGTAGTACATCAAGATCGTCACCATGCCGTCGTGCTGACGGAACTCTTCCCCGACACTTTGCTGGATCGGAGTCCGGGGATCGTCATCGAGCTGAACGTGTGCTAGAACTCGGAGGTGCCGTAGTTTCAGTGCTTGATCGGTCGGGCCGTGGAGACGTACGACTACATCAACCAAACGCTTCCATTGTCGATCTACAAGGGTACGTAGATCATACTCTCCCCTCTCGTTGCTATGCATCACCATGATCTTGCGTGAGCGTAGGAATTTTTTTGAAATTAGTACGAAACCCAACAATGGCATCCGAGCCTAGGTTTTATATGTTGATGTTATATGCACGAGTAGAACACAAGTGAGTTGTGGGCGATATAAGTCATACTGCTTACCAGCATGTCATACTTTGGTTCGGCGTTATTGTTGGACGAAGCGGCCTGGACCAACATTACGCGTACGCTTACGCGAGACCGGTTCTCCCGACGTGCTTTGCACATAGGTGGCTTGCGGGTGACAGTTTCTCCAACTTTAGTTGAACCGAGTGTGGCTACGCCCGGTCCTTGCGAAGGTTAAAACAACACCAACTTGACAAACTATCGTTGTGGTTTTGATGCGTAGGTAAGATTGGTTCTTGCTTAAGCCCGTAGCAGCCACGTAAAACATGCAACAACAAAGTAGAGGACGTCTAACTTGTTTTTGCAGGGCATGTTGTGATGTGATATGGTCAAGACATGATGCTAAATTTTATTGTATGAGATGATCATGTGTTGTAACCGAGTTATCGGCAACTGGCAGGAGCCATATGGTTGTCGCTTTATTGTATGCAATGCAATCGCGCTGTAATGCTTTACTTTATCACTAAGTGGTAGCGATAGTCGTGGAAGCATAAGATTGGCGAGACGACAACGATGCTACGATGGATATCAAGGTGTCGCGCCGGTGACGATGGTGATCATGACAGTGCTTCGGAGATGGAGATCACAAGCACAAGATGATGATGGCCATATCATATCACTTATATTGATTGCATGTGATGTTTATCTTTTATGCATCTTATCTTGCTTTGATTGACGGTAGCATTATAAGATGATCTCTCACTAAATTATCAAGAAGTGTTCTCCCTGAGTATGCACCATTGCGAAAGTTCTTCGTGCTGAGACACCACGTGATGATCGGGTGTGATAGGCTCTACGTTCAAATACAACGGGTGCAAAACAGTTGCACACGCGGAATACTCAGGTTATACTTGACGAGCCAAGCATATACATATATGGCCTCGGAACACGGAGACCGAAAGGTCGAGCGTGAATCATATAGTAGATATGATCAACATAGAGATCTTCACCAATGAAACTACTCCATCTCACGTGATGATCGGACATGGTTTAGTTGATTTGGATCACGTAATCACTTAGATGATTAGAGGGATGTCTATCTAAGTGGGAGTTCTTTAAGTAATATGATTAACTGAACCTAAATTTATCATGAACTTAGTACCTGATAGTATCTTGCTTGTTTATGTATGATTGTAGATAAATGGCCCGTGCTGTTGTTCCGTTGAATATTAATGCGTTCCTTGAGAAAGCAAAGTTGAAAGATGATGGTAGCAATTACACGGACTGGGTCCGTAACTTGAGGATTATCCTCATTGCTGCACAGAAGAATTACGTCCTGGAAGCACCGCTGGGTGCCAGGCCTGCTGCTGGAGCAACACCAGATGTTGTGAACGTCTGGCAGAGCAAAGCTGATGACTACTCGATAGTTCAGTGTGCCATGCTTTACGGCTTAGAACCGGGACTTCAACGACGTTTTGAACGTCATGGAGCATATGAGATGTTCCAGGAGTTGAAGTTAATATTTCAAGCAAATGCCCGGATTGAGAGATATGAAGTCTCCAATAAGTTCTATAGCTGCAAAATGGAGGAGAATAGTTCTGTCAGTGAGCATATACTCAAAATGTCTGGGTATAATAATCACTTGATTCAAATGGGAGTTAATCTTCCAGATGATTGCGTCATTGACAGAATTCTCCAATCACTGCCACCAAGCTACAAGAGCTTCGTGATGAACTATAATATGCAAGGGATGAATAAGACTATTCCCGAGCTCTTCGCAATGCTGAAAGCTGCGGAGGTAGAAATCAAAAAGGAGCATCAAGTGTTGATGGTCAACAAGACCACTAGTTTCAAGAAAAAGGGCAAAGGGAAGAAGAAGGGGAACTTCAAGAAGAACAGCAAGCAAGTTGCTGCTCAAGAGAAGAAACCCAAGTCTGGACCTAAGCCTGAAACTGAGTGCTTCTACTGCAAGCAGACTGGTCACTGGAAGCGGAACTGCCCCAAGTACTTGGCAGATAAGAAGGATGGCAAGGTGAACAAAGGTATATGTGATATACATGTTATTGATGTGTACCTTACTAATGCTCGCAGTAGCACCTGGGTATTTGATACTGGTTCTATTGCTAATATTTGCAACTCGAAACAGGGACTACAGATTAAGCGAAGATTGGCTAAGGACGAGGTGACGATGCGCGTGGGAAACGGTTCCAAAGTCGATGTGATCGCGGTCGGCACGCTACCTCTACATCTACCTTCGGGATTAATATTAGACCTAAATAATTGTTATTTGGTGCCAGTGTTAAGCATGAACATTATATCTGGATCTTGTTTGATGCGAGACGGTTATTCATTTAAATCAGAGAATAATGGTTGTTCTATTTATATGAGTAATATCTTTTATGGTCATGCACCCCTGGAGAGTGGTCTATTCTTATTGAATCTCGATAGTAGTAACACACATATTCATAATGTTGAAACCAAAAGATGCAGAGTTGATAATGATAGTGCAACTTATTTGTGGCACTGCCGTTTAGGTCATATCGGTGTAAAGCGCATGAAGAAACTCCATACTGATGGACTTTTGGAACCACTTGATTATGAATCACTTGGTACTTGCAAACCGTGCCTCATGGGCAAGATGACTAAAACGCCGTTCTCCGGTACTATGGAGAGAGCAACAGATTTGTTGGAAATCATACATACAGATGTATGTGGTCCGATGAATATTAAGGCTCGTGGCGGATATCGTTATTTTCTCACCTTCACAGATGATTTAAGCAGATATGGGTATATCTACTTAATGAAACATAAGTCTGAAACGTTTGAAAAGTTCAAAGAATTTCAAAGTGAAGTTGAAAATCATCGTAACAAGAAAATAAAGTTTCTACGATCTGATCGTGGAGGAGAATATTTGAGTTACGAGTTTGGTGTACATTTGAAACAATGCGGAATAGTTTCGCAACTCACGCCACCCGGAACACCACAACGTAATGGTGTGTCCGAACGTCGTAATCGTACTTTACTAGATATGGTGCGATCTATGATGTCTCTTACTGATTTACCGCTATCGTTTTGGGGTTATGCTTTGGAGACGGCCGCATTCACGTTAAATAGGGCACCATCAAAATCCGTTGAGACGACGCCTTATGAACTATGGTTTGGCAAGAAACCAAAGTTGTCATTTCTGAAAGTTTGGGGCTGCGATGCTTATGTGAAAAAGCTTCAACCTGATAAGCTCGAACCCAAATCGGAGAAATGTGTCTTCATAGGATATCCAAAGGAGACTATTGGATACACCTTCTATCACAGATCCGAAGGCAAGACTTTCGTTGCTAAGTTCGGAAACTTTCTAGAGAAGGAGTTTCTCTCGAAAGAAGTGAGTGGGAGGAAAGTAGAACTTGACGAGGTAACTTTACCTGCTCCCTTATTGGAAAGTAGTGCATCACAGAAATCTGTTTCTGTGACACCTACACCAATTAGTGAGGAAGCTAATGATAATGATCATGAAACTTTAGAACAAGATACTACTGAACCTCGTAGATCAACCAGAGTGAGATCCGCACCAGAGTGGTACGGTAATCCTGTTCTGGAAGTCATGCTACTAGATCATGATGAACCTACGAACTATGAAGAAGCGATGGTGAGCCCAGATTCCGCAAAATGGCTTGAAGCCATGAAATCTGAGATGGGATCCATGTATGAGAACAAAGTATGGACTTTGGTTGACTTGCCCAATGATTGGCAAGCAATTGAGAATAAATGGATCTTCAAGAAGAAGACTGACGCCGACGGTAATATTACTGTCTACAAAGCTCGACTTGTCGCAAAAGGGTTTCGGCAAGTTCAAGGGATTGACTACGATGAGACCTTCTCACCTGTAGCGATGCTTAAGTCTGTCCGAATCATGTTAGCAATTGCCTCATTTTATGATTATGAAATTTGGCAGATGGATGTCAAAACTGCATTCCTGAATGGATTTCTGGAAGAAGAGTTGTATATGATGCAATCGGAAGGTTTTGTCGATCCAAAGGGAGCTAACAAAGTGTGCAAGCTCCAGCGATCCATTTATGGACTGGTGCAAGCCTCTCGGAGTTGGAATAAACGCTTTGATAGTGTGATCAAAGCATTTGGTTTTATACAGACTTTTGGAGAAGCCTGTATTTACAAGAAAGTGATTGGGAGCTCTGTAGCATTTCTGATATTATATGTGGATGACATATTACTGATTGGAAATGATATAGAATTTCTGGATAGCATAAAGGGATACTTGAATAAGAGTTTATCAATGAAAGACCTCGGTGAAGCTGCTTACATATTAGGCATAAAGATCTATAGAGATAGATCAAGACGTTTAATTGGACTTTCACAAAGCACATACCTTGACAAGATTTTGAAGAAGTTCAAAATGGATCAAGCAAAGAAAGGGTTCTTGCCTGTGTTACAAGGTGTGAAGTTGAGTCGGACTCAATGCCCGACCACTGCAGAAGATAGAGAGAAGATGAAAGATGTTCCCTATGCTTCAGCCATAGGCTCTATCATGTATGCAATGCTGTGTACCAGACCTGATGTGTGCCTTGCTATAAGTCTAGCAGGGAGGTACCAAAGTAATCCAGGAGTGGATCACTAGACAGTGGTCAAGAACATCCTGAAGTACCTGAAAAGGACTAAGGATATGTTTCTCGTATATGGAGGTGACAAAGAGCTCATCGTAAATGGTTACGTTGATGCAAGCTTTGACACTGATCCGGACGATTCTAAATCGCAAACCAGATACGTGTTTACATTAAACGGTGGAGCTGTCAGTTGGTGCAGTTCTAAACAGAGCGTCGTGGCGGGATCTACGTGTGAAGCGGAATACATAGCTGCTTCGGAAGCAGCGAATGAAGGAGTCTGGATGAAGGAGTTCATATCCGATCTAGGTGTCATACCTAGTGCATCGGGTCGAATGAAAATCTTTTGTGACAATACTGGTGCAATTGCCTTGGCGAAGGAATCCAGATTTCACAAGAGAACCAAGCACATCAAGAGACGCTTCAATTCCATCCGGGATCTAGTCCAGGTGGGAGACATAGAGATTTGCAAGATACATACGGATCTGAATGTTGCAGACCCGTTGACTAAGCCTCTTCCACGAGCAAAACATGATCAGCACCAAGGCTCCATGGGTGTTAGAATCATTACTGTGTAATCTAGATTATTGACTCTAGTGCAAGTGGGAGACTGAAGGAAATATGCCCTAGAGGCAATAATAAAGTTATTATTTATTTCCTTATATCATGATAAAAGTTTATTATTCATGCTAGAATTGTATTAACCGGAAACATAATACATGTGTGAATACATAGACAAACAGAGTGTCACTAGTATGCCTCTACTTAACTAGCTCGTTAATCAAAGATGGTTATGTTTCCTAACCATGGACAAAGAGTTGTTATTTGATTAACGGGATCACATCATTAGTTGAATGATCTGATTGACATGACCCATTCCATTAGCTTAGCACCCGATCGTTTAGTATGTTGCTATTGCCTTCTTCATGACTTATACATGTTCCTATGACTATGAGATTATGCAACTCCCGTTTGCCAGAGGAACACTTTGTGTGCTACCAAACGTCACAACGTAACTGGGTGATTATAAAGGAGCTCTACAGGTGTTTCCAAAGGTACATGTTGGGTTGGCGTATTTCGAGATTAGGATTTGTCACTCCGATTGTCGGAGAGGTATCTTTGGGCCCTCTCGGTAATGCACATCACTTAAGCCTTGAAAGCATTGCAACTAATGAGTTAGTTGCGGGATGATGTATTACAGAATGAGTAAAGAGAGTTGCCGGTAACGAGATTGAACTAGGTATAGGATACCGACGATCGAATCTCGGGCAAGTAACATACCGATGACAAAGGGAACAACGTATGTTGTTATGCGGTCTGACCGATAAAAGATCTTTGGAGAATATGTAGGAGCCAATATGAGCATCTAGGTTCCGCTATTGGTTATTGACCGGAGACGTGTCTCGGTCATGTCTACATTGTTCTCGAACCCGTAGGGTCCGCACGCTTAAGGTTACGATGACAGTTATATTATGAGTTTATGCATTTTGATGTACCGAAGGTTGTTCGGAGTCCCGAATGTGATCACGGACATGACGAGGAGTCTCGAAATGGTCGAGACATAAAGATTGATATATTGGAAGCCTATGTTTGGATATCGGAAGTGTTCCGGGTGAAATCGGGATTTTACCGGAGTACCGGGAGGTTACCGGAACCCTCCGGGAGGTATATGGGCCTTAGTGGGCCTTAGTGGAAGAGAGGAGAGGTGGCCAGAGATGGGCCGCGCGCCCCTACCCCCCTTGGTCCGAATTGGACAAGGAGAGGGGGCCGGCCCCCTTCCTCCTCTCTCTCCTCTTCCCCCCCCTCCACAAATCCTATTCCAACTAGGAAAGGGGGGGGGAGTCCTACTCCCAGAAGGAGTAGGACTCCTCCTGGCGTGCCACACCTTGGCCGGCCGGCCCCCCTCCCTTGAACCTTTATATACGGAGGCAGGGGCACCCCTAGAGACACAAGTTGATCCACGTGATCATATTCTTAGCCGTGTGTGGTGCCCCCTTCCACCATAGTCCTCGATAATATTGTAGCGGTGCTTAGGCGAAGCCCTGCGATGGTAGTACATCAAGATCGTCACCATTCCGTCGTGCTGACGGAACTCTTCCCGGACACTTTGCTGGATCGGAGTCCGGGGATCGTCATCGAGCTGAACGTGTGCTAGAACTCGGAGGTGCCGTAGTTTCGGTGCTTGATCGGTCGGGCCGTGGAGACGTACGACTACATCAACCAAACGCTTCCGTTGTCGATCTACAAGGGTATGTAGATCATACTCTCCCCTCTCGTTGCTATGCATCACCATGATCTTGCGTGAGCGTAGGAATTTTTTTGAACTTACTATGAAATCCAATAGTCTGCACAGAGAATAAAAAGAAGCTCAAGTCAGAACACAAGTCAGGCGGCAAGGGGCAGGCAAGGAGCGAGGAAGGCGGCTTACCGTCGATCAAATCCTCAATACGGCCGAAGCCTTCATTCAGCGCTTGCCTGGTCTCAGCCCAGCCCGCCGCTTCAGTCTCGAACTCGGCCTTCAGAGCGGCTTCGTTATCCTGCGCCTTCTTCAGAGCCGCCTTGTGGCTCTCCTCCTGGTCAGCCAGCTTCTTGGCCAGGCGGTCACGCTCCAGGACCAAGGCGTCGTACTCGGTTTCCTTGGCACGAAGGGTGGCCTGTGCCTCGCTGAGCTGCCCCCTTAAGTCGGCATTGGCTTCTGCGAGCACGAAAGACAAAAGAAAAACCAGTAAGGTGAAGTCGGCAGGAAAGATCCGACCCGACTGCTCAGCAGTCGGCCCGAATCTCGGGGACTACACCCAGTGGGTGCGCTGACGCGCCCCCACAGGAGATGAATGAAACCAAGTACGTACTCCGGCTGCTGATCAGGTCTTCGGTTCTCTGACCCAGCTCCTGAGCCTAGGAGTTGAAGGCGGCAGGGCGGAGGTTATGATACTCCTGGAAGATTAGACAGGAGGCGAGAATAAGGTAGTCGTCAAGGAAGATCCGACCCGACTGCTCAGCAGTCGGCCCGAATCTCGGGGACTACACCCAGTGGGTGCGCTGACGCGCCCCCACGGAAGAAATCAAGAGAACAAAGCAACCAAAGATAGAAGACTCACCCGGATGATGGCCCGCGTCGCAAGGAACTCCTGGGTGTATTGCTGCAGCGAGGCGGCTTGGGCCTGAAACCGGTTCCGAACCTCTTGGGCCGCCACATTCAGCTCGCCCGTCCCGCCGCTGGGAGTCCACTCGGACGTGCCGGTGCTGGCCGCCTCCAAGGCCTCCGCCGTCTGGCTGGCACCCGTAGCTCGGTGCGGCTCCGGCGCAGCGGTGCCTCCCCCTGCGCGCTGGCGCATTGCCGGCTGCACCTCGAGGCCGGCTCCTGCTTCCGGCTCACCCCTAGCCGGCTGCTCTGGCTCCGCAGCTGACTGGCCGCCTTGGCCCGCTCCGGTTGGCGCTGCCGGCGGCGCCCTCTCCATGAAGATCACGGAGTCCTCCCTCCGCTCCATCACCGGCGGTTCTTGGTCGACCTCCTCCAGCGGAGGCACAGGAATGTTGGGGGCCACGGCGCGGAGGGAAATGGCTAGCAGCGGAGGCTGGTTGTGCGAAGCCTCCGCCTCTGTCTCCGCAGCTGCCGCCTCCGCCCGGGCCTTGGCTGCTGCATCGGCCTGCTCCTTCGTCGCCTGGGCGGCCCTTCGCTCCACCGCCTCCCGCTCCTCCCGCGCCTCTCGTGCGTTCCGCTTCGTGGCCTCCCTGAGGTCGGCGCGGGGATCCACGCGGCGGGAGCCTGAAGACCCTCCAGTCGGCCCGACTACGGAGCTGCCCGGACCCTGCTCAAGGGAAAGCGGCGCCCTATCCGATGAGCAAAGAAAGGTTTAGAAGAGTTTTCAATCGAAAAGAAGAACAACAAAAAATATGTATCCAAGCATTCGACGACTTACGCTGAGATTGCCTGCGGCTGCTTCACCGCCTTGCGGAAGCGGGCTGCCTTCGCGGCCGCCTCATCTCGCTTGGTCGCCGCTGTGGAAGCCTTGGACTTCTTCGGCCGGCTGCCGAAGAGGATCAACACGGCCCGACGCTTCTGGGCGCCGCCGCCAGCAGCCGGCGCGGCGGACGAGCTCGCGCCTTGATGATCAGGCGCCGGCTGGCGGCGCGGGGCGACTTCGACCTCGGCATCATCTGGCCAGT
Organism: Triticum urartu; assembly: GCF_003073215.2. Lineage (NCBI taxonomy): Eukaryota > Viridiplantae > Streptophyta > Magnoliopsida > Poales > Poaceae > Triticum > Triticum urartu. The sequence goes on from NC_053022.1 coordinate 45,766,167, forward strand.
CCTCGAAGCCGGCCGCGAGCCCCGCGCCTCCGGGCTCGTCGCCTTCCCCCACGATGGCGTCTTCCATGGAGGCCGCTCCCAGGTCCGGATCGTCGGCGTCGTCCATCGTGCGGTCGGGGAGGAGCTGGCGCTCTACCCCCGCGGCCCCGGCTGTCGGCGGGAGAAGATGGTTCTGCAAAAGGCAAACCAATTGATCAAAGAGTCGGCTATCATGAGGCCGGCTACAAAAAGGAAGAAAAGAAGAAAGAGCTTACGACGGGCGGAGGGTTGGCGCGAGAGTACGGCCCCTTGCCGTACCGCCAATCCTCGGCGAGCTTGCAGTTGGAGATATAGTTCACCATGTAGGAGACCTCCGCATGAGGCATCTCCCTGGTGCTCAGCCGGCTTGGGTCGAAGTGGCCGCTCATCTGACAAACCATGTGAGGCCGGCTTTGGAGGGGAAGAACCCGGCGCTCCACGAAGGCGGTCACCAAGTCGGCTCCGGTCAGGCCCTCCGACTGGATCATCACCCGAAGCCGGGAGACGGCTGCGTTCCCGGCCTGAGACAACGACCTGGCCCGGTAGCTCCATGAAGGTCGCCTCCCAGCCGGCAGGTTGACGTAGTCACATTGCTGCGCGACATTCTTCACGTAAAAGTATGACTTCTACCAGAGCTTCACCGACTGGATCAGCGGGATGGGCGGGAACGGGTTGTTCTCGCCCGACCGCCTCATGGCAATATAGGCTCTGCAGGGGGCAGGCACGCCCGCGATGACGGTGCCGAGTTTGCTCTGGAAGAATTCCGCCCAGAGCTCGAGCGTGGGGAGGACCCCAAGGAAGCCTTCGCACAGCGTGACGAAGGCCGACAGCAGCATCACCGTGTTGGGCGTGAGGTGATGCGGCTGGAGGTTGTAGAATTCGAGGAAGGCTCGGAGGAACCCGCTCGCCGGAAGGCCGAAGCCGCGTAGGCAGTGCGAGCGGAAGATCACCCGCTCGCCTCCTCCGGTGCCGGCGAAATCTCATTCTCCGGCGCTAGACGAACCCGAACGAAGTTCTCGCCGGGCAGGTGTCGCGTCTGGCGGAGGAACTCGACGTGGTCCTCATGGACGTTGGAGCCATCCCACGAGCTTGACAGCGCCATGGGGCAGCGCGGCGAGAAGTAAGACGATGCGGCGGCGGAACGAAGCGACGGCGGAACGGCGCGGCAAAGAGCTGCTGCGGGGAAGAGAAGAAGAAGGAGGGCGAGAAGGGGCGGAGTGAGGGAGAGCGCGCAAGCCTCTACCGCTCCCCCCTCGTCCTACTTATAGACCGCGCGGCGGAGCCGAGGAGGCACGGCGTGGGGGAACGTGGGGATCAACTGCGCCCACTCCCCCACGTCCCGCGATTATTGTGCCTTGATGGCAGAATAAAACCGCCGCGGGAAGGCGAGCGGTCCATGTGGGCCGCGGAAGATCCGCGCTCGGACCGAGGCCTACGAGTGGCGGGCCCGGGCCTGCGGCGGTGTCCCGTCGCGCGCGTGCGTTGGCAGGATTTCCTCGCCACGTGGCCCGCGTTCCCGCCTACGAGAAACAGAGCTTTTCCGAAGACGGCGCGCACAAGCAAAGCCGGCCCCTCAGGATAGGAAGCTGACCAAGCTTCTCATCCCTTTATCAGCCTCGAAGCTCGCTCAGCTTCGGGGACTACTGTCGGAGTAAGTGACCACGGGTATCCTAGCCGGCTCCCCCTGGCCTTTCTGAAAAAATTACGAGCCGATCCGGCTCTCAAGAATCCAAGACATGGGGCCGCCTTCCCCTGGCCGGCTGTCTCCCAGGCCGGCTATTGGAAGGCGGCCCGACTTCAGCCCTCATGAAGAAAGCCGCGGGAGGGCCGGCTCCGAGGAGCCGGCTGCGAGAAGGCCGACTCCAAGGAGCCGGCTCCCATAAAGCGGTCAAGATCGTACCCTCGAAGTCTGCATCCACATAACGGCGTTGTGACGGGGTGTGGCTACAGTGAAGCCTGCCACCCCCGAATCCCGGAGCGCACCTGGCACAGTGCGCCGTATGGGTGGCCATGACCCGTCCGGTGCAGCACTGTCGCCACGTTGACCCTGATGTCATCCATGATGGGCTACCAGTACGGCCCACGGGCGGTGGGCCCCTTCGGGCAGAGAGACACCCGAAGGCGGCCTGGCCTCCCCCAGTCGGCCCAAGACGGAGCCGGCTCTCTCCAGCCGGCTTGCCACCCCCTCGAAGGAGACACCCCATTAAGGAGACAAGACGCAGTGAGGCTACAGTGGTCACCCGCCGGACGGCAGCATTGTAGCCACGCTTACCTCGGCGAAGCCCTCGTCACCAAGATTGAGCAACAGTAACCAGCCACCGACAAGGCCCTGGACAGTGGGGCCTGCCTGTCGACCAAGGAGCCGGTAGCTGGCGGGACCCACCAGCCGGCGGGCCCCAGCAGCCGGTGCAGAAGCCGGAGAGCGAAGACACAGACGGCTGGGCCCCACGCCCAGCCGGATTACCATTGTACCCCAGGGGGTAGGCCTATATAAACCCCCCGGGACACCCATGCAAAGGGGGGATCCCTGCTAGTTTTAGACACCACGTAGGGAGGAGAAGAGAGCAAGCAGAGCCCTTCTTCCTCCTCTCGCCAAACAGCTCAAGGAGCATCGTGTAGCTACTTGTTCATCTAGTGATCATGTGGAGACCCCGCAGAGCAGCAGTAGGGGTGTTATCTCCATGGAGAGCCCCGAAGCTGGGTAAGATTCGCCGGCGTGCATGTCTTCGCCTCATCCCGTTTCCAGGCACCGGCGATGTTTTACTGTCTCCCGCAATGATAAGCCACCCGTTGGCATATGTCGCACCTACCACCCGACAAATACACTTGGAACTCCTTATGTATATCTGGCAGTACTAGCACTGGGGCTGTAGTCAAACGTTTCTTCAACTCCTGGAAACTTGCTTCACAATCTTCTGTCCATTTAAACTTGGTATCCTTCTTCAACAGTTCAGTCATTGGTTTTGCAATCTTGGAAAAATTCTCAATGAATCTCCGGTAGTATCCTGCGAGTCCAAGAAAACTGCGGATCTCGCTAACTGAGGTGGGTGCCAACCATTCAGTGACTGACAGAACCTTGCTGGGGTCTGTTGCTATACCTTCTCCTGATATAACATGTCCAAGGAATCCGACTTCCTTCAGCCAAAACTCACATTTGCTAAACTTAGCATACAACTGGTGTTCCCTGAGCTTCTCGAGAACTAAACGCAAATGCTCTTTGTGCTCCTCCTCGTTCTTCGAGTATACCATGATATCATCAATAAACACCACAACAAACTTGTCCAAATACTCCATGAACACCTTGTTCATCATGCTCATGAAATAGACAGGGGCGTTAGTCAGTCCAAACGACATGACCGTGTACTCGTATAATCCATATCGCGTTGTGAACGCCGTCTTTGGTATGTCCTTCTCTCGTATCTTCAACTGATGATACCCTGATCATAAATCGATCTTTGAGAACACTTTAGCTCCTTGCAACTGATCAAACAGATCGTTGATCATTGGTAGTGGGTACTTGTTCTTTATCGTCACTTCATTCAAGGCTCGATAATCAACAACCATCCTTAGGGATTTATCCTTCTTCTCAACCAAAAGTAATGGGGCTCCCCAAGGTGATGAACTTCTTCGGATGTATCCTTTCTCCAATAACTCCTTGATCTGTTTCTTAATTTCTTCCAGATCATTTGCGGGCATCCGATAGGGTCTCTTGGATATTGGTCCAGTTCCTGGTAACAGCTCTATCAAAAACTCAATGTCTCTGTCCGGTGGCATGCCTGGTAACTCCTCTGGGAAAACATCCGGGTAATCCTTTACTACCGGCACTTCCTCCTGAACAATTCCCGTAAGGGCATTCACTTGGCTCCTTTTTGGCACATGCCTAGACACATACTTAATCCTTTTTCCCTCCGGGGTGGTGAGATAAATCAACCTACTCGCACAGTCAATGCTTCCTCCATACTTTGACATCCAGTCCATACCCAATATCACATCCAATCCTTGCGACTCCAAGATAATTAGGTCGGATGGAAACATATGCGTGCCAATGGTTAAGGGTATCTGGTCACACCATCGGCTAGCCATATATTCTGCTCCGGGTGAACTCACTAAAAGAGGGGTCCTAAGGGTTTGGGTTGGTAGTTTAAACTTATCCACGAATCCCCTTGATATGTATGAATGCGATGCACCAGTATCGAAAAGAACAAGAGCGGTAAATGACTTAACCAAAAACTTACCTATTACCGCGTCCGGCTGCTCTTCAACCTTGTCCACGTTAACGTGGTTCACTTGTCCTTTGTTGAATGGATTGGGCTTCTTCCCAGCGCTTCCATTTCTGTTTCCATTCCTTCCTTCGGGGCAATCATTGGCATAGTGCCCTATCTTCCCGCACTTAAAACAGGTAACCTGACTTAAGTCTCTTTTGGTGGGAGTGGACGGGTTGGAGCGGTTCTGATTGTTGTTAGCTCCGTTCCCATTCCCATTCTTAGCACCACTGTGGTTATGTGATCCTCCTCCAGTGTGGTTGTGACCTCCATGGTTGTGAACAAGTCCTCCCGAGTTTGGGGTTAGGCAAGGCTTCTGCTGAGCTCCTGTGTTATACTTCCCTTGTCCATACTTTCTCTTGCGGCTCTCAATATGTTGCTGTTTCCCTTCAATCATAAGAGCCTTGTCTACCAACTCCTGGTAGTTACTGAAGGTTTCTACCATCAACTGCATGCTCATCTCATCATTCAGCCCTTCCATAAACTTCTCCTGCTTCGCGGCATCTGTGGCCACATCATCAGGGGCATAGCGTGACAACTTGCTAAACTCATCCACATACTGAGCCACAGTACGGTTCCCCTGGTGTAGGTTGCGGAACTCCCGCTTCTTCATCTGCATAGCTCCAGTTGAGACATGGGCGGTGCGGAAAGCTTGCTGAAACTGGTCCCAAGGGACGTTGGCTACCGGAAAAGTGGCTGTGTAATTCTCCCACCATGAGGCTGCTGGTCCATCCAATTGATGTGCGGCAAAGCGCACCCTCTCAGCATCCGTGCAACCTGCGGTGTTCAACTCCCTTCCAATACGGTGTAGCCAATCATCGGCAACTATAGACTCGGCGCTACTGGAAAACACCGGCGGCTGTAACCTTAGAAAACGGGCTAGGTTGTCCACTGTCAGTGGGTTGTTGTTGTTGTTGCCCTGGTTCTGAACTAGCAATTGCATCAAGGCATTCTGCTGCTGGATCAACTGGGTGAGCTCCGGTGGGAAAGCAAAACCGGGGTCACGTCTCAGAGGCATCTGAGGGGTTTAGATGGGAGAGATTTAGAATAGAAGAGGTCTAATGAGAAAACACTACCCATATGCACATGAGACAAACACAATCATTTCACTCAATCAATCAAGCAAAGGCATACGAATGATCTAGAACTATCGCACAAGTGCTCACTACTACTATATACATGGGGGAAATACTACTAATAGTTGGTGGTCATCTAGAAATTTTGATCGGTGGAAGACTCCATGATGTCTACTCCGGCTTCATCTTCAAAGTCATCATCACTAGGGCCGGAGTCGGTGTCGTCGATGATGATGTAGTTGTCCGGTCAAGTGGAATCGTCGTCTTCTACTCCCGGTGCTGGTCCTCCCATGAATACTCCGATCTTCTTGACTAAGTCGTCATTCTTCTCCAGTAGTGTCTTGATTTCCTCCTCATATCCATCGTGGGTAAACTTGAGTTCTTCCTCCAGCTCGATGATCCTAGTCTTCGCCTTCTTCAAGTCCATCATGTCCGCGTACATCTGGTTTTCCTGACGTCGGATGTGCTGGTTTAATTCCTGGATGAAAGCTGCAATGGATCTATCCTTCCTGGTGCTGATTACTTCCCATTGCTCGTCTCGGCGCCCACATATTTGGTAAATAGTGTCCTTAAGCTCCCTGTTGTAAACTTCTCCAATGCATCCCATGGTAATGTGGGCTGCCATGCTCTTGCCTAGACTCCAGGTGGGTGCTTCGAAAGAAAATTCTATGGGTTTAGAAGTTGACGAGACCGTCCTTCCTAGAACTTGTACTTGAATCATCCAGCGCTCTTCTTCTGGTAAAGTGGCGTTGTACGTCCCAGTGAAGCTTGGTATTCCAATGTTCAAGTACCTACTGACTTCCTTCAAGTGGCGTCCAAAAGGTGTGTCTTCATCCGGTTGTGCAAACTTGTTCTTCATCTCCGTCATCCTAAAGAGTAGAAAATGGAGAGGAGTCAGAAATAAGAAGAGAAGTGTGACCTAGGGTTTATCTTAGTGGTCGTGTCCTACACTCAGCGTGTGCTCTGATAACATCTTGTAGCGACCCGACCTCAGATGGTCAAGTCTCTATGCTTCAGTGTCATCCCTGGATCAGTAATGCTGACACACACAGTACTCGAAGGATTTATAACAGAGTAGCAATCACACACTTATTACATCGAATGTCTCCAAAGAGAACTTATTACAAGAATATGGCTTAAGGCCATCTAATACGATAACAGCGGAAGGCTTGGAAGATAAGGTGAGTCCATCAACTCCAACGGCATAGCTGAGCTGCACGGCAACGACCTAACGAACCTTACTCCTCGTCTGAAAAGTCTGCAACATAATACGTTGCAGCCGGAAAACGGGTCAGCACATGGAATATGCTGGCAAAGTAACACAGTAGGGCAAGAACAAAATAATGCTATCACTATATGCATATATGGCTGGTGGAAAGCTCTATGGTTATAGTTTTGTGAAAAGCCAATTTTTCCCTACAACAAAGGAATAGATTTTAATTTTACTATCATGGTGGTTGAAACATCATTGAGAAGGTACCCCCAACTCAATCCCAATTAAAGTGATTAACAACCCAACAGTATTAATTAAACATGGTGAGATACATGTGATAACCCAAGTACTAGATACTCAAGAATTGTCCATAACCGGGGACACGGCTAACCATGATTATATTGTACACTCTGCAGAGGTTTGCGCACTTTTCCCCACAAGACTCGATCGCCTCCATTGGATTTCTCGCACTACATGGTGTTTGAGAAACGGATGACAGATACACAGTCTTTCAGAAACGTTAACTCTCTACTCCGGGTAGACCATACCAAACCTACAAAACCCACTACCTGCTGATCTACCTCTTCAAGAGCTTCACGTAACTTACTGAACTATGCTAGAGCCCATAATAGCTTGTGGCTGCACACGGAAGTTTCTAGCACGAATCATCTCAGTTCCCTTTGAGCCTGGGTGGCGGTCCATAGGAAGATCACACGGGTACCCCGGGATTTCCAAAAAAAATACAGACAACACTGGGTTCCCCAGGTGCCTCAATCCACCCAGTTGTTTGATTAAGTTGCCACCTTAAGTTGAACCATTAATTAACAATCTCACATCTGACATGAATTTCACTCAAACCCAAACCACGTCTACGAGCATAGCATAGCAATATAAGCAATACGTAGAAGTAACTCCCAAGGGTTTGAATAACAGGGCAATAGGTTCTACCTCAGCAACTACTTCCCAACCCACAAGTTAATGACATCCTAATCATGCAATGTTTGAGGATTGGAACTAATGCATAAAAACTGGGTAATAATGGGATATGATCAAAGTGTTACTTTTCTTGCTGACGATCCACGAATCCTAGAGACTCGTAGTAACACGCTTCGCACTCCGGGAATTCTATCACAAGCAAACAATAACATACATAAGTAACAAGCAATGATGCACAAGCAAAACTTAAATAAGAGAGGTTGACCAGAAAGTTCAACTTAAGAACTCCGGTACACAAAAAGAATCAAATCAAACGAAGCAACGAAAGTCAAACGGCGAAAGAAAACCACTTCATTTACTAATTTGAACTTAGGTCAAATTTTACAATAGCAAAAACTTGTTTGAGTTGATTAACCGGAAAGAGGGTTTCGAGACGAAACTCCAGGCGCTTGAATCGCCTGATTCCGATAAACGAGCGAAAAGATAAACAGAATCTAAGATCGGACCAGAAATCGTGATCAGAGAAAATCGCGGAATAAATCCGATAAAAGAAAACTCATGAACAGACTAACGAACGAGCATTCGTTAGTTGTAACTAACGGGCGAGGAACCGTTCGTTAAAACGAACGTTAGGACGAACATCCGCTAACTAGAAGAACTGAAAAAACCGGCAAATCTGAAAAAAATGGATCTAGGGTTTCTAAAAAAACCGAATGGTCTTTATAAAAAAACCGGCGGCGGGGCGCGGCCGCTACCTCCGGCGAGAGGTCCGGCGAGGCGAGGCAGCGGCGAGCGGCGGCGCAAGCTGCGGCGGCGTCGACGGCAAGCGGCGGCGGCAGTGGTGGTGTGGTGTTGGGGCGGGGTGGTGGCGTATATAAAGGGGGTGGGGCAGCGACTTGGAGGAGGGGGCAAGGCGCGGCGGAGGCGGAGTCCAACTCGGACTCCGGTCCGAGTGGCGGCGGCGGCGCGCGCGCGCGCAGGAGGCGGCGGCAAGCGGCGGCGGCCTGGTGTGGCTGGGCCTTTGGCCTAGTCTGCGCGGGAACCCTTTTTTTAAACTTCGCCGACCGAAATAAAATCCTAGGAAAAAATAAATAAAAACCTAAAAATGCAAAACGAATTTTTACCGTCTAAATAAAATATTTAGGACGAGTTGAACATTTTCTTGGCCCTAAAATGCAATTTTGGAAACGTGCAATTTTTCTAATGCAAATAAAATCCGAATAAAACCAAATAAAATCCAATAAATGATTTTAATATTTTCCTCCAATATTTCAATTATTTTGGAGAAGTCATATTATCTCCACTCATTTGATTTAATATGAAATATTTTTCGGAGAGAAAAATTATTAAAATCAAAATCCTCGTTTCATTATTTGATAAAAATCAAATATGAAAATCGGAAAATCCCCAACTCTCTCCGTGGGTCCTTGAGTTGCTTAGGATTTCGAGGATTGCGGAACGGAAATGCAATAAATCATGATATGCATGGATGATCTATGTATAACATTCCAAATTGAAAATTTGGGATGTTACACACTCTCACCCTTCCACCATTGCTATCCTCTCTTGTGCCGCGCAACTTTCGCCGATACCATAAACCCATCATTTACCTTCCTCAAAATAGCCACCATACCTACCTATTATGGCATTTCCATAGACATTCCGAGATATATATATTGCCATGCAACTTTCCACCATTCCATTTATTATGACATGCTTCATCATAGTCATATTGCTTTGCATGATCAGGTAGTTGACATCGTATTTGTGGCATGGCCACCATTCATAATTTTTTATACATGTCACTCTTGATTCATTGCACATCCCAGTACACCACTGGAGGCATTCACATAGAGTCATATTTTGTTCTCAGTATCGAGTTGTAATTCTTGAGTTGTAAGTAAATAGAAGTGTGATGATCTTCATTATTAGAGCATTGTCGCATGTGAGGAAAGGATGATGGAGACTAGGATTCCCCCACAAGTCAGGATGAGACTCCGGACGAAAAAAAGAGGCCATAAAAATAGAAGAAGGCTCAAACAAAAAACTGAGAGAAAAAGAGAGAAGGGGCAATGTTACTATCCTTTTTCCACACTTGTGCTTCAAAGTAGCACCATCATAATCATGATAGATAGTCTCTTATGTTGTCACTTTCATATACTAGTGGGAATTTTTTATTATAGAACTTGGCTTGTATATTCCAATGATGGGTTTCCACAAATTGCCCTCGGTCTTCGTGAGCAAGCAAGTTGGATGCACACCCAATTAGTTACTTTTGTTGAGCTTTCGTACACTTATAGCTCTAGTGCATCCGTTGCATGGCAATCCCTACTCACTTACATTGATATTTATTGATGGGCATCTCCATAGCCCATTAATACGCCTAGTTGATGTGAGACTATCTTCCTCCTTTTTGTCTTCTCCATAACCACCATTCTATTTCACCTATAGTGCTATGTCCATGGCTCGCGCTCATATATTGCGTGAAAGTTAAAAAAGTTTGAGAATGCTAAAGTATGGAACAATTGCTTGTCTTGTCATCGGGGTTGTGCATGAGGGGAGCATTTTGGGTGACGAAAATGAAGCATAGCCAAACTATATGAGTTTTTAGGGATGAACTTTCTTTGGCTATGTTAGTTTAAGAAGACATAATGGCTTGGTTAGTATGCTTGAAGTATTATTATTTTTATGTCAATATTAAACTTTTGTCTTGAATCTTTTGGATCTGAACATTCATGCCACAATAAAGAAAATTACATTGAAAATTATGTTAGGTAGAATTCCACATCAAAACATTTGTTTTTATCATTTACCTACTCGAGGATGAGCATGAATTAAGCTTGGGGATGCTTGATCCGTCTCCAACGTATCTATAATTTTTGATTGTTCCATGCTATTATATTATATGTTTTGGATGTTTAATGGGCTTTAATATGCTCTTTTATATTATTTTTGGGACTAACCTATTAACCAGAGGGGTAGTGCCCGTTTCTGTTTTTGCCTATTTTAGTGTTTTGTAGAAAAGAAATATCAAACGAAATCCAAACGGAACGAAACCTTCACTAGGATCTTTCTTGGAACAAACGCAAACCAGGAGACTTGGAGTGGAAGTCTGGAAGTCCGCGAGGCGGCCGCGAGATAGGAGGGCGCGCCCCCACCCTCGTGGGCCCCATGTAGCTCCACCGACGTACTTCCTTCTCCTATATATATACTCTTATAACCTAAAAACATCAGGGGGAGCCACGTAACCACTTTTCCACCGCCGCAACCTTCTGTACCCGTGACATCCCATCTGGGGCCTTTTCCGGCGATCTGCCGGAGGGGGATTCGATCACGGAGGGCTTCTACATCAACACCATAGCCTCTCCGATGATGTGTGAGTAGTTTACCATAGGCCTTCGGGTCCATAGTTATTAGATAGATGGCTTCTTTTCTCTCTTTGGTTCTCAATACAAAGTTCTCCTTTATGTTCTTGAAGATCTATTCGATGTAATACTTTTTTACGGTATGTTTGCCGAGATCCGATGAATTGTGGATTTATGATCAAGTTTATCTATGAATAATATTTGGTTCTTCTCTGAATTCTTATATGCGTGATTTGATATATTTGCAAGTCTCTTCGAATTATCGGTTTATTTTGGCCTACTAGATTGATCTTTCTTGCAATGGGAGAAGTGCTTAGCTTTGGGTTCAATATTGCGGTGTCCTTTCCCAGTGACAGTAGGGGCAGCAAGGCACATATTGTATTGTTGCCATCAAGGATAAAAGATGAGGTTTATATCATATTGCTTGAGTTTATCCCTCTACATCATGTCATCTTGCTTAAAGCGCTACTCTGTTCTTATAAACTTAATACTCTAGATGCATGCTGGATAGCGGTCGATATGTGGAGTAATCTCTCCCTAATAATAATAATAATAATAATAATAATAATAATAATAATAATAATAATAATAATAATAAAGCACGGATTGAGTCTCCGGATTCACCGTCGCGGAGTTTTTGCAGAGAAGTCCTTTTGTTTCTTGATAATGAACCCACAGTCCTCGATGAGTTAAAAGAAAAAATGGTTCACGATGCAGATCGAGCGGCGGCACTCCTATCGGACCGGGAGCAGGAAGACGGCGGCGAGCACATAAAGGGCGCGGGCGGCACACTGCCCGGCCGAGAGGAGGAGCAGGAGGGGAGGCGCTGAGGCGGGGCCATAAGCGTCGGACGCGCTCGCTCGCCCGCAATCAACACGGAAGCAGTGGCCGTCCATGGCGGCTCGGGTCGATGCAGGAGGACGAGGGGAGGAGCTCGCGAGGGCCGGCACCGGGAATGGAGCGGAGGCGGGTGCATCTGGCGATTCCGCAGGGGCTGCGGCGACGAGAGGCTCCATGGGCGGTGACCTGCGGGGTTCAAGCGACGGCTGCCTTAAAGGTTGGGCGGCGACTCTCTGTAGAGAAGGAATAGGAGGAGAGGAAGAAGGAATAGAAGGAGAGGAAGAGGAAGAAGGCAGGTCACTCAAAGAGCATTCATCTCTTGCCCCCTCTCTCCTCTGGCCTGGCATGATGTGCGCGGCTGGATGTGTGATGTGCGTCCATGTTCATGTGTGAGGATTAGGATAGTTCTCTTGAACTTTTTTCAGAAAAATTAATAGTTCTCTTGATTTGTTTTGGTCTGGATTAGTGCAGAAGTGACTGCTATTTGTTTTGTGTTGCAGGATCTTCAAGACAGCAAGGACCAATTGCACCCTTGGTTTTGTTTCTGTCCTGTGAACCAATCTAAGATGGCCTCTAAGAAGCACTTGGCTGGTACAGAGAAATTTTCTGTAGTCTTAAAATAAACCATCCTAATCTTCTATGATGTGCTTTTTCGAGCAGGAAGGGGAGGTGATGTGCGCCAGGTACGTGGTCGAGGAAGTGAACACCAGTTTTAGCTATGTAGTGTTCTGTGGTGAATGAGAATGTTTCATAGTTTATTATTAATCTAAATTTTGGTTTTAAGCTTTTGCTTCACAGATATTGTTGAGTAACTTTTTTCCAAACTATGTACTATACATGTGGATTTTTTTGCGGGGATACTGTATGTACACTTCTGAGTACAAATTCTAAATTCGTATATGAAACCTTAATTCAACTCCTACCATACAAAACTAATTTTGTGGTTCAGTTGTTTAAGAGCTCAAATAGGATGTGTACTGGAACCTCAAGGAAAACAAAAAGAAGAGCTGGGGAAGGAGCTAGAGATGCAGCCGCCACAAGGTCGAAACGGCCACATAGATCCTTTTATTCTGCAACTATGACAACTGCGACAAGACCTTTGTTGATGTGGCTGCCTTGAGGAAGCATGCTCATGTACATGGCGAGAGGGGATGTATGCTTTTGAGTAGCCCGGCTATTGGAAGGTACCTCTAGCTAATATGAATGAATGCTTGCATTACCAATGCATACACCAACGTTGTTGAACTTTCATGTTTACTAGCATTGACAGACTTTTTCAGTAATTTCGGGCTTTTTATAAAGGACATTTCTCTATTTGGCATAGATTAATGATTTTGGTAATCCATCCATCCAATCCAGGTGAGTGTTAATTGATTAATCCTGCACAACCATTAATTCAGTTAATTTAATACTCCATTCAATTGATCCTAAGAGTTTTAAGAACCCATAGGCATCAAAGTCTTGATCTTTTTTCCTGTCCATGTGTAGATGCCGCTGATGAACAAATAGTGATCCAGTTTGGTCGGATTAGATATAAGTTTGGTCTCCGCTCGAGCTCCTGCTGTTGCTTGGATTTTGCTTTTCCCCTCTCATCCAACCGCAGGTACCATTTGACCCATTTTCTTTTCATGGTTGATTGCTGCTAACTGATTTCATCATATGACCAATGTTTCTTGGTTAGGGGCCTGTTATTTTTTTTCATCTTGACGTTGTTGTGGTCGCCCAGCCGATCAAATCCTTGCGCACACACAACAACTCAACTCCACAGTCTGCACGCAGCAGCTCAACACCACGGTCTGTATGCCACCGCCGTCTCTTGAGCAGCTCGATGGGCGATTTATGTTATGTATCTCTATATGATAATCCCTCCATAGCCATGTAGAAAAAGGCTTCAATTTGATTTTGGTTCAGTTTAATTCAGCGTGGTGATGCTCACCCTAATAAGTTGGTGTGTTGTTATACTGTATTGAATAAATGATGGGCACTGAATTTTCCATGGATTGAGCAGAGGAGTAGAATCTCACCTACTTGCTAGCTTCCTACTTGAGATAGTGAAGACACTCATTTTCAGAGCAGTTGCACTCACATGTGTCCTGAATCATTTAATTTCTTTGTTTCGTGAATAAATGTTGGTTGGTGCTCTTGCTTTTTTACCATGGTAACTTTGTAAACTTCAGAATGCCTAAAGTTGGCTGCACACTCACTCGCTCAGCAATGAGCAGTGAAGTCGCCAGCTTTGCCGTTGGCTGAAGAACAACAAGGTCTTCCTTGCAGGATTATTAGTTTCTTAAATATTTGTACGACATCAGAGTACTTTTTAGTTGCATATTTTGCAATACCTTATGTTCCTCCAATTTGGGGGCGGTTTAAAACGGAGCTGTTCGAAACATGAACGAAGGACGTGATTCGCCTGGTAAGTTTATGTGAGAAACAATTTAAGAAATTGCATGGAAGATGTTTTAAGAGCTCAATATAATTATATATTTTTCTTTGAATATTTTCCTTTCAAGTTTTGACATTCTATTCTTATTATCTCCAGCTGACCAAAATGCTATCCAGTACATGTGTAGAGAACTTGAAAACTACTGATTGCTCATGTGTAAACCCCAAGTCATCATGGGATGTGTGACAGAAGATTGATGAACCAATCCTATAGAATGTAGCTTACTTTTATATATTTGTCACGAAAAAATATGCTTTGTCCTTTTCTGGTCTTATTTTGTTGACATGCTATTTTCAATTTTTTGGGCCTAGCTTAAAAAACATAACCATGGTGATGTCTTGAGCACGTGATGTGTAGCTTTTACTGTGGAGAGATCATTTGCTCCGTAATGGGCCAATACTTGAATAATTGACTCATCTACAATCTTTTTTGTAATGGTATCGTCATATCTACAATAATAACTTGTACATTTTCATATTATTATGCATCATGATATTTTATTTTCTTCCGTTGCAACGCACGAGCATTTTTGCTAGTAATAGTAGATGCAGAATCGTTTTAGTCTACTTAACACGGACGTGATGCCTATATTCATAATCATTGCCTATATATTCTCATAACTATGCACTCTTCTATCAATTGCTCGGCAGTAATTTGTTCACCCACCGTAATACATGCTATCATGAGAGAAGCCACTAGTGAAACCTATGGCCCTCGGGTCTCTTTCTTATTATATCGCATCTCTTTTTATTTACATCGCATCTCGTTTACTATTTTGCAATCTTTACTTTCCAATCTATACAACAAAAATACCAAAATTATTTATCTCGCAAGTGACCGTGAAGGGATTGACAACCCCTTTATCGCGTTGGTTGCGAGGTTGTTGATTGTTTGTGCAGGTACTAGGTGACTTGCGTGTTATCTCCTACTGGATTGATACCTTGGTTCTCAAAAAATGAGGAAAATACTTACGCTACTTTGCTGCATCACCCTTTCCTCTTTAAGGGAAAACCAATGCAAGCTCAAGAGGTAGCATTTCACATCTGAGGGAAATACCTACCGCCGCTGTGCTGCACCATCCCTTCCTCTTTGGGGAAATACCGACGTAGCTTCAAGCGACATCAGTTCACAATGCTCACTCTTGCCGCTAATAAAAAATAGCCCCGCTCACTTGAGAATGGGTCACTAAGAGTCTAAGACGCAGTTGGACCACATGTAGATTGAGCAAGAACCCAGTGTCGCCGACGATGTGCACGCATGGGGTGCAAACCGCAAGATCAAGATGCACATGATGCTTCACTCCAAAACCTAGCTAGGGTGGCAAGAGCTGGCTAGGACGCCACGAACCAGCTAACAACATGACAGTTGATGACAGATGGGGGCCTCGAGCAAGCAGGTGGTTGGGTGCAACTATAACTGCCCGAGACCGATCCTCCAGATGCCTCCCACTATTTTTGTTGTAGCCGCATTAATTATGTGGTTGCGGCATTCATCATCGCATCATTCGCATTGGATCAGCATTCCGTTGCGATCATTTTTTTCAACACTTGCATTCGTCCGTAGTTGCCGCTTCTCTCCATTGTCTTCGTTTACCGTTCCAAGTCCAACAACACACTTTCACGCGCCAGCGGCATCGTTAAATAATTATTTTCAAAATGGGATTAAAACATTCTTAGAACAGGTTGAAATTCGTCGTGCGGTCTTAATATATGGTTTCATATTGTTCTTTTCAACCTTCACTTCCTTGCTATCATTTTTATCATTTCATAGTTTCTGCTTGAAGGTTCTTCATGGTGGTCTGTGAACGATTTATTTCATTCTCAAAGTGCCCTTCAAGATTCTCTCGAAGTTAAGATCTGCCAAGCTATACTCGAAAATAAAGATGGTGTTCAAAAAATGTTTTGTTTTGAGGAGTTCAAGCATGTTTCATCTTCCATTCAAGTGTGCAAATCCTTTCTACCTTGTCTTTCGAGCTGGTCTTATGTCATTATTGACAAATTTCCCTTCGTGTTTCATGATTCATAGGTTGTAAAGAATGAGATATTAAACCCACCATTTTCTCTTCATTCAGGAGATCCTTTTAACCCATCAATCTTTTCGTTGGAGTTATCTTGGGTTGAGTTCATCTAAAGCCTTCCCTAAGGAATATTGCTATAATGGTGCATATTTGTGATCCTGGTTTTCTCTCTATCCTCTCAGTGAAAGTTTTGCATCTGTTTGTTGCTCTCAAGCATCATATTTTTGGCAAATGGCAGGCTTTTACCTCAAAACTTTGAAATGTTTCCATTAGTCCATTCGAGGCATATTTGTTGCTTGTTGATTCTTTCAACAATTCCCTTCAAGTCTTCTTCGCAAGGATGCTCTTTAATCTTCTATTGCGTTAGAAGATATTGGTTTCTCCTTCATTCTTTTCATCCCAAGTATCTAACTCAAATTCTTTTGTTAAGGAAGCATTGTGTTGGAGCTCCTTCCCAAGTTCGCTCCATGTTGCCAACTTCATGTTCTGCCCATTACTTCTCTTTTAATAGGAGTCACATACAAGTGCTTCCATTTTCTCAAGTTCATGTTCTATGCCTTGCTTTTCTTCAACTGGAGTGGTTTCAAATTCTTTTTCATCCTTGATGCCATATGTTATCTCTTTGCAACCTCGTCTCACTCATTTTTCACAGAAGTAGCTTTATACCTCTTACTCTTCCTCTTCCTCTCCTCATTCCTAGATCTCAGGGAGAGATCTCTTGTAAGTGGTGGAGAGTTGTGACAGCCCTAGACCGGTGCTCCAGATTCCTCCCACTATTTTCACTGTAGCCGCATTAATTATTTGGTTGTGGTATTAGTCATCACATCATTTGCATTGCATGGGAACTCCGTTGCCATCATTTTTTCAAAACTTGCATCCATACGTACTTGCCACTTCTCTCCATTATCTTCATTAATCGTTCTGAGTCCAACCGCACACTTGCATGTGCCCCAACATCGTTAAATAATTATTTTCAAAGTGGGATTAAAATGTTCTCGGAATGGGTTGAAAGTTTACGTGCGGTCTAAATATTATGTAGGTAGACCGCCTGCCAAATTTCGTCACATTCGAAAGTCGTCTGGGACCCCAATCGTTAAACTATAGAGGCACTATATGCGGATAAACATAGGACGTTTTCATAATAAAACTTGTTGCCGGGCTACCCGACTTCCCTCTCATCTTGGCCCAACAAATCTACATAGCCCACCTAAACCTACCCTAACTACCCTCCGCTCCAGAGCCTTCTGATTGTTATCGGAGGGCTCCAAAAACCCTCAACCCTCGCCATCCCTGCCTATTTAAGCAACCCCTACCCTACCTAATTTGCAACCCTACCCCTCTTCTGTTTCCATCTGCAGCCTCTCCACCGCCGCCACTTGTCAACCTTCTCCATCCTCCAGCCGCCGTGGCCCTGTGAGCCCATCATGGACCCGCTTGAACCCATCGAGGCCCGAGCCAGCTCACGCGCCGCCGCCATTTGTGCCCGCCTCCGCCACTCGCACCCGAGCTCCCCTCACCATGCCGCCTGCTCGCTCTCACGCGGGATGTCCCATCGAACGATGAGCTTCCAGAGACCGCAGCCGGAACATGCCGACCTTGCCGCCTCCTCCTTTCTCCTCCATCTCTCTCGCTTTCCACTCTAACCCTCTCTCTTTGCTGCCGCCATGGACAGGCGTCATGGATGCCGCCAAGCTCGGAGCTCATACTGCCACCTTGCCTCGCCGCCTCTTCGGGCCAGATCTGGTGGCCAGGCCGCTCCCGCGGCCGGATCCGGCCCGATCTGCCCGCCTGCGCTGCTCTCCCGCTGTTCGTCGAGCCCGCCGCCGCGCCGAACCGTCGCCATGGCCTCTGCTTCACCCGCTGGTATGCCCTCATCCCAGGATCGATCAAGCCTTCCAACCAAACGACATCTGGAACCGCTCCATCCTAGTTTTCCTGCGAGGTTGAATTTTTGCTTGTCCTCAGATTTTTCACATCAGATTGCATTTTGTGATGATGGTAACTTTGTGCATGTTTGTCCGATGGAAATGATCTTTCCATGAAAAGTGACCTACTCTTTGTGGGCTTAATGATGGTTGCATTTTCATCCTTGATAGTATTCATCTATATGTTGTAATCTCTGTTGCAAAAGTGCATCATGTCGTAATCTGTAGAAAATTGTTAAAACATTCAAACTTACGTTGATCCTTGCCACCAATCCATAACTTATATGCATATGTTTCCTTAAGGTGTTCTGCACTATGCGATGGTTATTTTAATGCGATGCCCATGCATGCCATGTCAAGTTTGTCTAGCATGTCTATTTCTTCCTCTTAAGTGGCTATCATGGTATAAATACACTCCTGTTAACAGAAACTTCCATTTTGTAAAAATAATAGTAATTAATAAATGCATCCTATGAATTTGTGCCTATGAAGTAAAATGAACATTGCAATGTCTAATGGATGTACATATGTTATTCATAAATATTGAAATTGGTTTACTTAATGTTTAGTGGCCATCTTAAAATGAACTTTTTGTTTAGCATGTCTATTTCTTCCTTGATAGGATCTCAATACAGCATCATAATGTTACTGTTTTGCAAATCCCAGATTTTCCCGAAGTCCCTAGAACTTAGCAAAACATTGCATTTTGAATAAATCATATTAAATTAACCATAACGCCTATGAACCTGAACCTTATATGAAAACTGTAGCATGTTAAAGAAACTGTAAATGCAGATCCTTTTCATACATTTTAACAACATGCATATTGATGTTCCGTTGCTCCCAAGTAGGCATCTTGCTGTTTTGGCAGATTACAATCAACACAAGTTGTTCAGGTATGTGATGGATTATGTTATATGTATCCAGTTTGCTTGATACTTTGTTGATGTAAACATACATGCATCTAAAATTGTAATTGTTTTAATCTAGGCTATGTGTTTGGTTACAGATATGGGAACACATTTGATTAACTCAAGAAATGATGGTTGGGATCCACTCTTTTAAGATGCCAAAGCCTTTTGCACCAAAAGTGGCATTCGGATACTAAATATGGATGCCATCTTTATTAATTGGGGGGAAATCAAGAAAAGGTGGGACAAACAATGTCACTATTGATCATTTTTTCCACATGGACACCTTCTATGATGTTATAGACTCCATCACCACAAAGGTTGATCATCATTTTAATGAGGTATCTTCAAAGTTGCTCTAGAACTTCTGTTTTCTTAACCCTAGAGTCTCATTTTCGAGGTTCAATGTGAAAAAGCTTGAGACTCACATAGATTTATTAAGAGTATTTTTGTTATTATGAACGTGAAGCTATAGAAGATAACCTTGAGCTATTCATTATTCATACGAGAAGAGTTGAAAACATGTCATGATATTGCAAGCTTGGCTAAAAAGATAGTTGAACTTGAACGATACATCATGTTTCCTATGATTTATCTCCTCATTGAGTTGGCATTGCTAGTACCAGTAGTGACGAAAACAATTGCAAGAGCCTTCTCAGCAAAGAAAATCCTTAAGACCGAGTCACGCAACATGATGTCCGGTGGTTGGATTACCTATTCGGTGGTGTGTTACATTGAGCGAGAAGTGTTCAAAAGTGCTCATCATGGTAAATTAAGAAAGATTTTCAGAAAGATGGTAGCGCATTACCATTGCCTGGGTCTTCTAGACATCATTGAAAGTATCATTATCGGTATGTTTCTGATTAACGAGTTAAATTTCTCGCTGTGTTGCGTTAGTGGGATTTGATATGCCTCGTCGAGAATAGCTATGTTATGAACATGATTGAGATTTATCATATTTGGTGAGAACTGCTAAAACAGGGATGATTTATATGCATGTTTATGAATCTCGGAGTGCTATAAGCAAAATCAGACACTAGTGTTTGATATTTTTAATAGCTAGATACATATTTTTTTAGTTGTTTGGATTTACATCTTTGAGGTTAGCTATAGTTGGTTTTTTTAGCAAAAGCTATAGTTGGTAAAATTTATAAGAATAATATCCCAAATCAAGGGTAATTATTTTGGTATTGATTAACAGTTATACATGGGCCAAAATGTACAATGGTGGTCTACACGCGTCCTGTCCATCTATATGACCATGAACCCTCAAAAAATCTCTTTTCTTTTGTCAAAAATAATAAATTTATGATGTAGAAGTAATTTGACAACTAAAAAATGACCCGGGTCAACAAAAAATGGTCGGGTTTCCGTGGTGCCTGTCATGATTTTAAGATCAACGGTCCATGCATGTTGTCATGATCCAATATTAATTTATCACTACGATCTTTGGAGATTTTCTATTTTCTATAGTCACTACTAATTATAGGGATTAATAATTTCTATATTTAGAGTTGTCGATGCTCCTTTTATACTCTAACCTCATAGACTTCGTTTCACATCCTATCCTTACGAGTTTTCCTCGCCTTCGTTGATCTTAACTAGCAAATCCTAGCCTTAGACACAAGTGGGTAATATTTGTCAAGCCGAGTGACACCACGGAGACCATGTATGTCAAGTACCTCAACGGCTTCGTCAAGAAGGTGAGGCAGGCGGCCGTGGCGCCGGCAGTGGAAGGGGTGAAGTACAAGGAGTGCAGCAGGAATCATGCGCTGACTAGTGGTGGGCACGTTGTGGACGGCTGCGGGGAGTGAATACCGTTGGGGGACCTCAACCCCGCTGACGAGTCATCATACAAGTACACGACATGCATATGACACCACAACTTCCACCGCAAGGTGATGACGGAAAGGTCGTCGCCGCTGTCGCCCATGGCAAGAACTGTCATAGTAGTTGAGCCTAACTGCAAAAAACGCTAACATAAAAAATCTTGTCATGGTAGCTGAAAAATGTCCCATGGTAGACGAAAAACATCTAACACTAGTGTGTGACGGTGGTGGGAGGAGACGGGAAGGTCCGGCAGCGGAGGAGAATGCATCGGAGGCATTGTGGCTGTTGGGTTAATTGCGCTTATTGTTGTGCCTCCAGTTCCTGAAGATGTCCTTACTGATGCCAATGTCATGGCACCTCGCTTCGATGATGTCCTTATCGCGCTTCTGCAGGCGCCACCCTAGGTGCTTCGACAGCTCCTGCATGTGCATCTTCTGGTAGGCAGTGAACATGGTGCGGGACCACTTCCTTGCCGACATAACCCCATGGGGCGGTGGCGCTGTCGCCAACGAGAGCTGGGCGGGGAGCCTTTGGATCTGCAATGCCCCCGGCGGGCGGCTGTGTCATGGAGAAGAGATGTACGCAGGCAGCTGCTATGCCATCGTCGCTGGAGGATACACAGGTGGAGGATGATGTGGTGGGGAGACGGAGCTCGTCGTCATACTCCGTGGCTTCTGATTCATACTCCGTGCCATCCGAGTCGGTGTCAGAGTTGGCGACCGGGGGCCAGTCCTCTGGTGTCTGCTCCACCCCGTGCTACGGCTGGCCATGGAGCATGATCACCACCATGGGCAGCAGCAACGGCGACCTCTCCATCATCATCTCGCGGTGCAAGCTGTAGTGGCAACCAAAGGCCGCCCACTTGTATGACAATGTGTCGGTGGGGTTCAAGTCCCCCAACAGCATCCACTCCCCGTAGCCATCCACAACTTTCCCATCGGTAGCCAGCGCGTGGTTCCTACTACACTCCTTGTACTTCACCCCTTCCACCACCGATGCCATGATTGCCTGCTTCACCTTCTTGATGAACCCCTTAGGGTACTTGACGTCCATCGCCCCCCTGGTGTCACTCGGCTTGACAAATATTACCCACTAGTGTCTAAGGCTTGGATTTACTAGTTAGGATCAACGAAGACGTGGAAAACTCGTAAGGATAGGATGCGAAACAAAGTCTATGAGTTTAGGGTATAAAAAGAGCAACAATGACTCTAACGACAGATATTATTAATCCATATAATTAGTAGTGACTACAGAAAAGAGAAAATCTCGAAAGATCATAGTGATAAATTAATATTGGATCATGACAACATACATGGACCGCTGATCATAAAATCAAGACAGGCACCATAGAAACCTAACCATTTTTTGTTTGACCTTGCTCATTATTTAGTTGTCAAATTACTGCTACATGTCAATAGATTTTTTTTGTCAAAAATAGCTTTTTTCAGGGGTCTTCGTCACATAGATGGACATGACGCGTGTAGACCACCATTGTACATTCTTTGCCCATGTATAACTGTTAATCAATACAAAAATAATTACCCTGGATTTGAGATGTTATCCTCTATAACTAAGAGATCAATCCCCACTAATCTATATATCTTGACATGCAGCATATCGGCCTCAACATGTATGCCCCACATGTGCCACCTTCTGCCACGTCAGCGACTCTTTACATGCAGCGTTCAGTTGCCAATGTGCAGAACTGACTGTCCACCTACCTTCTCTCCGTTTCCACTTTCCAGCCATAAATCGTGGATGCCTATATCCCTCCCTCAGAAATGAACAAAAACCGATCGACCTCTCTACCCCAGAAAAATTGACGCCAGTTTTCTCCTTGGCTACATGTGCAGCAGGCCTGCAGGTGGGAGCCGATCTATGCATCAAGGGTCCTTCCATGGCACGTCCGTTGGTGTTAGATTGTATAGTTCCCGTATATGTGTACGTATGATGTCACATTGTACCTCTTCATTATATATATGTGATAGGCCACCCCTAGAGGGTTGTGCCGGTTCCCCCAAACCTATTGTCTTACATGGTATCATGCTAGGTTACGATCACTTCCGCTAAAACCCTAATACCCGCACCGCCGCTGCCGCCGTCTTCACTGCCGCCACTCCCGATCGCGCCGCCGCCATGTCGAGCGCCGCCACGTCTGGTTCCACCACCGCGGGGTTCCTGCCGGCCTCCCTCGCGGCACTGTTGTCCCTCCCATTGGACGCCGCCGCTGTGCCGGCCCCGCTCGGGACCCGGAGTGTAGGCTCCTTCTTCTCGACTCCGTCAGCGCCCTCGTGGTTCGGGCGCGAGCTCGCGGTGCACACCGCGGCTGCGTCGTCCACCTCCTCTCCTACGGGTGCTATCCCGCCGCTACAGCCGGTGGCGCCCGAGTCCGCCTTGATGGCGGGGTTGTCGGCATCGGGCCCGGCTGCGGCGCCATCTGCCCCCGCGCCCTTTATTCCTCCGGCCGCGTCCCCGGTCACGCTGACGGCCTCTATGGTGCCATCATCCCAGACCGTCTCCTCGACGGGATCGTCGTTGCCGCCGCCGTTCACTTCGGCCATCTTATCACCATCAAGTTGTCATCTGACAACTACATCTTATGGCGGGCGCAGGTTCTTCCGCTCCTTGGGAGCCATTACCTGCTTGGCTACATAGATGGATTTCTCCCTTGCCCCCCCCCCCGTGCTGGTGGACAGCGTGCACGGTCTGGTCTACAATCCGGCTCACCATGTTCGGATGGGGCAGGACCAGGCGAACCTCTCCTCCATCCAGGGGTCGCTCTCTCCGGCTGTCGTCGGGCTTGTTGTCTTCGCAAAGAGATATCACGAGGCCTGGACCATCCTTGAGTGCTCATTTGCGGCGCAGTCTCAGGCCCGTGTCTTTGCGCTCCGTCTTCAGCTTGGCGAGTGCGAGAAGCTTGACTCCACGGCCACGGAGTTCTACAACAAGCTCAAGGGCCTTGCTGACACGTTGGCCTCCATTGGACAGCCGCTCACCGACTCCGAGTTCAACTCCTTCATCGTCAACGGGCTCAACGAGGAGTATGATGCTTTGGTTGAGATCATCAGCGAGCGGGGCAACTCGACTCCCATGATGGCACATGAGGTCTACTCCCGTCTTCTCCTTACCGAGCAGCGCGTTGAGGCGCGCCGCTCCAAGGCCAGTCACGGCTCCCTCTCCGCGAACGCCGCCACTAAGGGTGGCCGCAGCTCGTCCAAGGGGCCACCCCCGGCTTCGTCATCGTCGGCTCCCCCCCCGCGTCCGCAACCTTACTAGGGGCCGGTGGTCGACGCGTGTGTCAGTTGTGTGGCATTGAGGGGCACTGGTCCTCCAAGTGTCACAAACGCTTTCAGCGGAGCTTCCTTGGTCTTGGCAATTATGGCAAGGATACACACAACTTTGCCCGTCAGGTTGCCATGGCTGATCATCCGGCGCCGCAGAAGCAACAAGGACACACTCAGTCCTACTCCATCTGTCCCCACTGGTACGTGGACTCTGGGGCAACGGAGCACCTGACGAGCGAGATGGGGAAGCTTCACACTCGTGAACCCTATCACGGCTCCGACAAGATCCACAACGCCAATGGAGCAGGTATGCACATCTCTCATATTGGTCAAGCATCTCTTCTCAATAGACATGCCAATAGGAGTCTTCAGCTTCGCAATGTTCTTAGAGTTCCATCTGTGAAACGTAATCTTCTTTCAGTTCCTAAACTCACACGTGATAATAATGTGCTTTGTGAATTTCATCCTTTTGATCTTTTTATTAAGGATCGGGGCACGAGGGACATTCTTCTTAGTGGGCGGCTGTGCCAGGGCCTCTACCATCTAGAGCATCCTGGCGTAGCCCGCGTTTTCAGTAGAGTTCGGGTCTCTCCGTCACAGTGGCATGCTCGTCTTGGTCACCTGGCCACACCTATTGTCCGTCATGTTTTGCGTCGTCATGAGCTTCCTAGCTTGTCTAGTAATAAAGATGTAGCAGTGTGTGATGCTTGTCAGTAGGGGAAGAGTCATCAACTTCCCTTTTCGGAGTCCAGTCGTGAGGTGAAACATCCTTTTAGAACTTGTGTTTTCGGATGTATGGGGTCCTGCTCAGACTTCTGTCAGTGGTCACAATTATTATTTCAGTTTCTTTGATGCTTATAGTCGCTTTACCTGGCTTTATCTTATTAAACGTAAATCTAATGTGTTTGACATTTTTGTTCAGTTTCAAAAACATGTTCAACGCCTTCTCAAGCACAAAATTGTTCATGTCCAGTCGGACTGGGGGGGGGGCGAGTATCGCAACCTCAACTCCTTCTTTCAGTCGCTTGGGATCACTCACTGTTTAGCATGTCCACATACACATCAGCAGAATGGTTCAGTAGAACGTAAGCATCGTCACATTGTTGAAGCTGGTCTTACTCTTTTGGCCCATGCATCTGTTCCGTTTCGGTTTTGGAGTGATGCTTTCACCACTGCATGCTTTCTCATAAACCGTACTCCAACTCATGTTTTGAACATGAAGACTTCCATTGAGGTTCTCCTTAATGAACAACCTAATTATACGTTTTCATGATTTTTGGGTGCGCTTGCTGGCCGCATCTTCGTCCATATAACATGCAAAAGCTTGAGTTTAGTTCCAAGAAGTGTGTCTTCCTTGGCTATAGCTCTCTTCATAAAGGTTACAAATGTCTTCATGTTCCCACAAATCGTGTCTATATATCTCAGGACGTCGTGTTTGATGAGCATGTTTTTCCCTTTGCCAAACTTCCTATGTCCATTGCTGAACCACCATCTATGCATTCATCCTCTATTGCCTCTGACCAATTTGATGATGTTGCATATTCTCCTATATTGTTTCCTAATCATGGTGCAGGCACTGGACGTGGGGCTCGTTTGGAAACTTTGGAGGCGCCATCGCCTCTGTCGTCGGTCTCACCAGCGGCTCACGACGATCAGGGTGTGCCCCTGCATGGCCTCGGTCCTCATGCCCATGCACGTTCGACCGATCACCCAGCGACGCCGTGCGTCTCGGCGCCTCTGGTCTCTGGGCTGCCTGCGTCAGCGCCTCTGGCTCCTGGGTCATCTGCCTCGGCGCCCTTGCCGTCCGTCTCGGCGCCGCTGGTGCCTCCATCGCTCGTCTCGGCGCCTCTGGCCTCTGGGCCGGCCTCGCCACTTCGGCTTGTCACTCCAGTCTCGTCGCCCCCTTGGCCTGCCACGCCGGTCTCGCCTGGGCCGAGCTCACCCGGCTCCGGCGCCCTCTCGCCTGTGCTGGCCGAGGCATCTCCGTCGCTGGCCAGGGCGTCTCCATCGCCGTCACCATCGCCGTTGTCGCCGTCGTCGCTCAGTCCAGTATCGACTGAGCCCTCTCCGGCTCCTGTGGCTCCCGCGGCTCCTCAACGACCACATACGCGGAGCCGCAGTGGTGTTTTTCAGCCCAAACAGCGCCATGATGGTACTGTTGCTTGGTTGGCTGCATGTCTGGCTGCTGCTCATGCGGATCCGGCCTCTGAGCCTCGTACATATCAAGCTGCTCTGTGTATACCTCATTGGAGAGAGGCCATGGAGCAGGAGTACCATGCTCTTCTTCATAACAAGACATGGACTCTTGTTCCGCCACCACCCCGTGTTAATGTCATTGACTCTAAATGGGTTTTCAAAGTGAAGAAGCATTCTGATGGGTCTATTGAGCGCTACAAGGCGCGGCTGGTTGCTCGAGGCTTTCGGCAGCGTTATGGTCTTGACTATGAAGACACCTTCAGTCCCGTGGTTAAACCTACTACTATCAGCCAATGTTATGGTCCGAATACTAACGACTTCGCCAGGGGCTTGTCCCTGAGCAGCCACTCATCGTCGCCTTCGGCGGCGGTGGTGGAGTAGTCCGGAAGGAGAGTCCTTCCCTTCTTGGACCCTTCGGCCTCCCCAGTTGGGCAGCCTTCCTTTTCTTGTCTCCCCCAGTTGGAGGGGGAGCATCTTCGTCTTCCTCCTCGTCTACGGGGGGGGGGGGGAGTGTGTCGCAGAGTTTTCGGACGATGAGTCCGATACCCCCTGGCGCCGGGAACTCCTTCGGGTTCCCTTGGCCTTCTTGGTCTTCTCCGACACCTTGTAAGGAGCCAGAGTCAGCATCTTCGTTAGGAGAGCGTCTGCTGGGCCTTCGGGCAAAGGAGCCAGACAGTCGATCTGTCCGGCCGTCTCTTGCCAGTCCTGTCAAAGGTACGGGAGCTTAGATCTCGCATAGAGTCAAACTATGAAAAACAAGTATCCTGTAAGAGGTAAAATATCTTACCGCGCTGGCTTGGCGCTTCGCGTTGAATCCGCGATCCTCGGTAGTGGGAGGGGGAACCTCGGCACCCTTGAATAGCACCTTCCAGGCATCCTCGTGTGTTGTGTTGAAGAGCCTGTTCAGAGTTCGATGCTGGGCCGGGTCGAACTCCCACAAGTTGAAAGCCCGTTGTTGGCACGGGAGGATCCGGCGGATGAGCATGACCTGGACTACGTTGATGAGTTTGAGCTTTTTGTTCACCATGTTTTGAATACATGTTTGGAGTCCGGTCAGCTCTCCCGAACTACCCCAGGACATGCCCTTCTCTTGCCAGGAGGAGAGCCGCGTGGGGATGCCGGATCGGAACTCGAGGGCCGCTGCCCATTTAGGGTCACGCGGCTCGGTGATGTAGAACCACCCCGATTGCCACCCCTTTATGGTCTCCACGAAGGAGCCCTCGAGCCATGTGACGTTGGGCATCTTGCCCACCATGGCGCCTCCGCACTCCGTCTGCCGGCCGCTCACCACCTTCGGCTTGACATTGAAGGTCTTCAGCCATAGGCCAAAGTGGGGCTTGATGCGGAGGAAGGCCTCGCACACGACGATAAACGCCGAGATGTTGAGGATGAAGTTCGGGGCCAGATCGTGGAAATCCAGGCCGTAGTAGAACATGAGCCCCCGGACGAATGGGTGGAGAGGGAATCCCAGTCCGCGGAGGAAATGGGTAAGGAACACTACCCTCTCATGGGGCCTGGGGTGGGGATGAGCTGCCCCTCATCTGGGAGCCGGTGCGCGATGTCGTCAGACAAGTATCCGGCTCTCCTCAGCTTCTTGATGTGTCCCTCCGTGATGGAGGAGACCATCCACCTGCCTCCCGCTCCGGACATGGTTGGAGAAGGTTGAGGTGGGAAATGTGGACTTGGGCGCTGGAGCTCGAGTGTGCGAAGATGGATGAGCAAAGGAGGAAGAAGGCGTGGATGAAAAGGTGAATCCTTATCCCTTTATATGGGCGGACGAAACTATGCATCCCCACTAGCCTGGTAAAACTCGCTTATCCCCCAAGCATCGTAATCGATGGCGCGGTTGGGTTACCCACGCCCGTATTGATGAGAATCCCGTGATAAGGGGACACGATCTCTGCTTTGACAAGACGTGTCAAAAAACTGCCTCGCGTCATGTGCGGGTCTAGTTAAAGGAAACAGTTCGAACAATCACCGGGCCATGACATAATGTCGTGTTGCCAAAACAAGTCAGCGAATTAGATTTGTGGAAATATTATTCTCTCTACGATGCTATGTGGAACTTATTTTGCAGGGTCGGACACTATCCTTGTATTCAAATTCTTCCGTGATGTATTCGGAGGAGGAACCCGCCTTGCAATGCCGAAGACAATACTGCGCGCCGGACTCGTCGTCATTGAAGCCTGGTTTAGGGGCTAGTTAGGGAGTCCTGGATTGGGGGGGGTCTCCAGACAGCCAGATTATATCCTTTGGCTGGACTGTTGGACTATGAAGATACAAGATTGAAGACTTCGTCTCGTGTCCGGATGGGACTCTACCTGGCATGGAAGGCAAGCTAGGAAATACGGATATGTATATCTCCTCCTTTGTAACCGACCTTGTGTAACCCTAGCCCTCTCCGGTGTCTATATAAACCGGAGGATTTTAGTCCGTAGGACAACATACAATCATACCATAGGCTAGCTTCTAGGGTTTAGCCTCTCTGATCTTGTGGTAGATCTACTCTTGTACTACCCATATCATCAATATTAATCAAGAAGGACGTAGGGTTTTACCTCCATCTAGAGGGCCCGAACCTGGGTAAAACATCGTGCCCCCTGCCTCCTGTTACCATCTGCCTAGACGCACAGTTCGGGACCCCCTACCCGAGATCCGCCGGTTTTGACACCGACAAGCCCCTTGAATGGGTGGTGGCCTCCTTATAGTAGCTGAAGCAACACTAAAAACCTGACTGCCCAGGATTTGCATCCGAAGACCGAAAGTGGACCTCCAAAAAAGGAGATTGAGATGGATGTATTCCTCTACATGCACAGGGATTTGACGGACTCCCCTCTAGTTTGACTGGTAGATGTGGTAGAGAAAATCTCAAACTCAAGTGAGGAGAAGCAATGCTTATTCATTAAAGAACAAAGAGGATGCA
Source organism: Triticum urartu (assembly GCF_003073215.2). NCBI lineage: Eukaryota > Viridiplantae > Streptophyta > Magnoliopsida > Poales > Poaceae > Triticum > Triticum urartu. Next base: position 45,795,406 of record NC_053022.1, read on the forward strand.
CCTATTCGAAAGGTCCATGCATGATTTTGTTTCCAAGAGACCAAAAGTGAAGCACGAGATCTCTATACATGGTTTTATGTGTCTCCGGATATCGGGTAGGGATAAAATGGCAGGTGATTAAGGGATAGGGCAAGGGCAACGATCTAGTGAGATCCTAGACACAACCCTTGGCCGACATCTTGGCACCACCGCGGTGCCAAGAATAAAAAAGTATGAAGAAATCACTCAAAGGGAAGGGGGTTATTTAGAAGGGCATGTTCAGGACAAACCGAACAGAAGCCATCAATGAGAAAGACCATGACAAGACCATGCTGAGGATGATCATGAGAGGAGCTCAACGGCGCCTCCACTCATCGAGGAACACTCGGATCTATCCATTAAGGACGCAACCACTCTAAGAAACAAACCTACAACTATAAAACAGTAGCGGGACCCCCCTCTCACACCTCACTGGTATGGGGAGGAGGATAATTTCAAGAGGGTTGTGGAGGAGAGAGGCAGAGAGAACAAGGCGAGAGGGGGTTGAGGTGCTTGTGAGCTCTGTTTGACCTCGATCAGTTTTAGATGTCAATTTACATCGTCGGTTAGATAGACACGACGTGTGTACATACATATATTGCCAAGTATAGTTGCTAATCAATACAATGGCATGGCAGTAAATATTTTTGATTGATTCCCAATTTGAGATGTAACTAGACAAACAAGACCTATAAATTGTTCTTCAATACTCGAGTTGTAACTTGGGTCATTACATAGTCAAGAAACACGTAAATCATTCTTGTTTAATTTTACTACTATAGCTAATCTCAAAGACGTAAAACCCAAACAAATAAAAAATATGTATCTAAAATATAAAATTGTGAACTGAGCATGTGACGCCCGGTTAATCAAGCTACAGTAATCCTCTGTTAATGAGGCCACATCACCACTGTTACTGTTGCTAATCTCTCTTAGATTCAAATCGGTTCGAATTCAAATTTAAATCAAGTCAAACTCAAAAGTTTTGAAATGTCTAAAATAAAATGTTCATCATGTGACAAATTTTCATTTGTTAACATTCATGGTGAACCAACATTTGTGCAAAATGTTTAATGCCCTAATCTATATAAAACAGAGATATTAAAAAAGTTAAATAAAAATAAAATGAAAAGACCACCCCTCTCACGCTGGGCCAACCGTCCTAGCTAGTCAACCGTCCAACCCAGCTAGCCAACTGGCCGGACTAGTTAGCCAGTCCACCTACCTCCCCTCTCCCCTGTTCACGCGACCGGGTCGCTACAAGGGCGGGTCGCCCCGAACCACCTCGCCGGCGCCGACGTCAGGAGGGGATAAGGCGCCCCCCGTGCCTCCTCGGTCCCCCCACCTCCCCACTCACCCCCACTCACCTCGCCCCTCTCACCCAGATCCACCTCTCCCCCTATGCTGATCTGGAGGAAGGGCCAGCGTGCCCGTGACCGACAACCTCGCTTGACTGCGGCCACCGACTGGCCCTCACCTCGACGGCGGGACCCCAGTCTCCACCACAACCTGCTCGTCCCATCGGCCGAGTCGCGCGAGTCGGTTGCCCCCGTCCGCTCTCCCTCGACGACGTCGTTGTCCCGTGAAGCCGAGGCCACCGTGCTCGTCCCCGAAGTCGTCGCCGTCCTCAACCGCCTTCCTGTTGTCCTTGTCTCGTCCTCGGGCTGTCTACGCGAGCCACGAGGACCCGGATGCCCCCACGACACCGCCCTGAGCTCGACTTCTTCCTCGGGCTGCCACCCGTCATCTCCGTCTCCGGCCGCCTCGACTCTCTCTCGGGCCTTCCCAGCAACGGCGGTGAGCACCGCGTGTTCCCCTCCTCCTGCCCCTCCGATTCCGACGCCGTAGTCAGGGGCCCTGGCCGTAGTACCAGCCCACGTCCGCCTATGACCGCCGTGCCAGAGAGCTCAAGCTCACCGCGCCCCACACCCCGTTTCACATCTGCCCCGCTCGCACGCTGACCGCCTCTCTGTCCACCCAGGGCCGCACCCTCGCGCGTGCGCGTCCGCCCGAGTGCCGCGCCCCCTGCCCTGCCCTGCGGGCTGCTGCTATCTGCTGATTTTGCTGCTGCGTGTGCACGCCCGCGTCGTGACCGCGCCCTGCTCGCTCCGCGCGGGCCGCGCGCCCGCCAAGGCTATTGCTGCCCGGGCCATGCCTTGCTCGCCTGCTGCTTGCCTACTGCGCTGCTGCATTGCGTGCTGCTGCTACTCTGCTACGCTACTTCTGCTGCCGCTGCAACGTATACTGCTGCTGCGGTTTGCCGCCGCTGCCGCCTGATGCTCGCTTGGCCGCGCCCCGCGCACGCCCGCTGCCTCCCACGACTTCGCGCGGCCGCCTGCGCCCGCAAGCGCGCGTCCACTGCTACTCTGTTGCGCTGCTCTACTAAAGCTACATAACTGCTGTTGATTGCTACTGTAGATGCTACTAGCTAGCTTTTCTAAATCTACAATGACTAAATCCTTAGACAACCCCTAAACTGCGGCAAAACAATTGTTAGCCAGGCTAAAAATAATACGAGTAGGAAGTGTACTAGACAAACTCCTTTTCTTAAATTGTTTTCTGGTCTCCACCGCTACTTTGTTGTGTTCCTGTTTTCTGGTCTTTCACCGTTTTTTAAATTTCCGGAGATTTGTAAGTCCAATTGGGCTGAAATTTTAACACGATTTTTGTCCGGATATTATCTTTCTTGCGGCCGAAGAAGGGCACTAACTTCCTTACCAGGTGTCGACTAGCCTCCCAGGCGCGATAGGGTAGGGGTGCGCCCCTAGGGCTTGTGGGCCTCTCGGGCATCGTCTCACGTTGATTCTTTTTCCCAAAAATCACATATAGTCTAAAAAATCTCCATAAGTTTTCATCACATTTGGACTCCGTTTGATATGGATATTCTGTGAAACAAAAAACACGCAACAAATAGGAAATGCCACTGGGTACTAGATCAATATGTTAGACCCAAAATAATATAAAAAGTTGCCAAAAGTATATGAAAGTGGTAGAATATTGACATGAAAAAATCAAAAATTACAGATACGACAGAGATGGGCCAGTAACAGGTCAGTACCAGATTTGAGCCAGGTCACAAAAACCCACTAGTTCTGAGCCTAATGTCTAACGCGGAGCACTGTCGAGCTTATTTGGCTACGAAAACGGCAGGTGGGTCCCACCTGGGGGTCGGTGCATAGATTACCCCATTGCCACCTCTAGAATCTGGGAGTTGAGTGCAAAAACATATATCAAGTGAATCTATATGATACCCCATTATCACCACGGGTATCCATAGCAAGACATACATCAAGTGCTCTCAAATCCATAAAAGTATTCAATTTGATAATAACGAAATCCCAATGGGAAAACTCAATCCATCGCAACAAGATAGAGAGGGAGAAATACCATATGGTCCAACTATATTAACAAAGCTCGTGATACATTAAGATAGTGCCAAATCAAGAACACGAGAGAGAGACAGAGACAGAGATCAAATACATAGCTACTAGTATAAACCCTCAGCCCTGAGGGTGGACTACTCCCTCCTCATCATGGTGGCCGCCGGGATGATGAAGATGGCCTCCGGTGATGATTTCCCCCTCCGACATGATGCTGGAAAAGGATCAAGATTGGTTTTTTGTAGCTACAGAGGCATGCATCAGCAGAACTTCTGATCTAGGGTTATTTCTCGAGGTTTCTATATTTATAGGATTTTTTGGCGTCGGTCTCATGTCCAGATGTGCTTCGAGGGACCCACTACCCACCAGCACATGACCAAGGCCTCTAGCGTGGCTTGGTGGGTAGTGGACACCTCCTGCACCTTCTGGTCCTCCCACAAAGCTTCTAGTGCCTCTTTTGTTCCAAAAACATCATCGAAAAGTTTAGTTGCATTAGGAGAACTTTATTTCTGCACAAAAAACAACACCACGGTAGTTCTGCTGAAAACAACATCAGTCCAGGTTAGTTCCACTCGAATCATACCAAAACCATATAGAATTATTGTAAACATGGCATGACTACTTCATAATATAGATACGTTGGAGACGTATCAGCCACCATACCTTAACTCATGCAATTATTTATACCCATGCATATACTATCATCTCTCGACTGGTTCCTGATACGTCTCCAACATATCTATAATTTTTTGTTCTTCCATGCTGTTATATGATCAATCTTGGATGTTTTATAATCATTTTATAGTCATTTTACATCATTTTTTGGTACTAACCTATTGACATAGTGCCAAGTGTCAGTTGCTGTTTTTTTGCATGTTTTTTACATCACAGAAAATCAATACCAAACGGAGTCCAAATGCAACGAAACTTTACAGAGATTTTTTATGGACAAGAAGACACCTAATGGGCCAAGGCTGCGCCTGGGGGTGCTCTGAGGAGAGCACAACCCACCAGGGCGTGCCAAGAGGCCTAGGCGCGCCCTGGTGGGTTGTGCCCACCTCGGGTGCCCCCCCAGACCGCCTCCTTGCTCTATAAATACCCCAATATTACAGAAAACCTAGGGGAGTCGGTGAAAATCAATTCCAGCCGCCGCAGAGTGCAGAACCACCAGATCTGATCTAGACACCATCACGGAGGGCTTCACCACTTCCATTGGTGCCTCTCCGATGATGCGTGAGTAGTTCTTTGTAGACCTTCGGGTCCGTAGTTAGTAGCTAGATGGCTTCCTCTCTCTCATTTGATTCTCAATACAGTTGTTTCTTGGAGATTCATATGATGTAACTCTTTTTGCTGTGTGTTTGTTGGGATCAGATGAACTTTGAGCTTATGATTAGATCTATCTTTTATAACCATGAAAGTTATTTGAGTTTCTATGATCTCTTATATGCATGATTTCTTATAGCCTCCCCCATATTTGGGTTTTGTTTGGACAACTTGATATATTTATCTTGCAATGGGAAGATGTGCTTTGTAGTGGGTTCGATCTTACGGTGCTTGATCCTAGTGACAGAAGGGGAACCGACACGTATGTATCGTTGCTACTAAGGATAAACTGATGGGGTCTATCTCTACGTAGATATATCTTGTCTACATCATGTCATCATTCTTATTGCATTACTCCGTTTCTCCATGGACTTAATACACTAGATGCATGATGGATAGCGGTTGATGTGTGGAGTAATAGTAGTAGATGCAGGCAAGAGTCAGTCTACTAATCTTGGACGTGATGCCTCTATATTGATCATTGCCTGGATATCGTCAAGAGTATTTGAAGTCTATCAATTTCCCAACAGTAATTTGTTTACCCATCGTTTGTTATTTTTCTCGAGAGAAGCCACATGAGTACACTATATCTACCTATATGCAGTATTCTTTTTCCATTCTAAGCAAATTTGTATGTGCCATCTCTAATTTTCAAAATAAACTTCTCTTTTGTGTGTTCGTTTCGCTCGCAAAGCGGTGAGGAGTGGCTAACATTTTCCATGCTAGATGTGTTATTCTCACGATGAGTGTTTATTCACTTGTCGTTGCACGAGAGTAAGGCAAAGGTATTAGGGATGCCTAGTGCCGAAATGAAAAATGAATTTATTTTATGTTGTCAAACAATAAATTCCTTGGAAAGTGTTGGTATGGAAGGCACCCGTGGATACGGTTAGCCATGGAAAGTGAAAGTATGGTGCAAAAAGGAATAAACTTTTTTTGTTTGGGAACCGCCTATGATATATCTAGCATGGAAAGTGTTGGGAGCTCTAAGTCATTTTCGTTGGTGCGAAAAGTATACCTCCCAATTTTTTTTATCTCTCAATTTTCGCTTTGAGCTCTGGCACCTCTACAAATCCATACTTCCCTTTGCGAAGGGACTTTCTTTTACTTTATGCAATTTTTATTTTTTTGAATTTGAGTATCTATCTTCTCTTTTAAAAGAACCAACTAGGAGGCACTATGATCGTACTTGAGCATTGGATGTAGTTAATATGCGAGTGTGTTTCATGAATGGATAATGATTGAGCATGATGGGCTAGGGATAGGCATATTTTAGCATTGATATTTTTGAAAGACATGGTTGCTTGTTGATATGCTTGAGTATTTAAGTTATCATGTCAAAACTAGACCATTGCTTTGAACAATATAAAAGTCCAAATGTCCATGCTATGAACAAAAGAATATGTTATGACATGTTAGGCAGCATTCCACATAAAAAATTCTGTTTTTATCACTCACCTACTCGAGGACGAGTAGGAGTTAAGCTTGGGGCTGCTAATACGTCTCCAACGTATCTATAATTTTTGACTGTTCCATGTTGTTATATTATCAATCTTGGATGTTTTCTAATCATTTTATATCATTTTTGGTACTAACCTATTGACATAGTGCCAGGTGCCAATTGTTGTCTTTTGCATGTTTTTTACATCACAGAAAATAAATACCAAACAGAGTCCAATTGCAAAGAAACTTTACGGAGATTTTTTTATGGACCATAAGACACCTAATGGGCCAAGGTTGCGCCTGGGGGGAGTGCTCCGTGGAGAGCACAACACACCAGGGCGCGCCAAGAGGCCCGAGCGCACCCTGGTGGGTTGTGCCCACTTTGAGTGCCTCCCGGACCGCCTCTTTGCTCTATAAATAACCCAATATTCTAGAAACCCTAGGGGAATCGACAAAAATCAATTCCAGCCGCCGCAGAGTCCAGAACCACCAGATCCAATCTAGACACCATCACGGAGGGGTTCACCACTTCCATTGGTGCCTCTTCGATGATGCGTGGGTAGTTCTTTGTATACCTTCGGGTCCGTAGTTAGTAGATAGATGGCTTCCTCTCTCTCGTTTGATTCTCAGTACAATGGTCTCTTGGAGATCCATATGATGTAACTCTTTTTGTGGTGTGTTTGTTGGGATCGGATGAACTTTGAGTTTATGATCAGATCTATCTTTTTTATATCCATGAACGTTATTTGAGTTTATTTGATCTCTTGTATGCATGATTGCTTATAGCCTCGTATTTCTTCCCTGATATTTGGGTTTTGTTTGGCCAACTTGATCTATTTATCTTGCAATGGGAAGAGGTGCTTTGTAGTGGGTTCGATCTTACAGTGCTTCATCCTAGTGACAGAAGGGGAACCGACACGTATGTGTCGTTGCTACCAAGGATAAAACGACGGGGTCTATCTCTACATAGATAGATCTTGTCTACATCATGTCATCGTTCTTATTGCGTTACTCCGTTTCTCCATGAACTTAATACACTAGATGCATGATGGATGGCGGTCGATGTGTGGAGTAATAGTAATAGATGTAGGCAAGAGTCGATCTACTAATCTTGGACGTGATGCCTATATAATGATCATTGCCTGGATATCGTCATGAGTATTTGAAGTTCTATCAATTGCCCAACAGTAATTTGTTTACCCACCGTTTTCTATTTTTCTCGAGAGAAGCCACTAGTGAAACCTACGGCCCCCGGGTCTCTTTGTCATATTATTTGCCTATGCGATCTATTTTATTTGCCTTTTATTTTCAGATCTACTAAATCCAAAAATACAAAAATACTTTGCTGCAATTTATTTTATTTGGCATTCGATTTATCAATCTACTACAATTTATCTCACGTCTGTTTGCCAATTTCTGGCGCCGCTACCCAAAAGGGATTGACAACCCCTTTTATACGTCGGGTTGCGAGTAGTTGTTATTTGTGTGCAGGTGTTGCTTACATTGTGTTGCTTGGTTCTCCTACTGGTTTGATAACCTTGGTTTCATGATACGTCTCCAACATATCTATAATTTTTGATTGTTCCATGTTATTATATTATCTGTTTTGGATGTTTAATGGGCTTTAATATGCTCTTTTATATTATTTTTGGGACAAAACTATTAACTAGAGGCCTAGTGCCAGTTTCTGTTTTTTTGCCTATTTTAGTGTTTCGCAGAAAAGGAATATCAAACACAATCCAAATGAAACAAAACCTTCGCGAGAATCTTTCTTGGAACAAACGCAAACCAGGAGACTTGGAGTGGAAGTCTGGAAGTCCGCAAGGCGGCCACGAGATAGGAGGGCGCGCCCAAGGGGGTAGGCGTGCCCCCACCCTCGTGGGCCCCACGGAGCTCCACCGACATACTTATTTCGCCTATATATACTCTTATACCCTAAAAACATCAGGGGGAGCCACGAAACCACTTTTCCACCACCGCAACCTTCTGTACCCGTGAGATCCCATCTGGGGCCTTTTCTGGCGATCTGTCGGCGGGTGATTCGATCACGGAGGGCTTCTACATCAACAACATAGCCTCTCCAATGATGTGTGAGTTTACCACAGACCTTTGGGTCCATAGTTATTAGCTAGATGGCTTCTTCTCTCTCTTTAGTTCTCAATACAAAGTTCTCCTCGATGTTCTTGGAGATCTATTCGATGTAATACTTTTTTGCAGTGTGTTTTCCGAGATCCAATGAATTGTGGATTTATGATTAAGTTTATCTATGAATAATATTTGGTTCTTCTCTGAATTCTTATATGCATGATTTGATATCTTTGCAAGTCTCTTCGAATTATCGGTTTAGTTTGGCCAACTAGATTGATCTTTCTTGCAATGGGAGAAGTGCTTAGCTTTGGGGTTCAATCTTGCGGTGTACTTTCCCAGTGTCAGTAGGGGCAGCAAGGCACGTATTGAATTGTTGCCATCGAGGATAAAAAGATGGGGTTTATATCATATTGCTTGAGTTTATCCCTCTACATCATGTCATCTTGCTTAAAGCGTTACTCTGTTCTTATGAACTTAATACTCTAGATGCATGCTGGATAGCGGTCGATGTGTGGAGTAATAGTAGTAGATGCAAAATTGTTTCGGTCTACTTAACACGGACGTGATGCCTATATGCATAATCATTGCCTAGATATTCTCATTACTATGCGCTCTTCTATCAGTTGCTCGGCAGTAATTTGTTCACCCGCCATAATACATGCTATCATGAGAGAAGCCACTAGTAAAACCTATGGCCCCCGGGTCTCTTTCATATTATATTGCATCTCTTTTTTTACATCTCATCTCGTTTACTATTTTGCAATCTTTACTTTCCAATCTATACAACAAAAATACCAAAAATATTTATCTTACTATCTTTATCAGATCTCACTTTCGCAAGTGACCAGGAAGGGATTGACAACCCCTTTATCACGTTGGTTGCGAGGTTCTTAATTGTTTGTGCAGGTACTAGGCGACTTGCGTGTTATCTCCTACTGGATTGATACCTTGGTTCTCAAAAATTGAGGAAAATACTTACGCTACTTTGCTGCATCACCCTTTCCTCTTCAAGGGAAAACCAACGCATGCTCACACTACAAAATAAATACACTTCCGTGATGATACGTGTTTGTCATAGTTGGTCGCGTTTTTTGTCATGCATGTACATGATGGAAATATGCCCTAGAGGCAATAATAATGTTATTATTTTATTTCCTTATATCATGATAAATGTTTATTATTCATGCTAGAATTGTATTATCCGGAAACATAATACTTGTGTGAATACATAGACAAACCAAACGTCACTAGTATGCCTCTACTTGACTAGCTCATTAATCAAAGATGGTTATGTTTCCTAACCATAGACATGTGTTGTCATTTGATTAATGGGATCACATTATTAGGAGAATGATGTGATTGACATGACCCATTCCATTAGCTTAGCACCCGATCGTTTAGTATGTTGCTATTGCTTTCTTCATGACTTATACATGTTCCTATGACTATGAGATTATGCAACTCCTGTTTGCCGGAGGAACACTTTGTGTGCTACCAAACGTCACAATGTAACCGGGTGATTATAAAGGAGCTCTACAAGTGTCTCCAAAGGTACATGTTGGGTTGGCGTATTTCGAGATTAGGATTTGCCACTCCGATTGTCGGAGAGGTATCTCTGGGCCCTCTCGGTAATGCACATCACATAAAGCCTTGCAAGCATTTCAACTAATGAGTTAGTTGCGAGATGATGTATTACGAAACGAGTAAAGAGACTTGCCGGTAACGAGATTGAACTAGGTATTGAGATACCAACGATCGAATCTCGGGCAAGTAAAATACCGATGACAAAGGGAACAACGTATGTTGTTATGCGGTTTGACCGATAAAGATCTTCGTAGAATATGTAGGATCCAATATGAGCATCTAGGTTCCGCTATTGGTTATTGACCGGAGACGTGTCTCGGTCATGTCTACATTGTTCTCGAACCCGTAGGGTCCGCACGCTTAAGGTTTCGATGACAGTTATATTATGAGTTTATGAGTTTTGATGTACCGAAGTTAGTTCGGAGTCCCGGATGTGATCACGGACATAACGAGGAGTCTCGAAATGGTCGAGACATAAAGATTGATATATTAGACGGCTATATTCGGACACCGGAAGTGTTCCGGGTGATTTCGGAGAAAATCGGAGAGCCGGAGGGTTACCGGAACCCTACCGAGAGAAGTAATGGGCCATATGGGCCTTAGTGGAGAGAGAGAGGGGCAGCCAGGGTGGGCCACGCGCCTCCTCCCCCTGGTCCAAATTGGACTAGGAGAGGGGGGGGGGCGCCCCCCTTTCCTTCTCCCTCCCCACTTCCTTCCCCCTCCTAGTAGGAGTCCTACTCCTACTAGGAGGAGGACTCCTCCTGGCGCGCCAATAGGGGCCGGCCGGCCTCCTCCCCTTGCTCCTTTATATACGGGGGCAGGGGGCACCCCTAGACACACAAGTTGATCCACGTGATCATATTCTTAGCCATGTGTGGTGCCCCCTTCCACCATAATCCTCGATAATATTGTAGCGGTGCTTAGGCGAAGCCTTGCGATGGTAGTACATCAAGATCGTCACCACGCCGTCGTGCTGACGGAACTCTACCCTGACACTTTGCTGGATCGGAGTCCGGGGATCGTCATCGAGCTGAACGTGTGCTAAAACTCGGAGGTGCCGTAGTTTCGGTGCTTGATCGGTCGGGCCGTGAAGACGTACGACTACATCAACCGCATTGTGCTAACTCTTCCGCTGTCGGTCTACAAGGGTACGTAGATCACACTCTCCCCTCTCGTTGCTATGCATCACCATGATCTTGCGTGTGCGTAGGAAAATTTTGAAATTACTACGTTCCCCAACAATGGTATCAGAGCCTGGTTTTATGCGTTGATGTTATATGCACGAGTAGAACACAAGTGAGTTGTGGGCGATATAAGTCATACTGCTTACCAGCATGTCATACTTTGGTTCGGCGGTATTGTTGGACGAAGCGGCCTAGACCGACATTACGCGTACGCTTACGCGAGACCGGTTCTCTCGACGTGCTTTGCACAAAGGTGGCTAGCGGGTGACAGTTTCTCCAACTTTAGTTGAACCGAGTGTGGCTATGCCCGGTCCTTGCGAAGGTTAAAACAGCACCAACTTGACAAACTATCATTGTAGTTTTGATGCGTAGGTAAGATTGGTTCTTGCTTAAGCCCGTAGCAGCCACGTAAAACTTGCAACAACAAAGTAGAGGACGTCTAACTTGTTTTTGCAGGGCATGTTGTGATGTGATATGGTCAAGACATGATGCTAAATTTTATTGTATGAGATGATCATGTTTTGTAACCAAGTTATCGGCAACTGGCAGGAGCCATATGGTTGTTGCTTTATTGTATGCAATGCAATTGCGCTGTAATGCTTTACTTTATCACTAAGTGGTAGCGATAGTCGTGGAAGCATAAGATTGGCGAGACGACAATGATGCTACGATGGTGATCAAGGTGTCGCGCCAGTGACGATGGTGATCACGACGGTGCTTCAAAGATGGAGATCACAAGCACAAGATGATGATGGCCATATCATATCACTTATATTGATTGCATGTGATGTTTATATTTTATGCATCTTATCTTGCTTTGATTGACGGTAGCATTTTAAGATGATCTCTCACTAATTATCAAGAAGTGTTCTCCCTGAGTATGCACCGTTGCGAAAGTTCTTCGTGCTGAGACACCACGTGATGATCGGGTGTGATAGGCTCTACGTTCAAATACAACGGGTGCAAAATAGTTGCACCCGCAGAATACTCAGGTTATACTTGACGAGCCAAGCATATACAGATATGGCCTCGGAACACGGAGACCGAAAGGTCGAGCGTGAATCATATAGTAGATATGATCAACATAGCGATGTTCACCAATGAAACTACTCCATCTCACGTGATGATCGGACATGGTTTTGTTGATTTGGATCACGTAATCACTTAGAGGATTAGAGGGATGTCTATCTAAGTGGGAGTTCTTTAGTAATATGATTAATTGAACCTAAATTTATCATGAACTTAGTACCTGATAGTATCTTGCTTGTTTATGTTTGATTGTAGATAGATGGCCCGTGCTGTTGTTCCATTGAATTTTAATGCGTTCCTTGAGAAAGCAAAGTTGAAAGATGATGATAGCAATTACACGGACTGGGTCCGTAACTTGAGGATTATCCTCATTGCTGCACAGAAGAATTACGTCCTAGAAGCACCGCTGGGTGCCAGGCCTGCTGCTGGAGCAACACCAGATGTTATGAACGTCTGGCAGAGCAAAGCTGATGACTACTCGATAGTTAAGTGTGCCATGCTTTACGGCTTAGAATCGGGACTTCAACAACATTTTGAACGTCATGGAGCATATGAGATGTTCCAGGAGTTGAAGTTAATATTTCAAGCAAATGCCCGGATTGAGAGATATGAAGTCTCCAATAAGTTCTATAGCTGCAAGATGGAGGAGAACAGTTCTGTCAGTGAGCATATACTCAAAATGTCTGGGTATAATAATCACTTGATTCAATTGGGAGTTAATCTTCCAGATGATTGCGTCATTGACAGAATTCTCCAATCACTTCCACCAAGCTACAAGAGCTTCGTGATGAACTATAATATGCAAGGGATGAATAAGACTATTCCCGAGCTCTTCGCAATGCTGAAAGCTGCGGAGGTAGAAATCAAGAAGGAGCATCAAAGTGTTGATGGTCAATAAGACCACTAGTTTCAAGAAAAAAGGCAAAGGGAAGAAGAAGGGGAACTTCAAAAAGAACAGCAAGCAAGTTGCTACTCAAGAGAAGAAACCCAAACCTGGACCTAAGCTTGAAACTGAGTGCTTCTACTGCAAGCAGACTGGTCACTGGAAGCGGAACTGCCCCAAGTATTTGGCGGATAAGAAGGATGGCAAGGTGAACAAAGGTATATGTGATATACATGTTATTGATGTGTACCTTACTAATGCTCGCAGTAGCACCTGGGTATTTGATACTGGTTCTGTTGCTAACATTTGCAACTCGAAACAGGGACTACAGATTAAGTGAAGATTGGCTAAGGACGAGGTGACGATGTGCGTGGGAAATGGTTCCAAAGTCGATGTGATCGCGGTCAACACGCTACCTCTACATCTACCTTCGGGATTAGTATTAGACCTAAATAATTGTTATTTGGTGCCAGCGTTAAGCATGAACATTATATCTGGATCTTGTTTGATGCGAGACGGTTATTCATTTAAATCAGAGAATAATGGTTGTTCTATTTATATGAGTAATATCTTTTATGGTCATGCACCCTTAAAGAGTGGTCTATTCTTATTAAATCTCGATAGTAGTGACACACATATTCATAATGTTGAAACCAAAAGATGCAGAGTTGATAATGATAGTGCAACTTATTTGTGGCACTGCCGTTTGGGTCATATCGGTGTAAAGCGCATGAAGAAACTCCATACTGATGGGCATTTGGAACCACTTGATTATGAATCACTTGGTACTTGCGAAACGTGCCTTATGGGTAAGATGACAAAAACACCGTTCTCCGGTACTATGGAGAGAGCAACAGATTTGTTGGAAATCACACATACAGATGTATGTGGTCCGATGAATGTTGAGGCTCGTGGCGGATATCGTTATTCTCTCACCTTCATAGATGACTTAAGCAGATATGGGTATATCTACTTAATGAAACATAAGTCTGAAACATTTGAAAAGTTCAAAGAATTTTAGAGTGAAGTTGAAAATCATCGTAACAAGAAAATAAAATTCCTGCGATCTGATCGTGGAGGAGAATATTTGAGTTACGAGTTTGGTGTACATTTGAAACAATGCGGAATAGTTTCGCAACTCACGCCACCCGGAACACCACAGCGTAATGGTGTGTCCGAACGTCGTAATCGTACTTTACTAGATATGGTGCGATCTATGATGTCTCTTACTGATTTACCGCTATCGTTTTGGGGTTATGCTCTAGAGACGGCCGCATTCACGTTAAATAGGGCACCATCAAAATCCGTTGAGACGACGTCTTATGAACTATGGTTTGGCAAGAAACCAAAGTTGTCGTTTCTGAAAGTTTGGGGTTGCGATGCTTATGTGAAAAAGCTTCAACCTGATAAGCTCGAACCCAAATCGGAGAAATGTGTCTTCATAGGATATCCAAAGGAAACTATTGGATACAGCTTCTATCACAGATCCGAAGGCAAAACTTTTGTTGCTCAATTCGGAAACTTTCTAGAGAAGGAGTTTCTCTCGAAAGAAGTGAGTGGGAGGAAAGTAGAACTTGATGAGGTAACTGTACCTGCTCCATTATTGGAAAGTAGTACATCACAGAAACCAGTTTCTATGACACCTACACCAATTAGTGAGGAAGCTAATGATGATAATCATGAAGCTTCAGAACAAGATACTATTGAACCTCATAGATCAATCGGAGTAAGATCCACACCAGAGTGGTACGGTAATCCTGTTCTGGAAGTCATGCTACTAGATCATGATGAACCTACGAACTATGGAGAAGCGATGGTGAGCCCAGATTCCACAAAATGGCTTGAAGCCATGAAATCTGAGATGGGATCCATGTATGAGAACAAAGTATGGACTTTGCTTGACTTGCCCAATGATCGGCAAGCAATTGAGAATAAATGGATCTTTAATAAGAAGACTGACGCTGACGGTAATATTACTGTCTAAAAAGCTCGACTTGTTGCAAAAGGTTTTCAACAAGTTCAAGGGATTGACTACGATGAGACCTTCTCACCCGTAGCGATGCTTAAGTCTGTTCGAATCATGTTAGCAATTGCCGCATTTTATGATTATGAAATTTGGCAGATGGATGTCAAAACTGCATTCCTGAATGGATTTCTGCAAGAAGAGTTGTATATGATGCAACCGGAAGGTTTTGTCGATCCAAAGGGAGCGAACAAAGTGTGCAAGCTCCAGCGATCCATTTATGGACTGGTGCAAGCCTCTCGGAGTTGGAATAAACGCTCTGATAGTGTGATCAAAGCATTTGGTTTTGTACAGACTTTTGGAGAAGCCTGTATTTACAAGAAAGTGAGTGGGAGCTCTGTAGCATTTCTGATATTATATGTAGATGACATATTACTAATCGGAAATGATATAGAATTTCTGGATAGCATAAAGGGATACTTGAATAAGAGTTTTTCAATGAAAAACCTCGGTGAAGCTGCTTACATATTGGGCATTAAGATCTATAGAGACAGATCAAGACGCTTAATTGGACTTTCACAAAGCACATACCTTGACAAAGTTTTGAAAAAGTTCAAAATGGATCAAGCAAAGAAAGGATTCTTGCCTGTGTTACAAGGTGTGAAATTGAGTAAGACTCAATGCCCGACCAATGCAGAAGATAGAGAGAAAATGAAAGATGTTCCCTATGCTTCGGCCATAGGCTCTATCATGTATGCAATGCTGTGTACCAGACCTGATGTGTGTCTTGCTATAAGTCTAGTAGGCAGGTACCAAAGTAATCCAGGAGTGGATCGCTGGACAGCAGTCAAGAACATCCTAAAATATCTGAAAAGGACTAAGGATATGTTTCTCATATATGGAGGTGACAAAGAGCTCATCGTAAATGGTTA
>NC_053022.1:45812584-45924469 GCF_003073215.2 Triticum urartu
AAGCTTTATTTTGATCATAAGCACGAGGAGAATTTATCACGGATTGCAACAAGGAAATACATCTATCAAAGAGCAATTGTCATAATTAAATTCCTTGAAATCCAAAATAGTGGGTTCATTGCTATGTAAAGTTTTGACCTCCTCAATCCCACTTTTACCAATTTTTGCATCAAGATCTAAAAACTCCGAATCATTGGGACGCCTTTTAACTAAAGTTGACTCTTCTCCAATCCCATCTTTACCAAGATTTATATTGGAAAACAAAGATTTAATAGGAGACACATCAATCGCTTCTAGATCTTCATCATTATTATTATGTAGATCCTCCGATTTAGCGGCCATCTTATTAACTAAGGTGGCTTGATTATCGGAAATTTGACCCACTAAATTTTCAAGATGAGCAAACTGAGATTTCAAAACATAAAATTCTTTGGCTATATCATCGAGCTCTTTATGCATATACTCCATAAAACATTTCTGTTCTTTAAGATCATTTCTGAAGAAATTATTATGCTCAAATTGCAAAGACATAAAGCTTCTAACGTTGTTCTCAATTTCTTCCAACCTTCTAAGGTGAGGATCAACACTTTTAGGCAAGTCCATCAGGGCAAGCAGGCACACAAGAGACAAGCAAAAGAAGGCGAACGGAAAAAGGGAGAACGGAAAAGAGGCGAATAAAATGGCAAGGGTGAAGTGGGGGAGAGGAAAATGAGAGGCAAATGGCAAATAATGTAATGCAAGGGATAAGATTTTGTGATGGGTACTTGGTATGTCTTGACTTGAGCGTAGATCTCCCTGGAAATGGCACCAAAAATCCTTCTTGCTACCTCTTTAGCATGCGTTGGTTTTTGAGAACCAAGGTATCAATCCAGTAGGAGACTACGTACACGCAAGTCGCCTAGTACCTGCATAAACAAACAAGAACCTCGCAACCAACGCGATAAAGGGGTTGTCTATCCCTTCACGGTCACTTACAAAAGTGAGATTTGATAAAGATAATAAGATAAATATTTTTGGTATTTTTGTTGTATAGATTGAAAAGTAAAGATTGCAAAAATAAATAGTAAACTAGAATTGTAGATCGGAAACTTATATGATGTAAAGTAGACCCGGGGGCCATATGTTTCACTAGTGGCTTCTCTCAAGATAGCATATATTACGGTGGGTAAACAAATTACTGTCGAGCAATTGATTGAAAAGCGCATAGTTATGATGATATTTAGGCATGATCATAAACATAGGCATCACGTCCGTACCAAGTAGACAGAAACGATTCTGCATCTACTACTATTACTCCACACATCGACCGCTATCCAACATGCATCTGGAGTATTAAGTTCATAAGAACAGAGTAACGCATTAGGCAAGATGACATGATGCAGAGGGATAAACTCAAGCAATATGATATAAACCCCATCTTTTTATCCTCGATGGCAACAATACAATACGTGTCGGTTCCCTTTCTGTCACTGGGATCGAGCACCGCAAGATTGAACCCAAAGCTAAGCACTTCTCCCATTGCCAGGAAGATCAATCTAGTAGGCCAAACTAAACCGAAAATTCGAAGAGACTTGCAAAGATATCAAATCATGCATATAAGAATTCAGAGAAGAATCAAATATTGTTCATAGATAATCTTGATCATAAACCCACAATTGATCGGATCTCGACAAACACACCGCAAAAAGAACTACATCGAATAGATCTCCAGGAACATCGAGGAGAACTTTGTATTGAGAACCAAAGAGAGAGAAGAAGCCATCTAGCTAATAACTATGAACCCGAAGGTCTGTGGTAAACTACTCGCACATCATCAGAGAGGCTATGGTGGTGATGTAGAAACCCTCCGTGATCGAAGCCCCCTCCGACAGATCGCCGGTAAAGGTCCCCAGATGGGATCTCACGGGTACAGAAGGTTGCGGCGGTGGAAAAGTGGTTTCGTGGCTCCCATGGATGTTTTCAGGGTATAAGAGTACATATAGGCGAAAGAAGTAGGTCAGTGGAGCTACGAGGGGCCCACGAGGGTGGGGGCGCGCCTAACGCCCTGGGCGCCACGCCCTACCTCATGGCCGCCTCGTTTCTTCCTTGACCTCCACTCCACGTCTCCTGGATTGCGTTTCTTCCGAAAAAAGATCCTTGCGAAGGTTTCATTCCGTTTGGATTCCGTTTGATATTCCTTTTTTGTGAAACACTGAAATAGACAAAAAACAGCAATTTGTACTAGGCCTTCGGTTAATAGGATAGTCCCAAAAATAATATAAAAGTGCATATTAAAGCCCATTAAACATCCAAAACAGATAATATAATAGCATGGAACAATAAAAAAATTATAGATACATTGGAGACGTATCAGGCATACATCCTCGTGTCTCAGAGCTGCGGTTATTCCTAACCCTAACTCCCTACTTGTGGTTACTTGTCTCTTGTCCTTACTTATATCATATTGTGCTTGTTTATTCACATAGTTGTGTTACTTGTTTACCTTGCTTAGCTCTTAGCATCATACTAGCAATTGTTAGGCTCACTTTCATATTCCGCATTATGCCTAAAATTGCTAAGTA
The DNA here is from genome assembly GCF_003073215.2 of Triticum urartu. NCBI lineage: Eukaryota > Viridiplantae > Streptophyta > Magnoliopsida > Poales > Poaceae > Triticum > Triticum urartu. Next base: position 45,815,146 of record NC_053022.1, read on the forward strand.
ATAATTAAAATTTGTAATTGTACCTATTCACCCCCCTCTAGGTCCATCTCGATCCTTTCAATTGGTATCAAAGCCTCTTCCTCTATTCTTGTGGCTTAACCGCCCTAGAGCGAGATGAACCCCGATGGGACGCCCCTTGTTGTAGATCCGAAGAATACGGGTGCGGCTTCCACGGAAGTCAAGTCCTTCACTTATGAGGATCTAGAACGGGCTCTTGTTAAGCAAAAGGAGGAGCATGATGCTTCTCTTGAGGCCTTGGTTCAAATGAGAATAGCCACACTAACCACGATGCTTGCACCACTTTCTGGTGGTGCGGCCTCGAGGCCAGCTATGCCTACTCCTTCACTTCGCCAACAACCTCCTAGTAATGAACACTCAAGTGTTCCTTGGCTTTATGCAAGACCTCAAATAGAGAAACCAAAGTATAATCCTCAAGGAAAACCTCCTTTACTTGATGACACTACCGATTTTGCTTTGTGGAGAGTTGCTATGCAGGATCATCTTCGATATGGAAATGATGAGATGTTGGAGATCTTGGAGTATGGCTACCAAGCTGTCGATCCGAAGAATCTTATTCCAAGGGAGGTATATGACAAGAATCTCAATGACATAGCAACCATGTGCATAAGGAGAGGTATGACTGACAAGCAAAGGAGACCATACATACATATCACAAGTTCCAAGGAATTATGGGATATCATTGTATGGAGAAAGGTGATTGTCGGTGTCAAAACAGGAGGATCTCGGGTAGGGGGTCCCGAACTGTGCGTCTAAGGCGGATGGTAACAGGAGGCAGGGGACACGATGTTTTACCCAGGTTCGGGCCCTCTTGATGGAGGTAAAACCCTACGTCCTGCTAGATTATTCTTGATAATATGAGTAGTACAAGAGTAGATCTACCACGAGATCAGAGAGGCTAAACCCTAGAAGCTAGCCTATGGTATGATTGTTTGTTGTCCTACGAACTAAAACCCTCTGGTTTATATAGACACCGGAGGGGGCTAGGGTTACACAAGGTCGGTTACAAAGGAGGAGATATACATATCCGTATTGCCTAGCTTGCCTTCCACGCCAAGTAGAGTCCCATCTGGACACGGGACGAAGTCCTCAATCTCGTATCTTCATAGTTCAATAGTCCGGCTGTCCCGAGACCCCCTAATCCAGGAATCCCTCAGTAGCCCCTGAACCAGGCTTCAATGACGATGAGTCCTGCGCGCAGTGTTGTCTTCAGCATTGCAAGGCGGGTTCCTCCTCTGAATACACCACGAAAGAGTTTGAATACAAGGATAGTGTCCGACCCTGCAAAATAAGTTCCACATACCACCATAGAGAGAATAATATTTCCACAAATCTAATCTGCTGACACGTTTTGGCAGCATGACATCACGCCACGGCCCGGTAATTATTTGAACCGTTTTTCTTTAACCAGCCCCGCACATAACGCGAGGTGGTTTCTTGACACGTCCTATCAAAGCAGAGATCGTGTTCCCCTTATTACGGGATTCCCATCAACACGGACGTGGGTAACCCAACCGTGCCACCAATTATGGCGCTTGGGGGATAAGCGAGTTTTACCAGGCTGGTGGGGGCGCATAGTTTCGTCCGCCATTATAAAGGGATAAGGTTTCACCTTTTTCTACCGACGCCTTCTTCCTCCTTGCTCATCCATTCTTGCGCACTCGAGCTCCAGCACCCAAGTCCACATCCTTCTCCTCAACTCTCTCCAAACATGTCCGGAGCGGGAGGCAAGTGGATGGTCTCCTCAGTCACGGAGGGACACATCAAAAAACTTCGTGGGGCCAGATACTTAGCCGCGGAAATCGCGCACCGGCTGCCAGCCGTGGGGCAGATCGTCCCTACCCCAGAACCTCACGAAAGGGTGGTTTTCCTCCCCCACTTCGTCCACGGACTGCGGTTTCCCCTCCATCCATTCGTCTGCGGCCTTATGTTCTATTATGGGCTGGACTTTCATGATCTGGCCCCGAATTTCATCGTCAACTTCTCGGCGTTTATCGTGGTGTGCGAGGCTTTCCTCCGCATCTGGCCCCACTTCGGTCTGTGGCTGAAGACCTTCAACATCAAGCCGAAGGTAGTAGGCGGCCAACAAGCGGAATGCGGCGGAAGCATGGTGGGCAAAATGCCCAATGTTACGTGGCTCGAGGGCTCCTTCGTGGAGACCACAAAGGGGTGGCAATCGGGGTGGTTCTACATCACCGAGCCGCGCGGCACCAACTGGGTATCGGCCCCCGAGTTTTGATCCGGAATCCCCACGCGGCTCACTTCCTGGAAGGAGAAGGGTCTGTCCTGGGGTTCATCGGTGGAGCTGGACGGACTCCAGAAGTGTATCCAGAACATGATAAGAAAGAAACTTAAGCTTGTCAACATAGTCCAGGTCATGCTCTTCCGCCGGGTCCTCCCGTGTTAACAACGGGCTTTCAACTTATGGGAGTTCGACCTGGCCCAGCACCAGACTCTACGAGAGCTCTTCGACACGACGCATAAGGATGTCTGGAAGGTGCTGTTCAAGGGCGCCGAGGTCCCTCCTTCTCTTACCGAGGAACGCGGGCTAAGCGCGAAGCGCGCTGCGTATCCGGTAAGTTCTATACATCTGGTAGGGTATTAATTTCCCATAGCTTAACCATGTGCGGGGTCTGAGCTCCCACGCCTTTGACAGGACTGTGTGGAGACATCAGAGCAGATTAACTGTCCGACCCCTCTGCCCGAAGACCCTGCGGACGCTCTCCTGACGGAGATGCGGACTCCGGCTCCTTATGAGGTGCCAGAGAAGACCAAGAATAAGGCCAAGGGAACCCAAAGGAGTTCCCGGCGCCAGGTGGTATCGGACTCATCATCCGATAACTCCGAGACGCACTCCTCCCGTGAAAACGAGGAGGAGGAAGATGAAAACTCTCCCCCTCGAGCCGGGGGAGACAAGAAAAGGAAGGCTGCCCCAACCGGGGAGGCCGAAGGGTCCAAGAAGGGAAGGACTCTCCTTCCGGACTGTTCCAGCACCGCCGCCGACGGCGAAGACGAGTGGTTACCGAGGGCCAAGCCCCTGGCGAAGTCGTAAGTATTCGGATACCAGAGTAACTCATAGTATACCTTTATTGCACTACTTCTCCTAATCGTCGAATATGATCATGCAGTCCGCCGCGAGCCCATATCGACGTATCCTCGTCGGATGGTTCCTTGGACTCGTCGGATATGGATAGCGATCCACTTCCATCCGCCTCCTCTCCTCGCCCTATGGATGATGTTGAGGTACTGTCTCAAGGGGCACCGAGCCGGGGGGAGACAGTCCCGGAGGCGCCTCAAGGAGACCTTCCGGACTCCAGGCGTGAAGGGAGGAAGACTCCCAGGGGCTCCAAGTTCGGCCCCAGCCGAACGCCACGCTGGAACCTCCAGTGGTTCCGGACTCTGGCAGGCGGCCCCTTTCCAAGAGGGCCAAGCCGCCCATGCCGGTGACCCCTGTCTATCCAGAGGCACAGGACAACCTACTGGGAGCACTTCGCGACGCTTCCATTGGCGAAGAGCACCGCACTATTATGAGTGCGATGATCAAGAAGGTTCAGTCCGCTAAGAGCGGACTGACTAAAGCCCGTGCCAGCTTTGTAACAGGCTTTGAGGTAAGTATTTAAAATATAGGAAAAATATTACCGCATAGACAGTAGCCCCTGATGCTCTGTTTGGTGTTCACAAAGAAAAGCCGAATAGAGGGTCAAATAATATTTGTAGGAGTCTAATATAAGTATGTCTGTATGCGTATGCAGGCTTCGCTGCTGACCTCTGCCGCACTGACTGCAGAGGTCACCGCACTGAAGCAGAACCTCGAGCGGTCCGAGAAAGAGCTCGGCCTTGCCAAGAGGCAGCTCGAGGAGAACAAAGGTAAGTAATGCCTTGTCCATATATAAGATGCGGTTGCGAAATGATAGGATCATCATGGATGTGCCAGGGGCCACGACCGAAGTGGCGACCCTGAAGCATGCGCTGTCTGAGGCCAAGAACATAGCGGCCAAGGAGCGCACCGAGCGGGAAAAACAAGAGGCACGGGTGGGCGAGGTGCAGCAAGAGCTCCAGGCTCTCGTGAAGAAGCACGGGGCTATGAAGCTTGACTCGAAGACGCGAGAGTCCGAGCTTGCCGCGGCCCTCGAGAGCACAAAGCATGCCAAGGCTGAAGCCCAAAAGTCCCTCCAGGAAATTGAGGCGATGAGGAAGATAGCGGCGGGTAAGGCCTTCACTATCCAAAGAAAGCATGTGAAAGTAAATTACTTGTTACTTACCCGAGTCTGGAGCTCTCCAGCAGCGTTCACAGATTTTCCCCGCAGCGTGTCGGATGCTGCAAAGTATTACCAGGCTGAGGAGGGAAGCTCGACGGAGAAGTTGTTCTGGTCTCAGTATACAGGGACCGAACACCCAGTGCCTGTGAGCGACCAGCTGAAGCAACTGGTCGAGCTGCACAAGGCGGCCGAACAGGCCATGAGGGGCCTTATAGTCTGGATATGGCATGGCGACTCCCTTCCCATCATCTACTTTGGCCTGGTGAGGCGGCTTGTAGATGCCTGCCCACGGCTGGAGGACATAAAGCGGTCCGCCTGCATCGAAGGTGCACGCCGGGCCTTTGCCCGTGCGAAGGTGCACTGGGCCAAGATGGACCCCGAGAAGCTGGTGAAGGAGGGGCCACCACAGGGCAAGGAGCATTGTCACCCTGAGATGTATTATGAGGGTGTCCTGAAGGGTGCCCGTCTTGTGGCGGATGAGTGTGTGAAGGATGTAATTTTCGAATGAACTTGCTCATGTGATCCTTTATTATGAAAACTTGTTCATATGCGCTATGCAACCCTTGTTTGAATTTAAAATATTACCTTCTGTGCGGCTGCTTGTTAAATATAAGAGATGGCCAGTCGTCGGCTTGTGCCCCCATGCCACGAGTGCTGGGGTGTTCGGGATAAATCTGAGCACTTTTTTTCCCATTGTTGGGTCCTTCGAGGGAGCTGCTCAGCACAACGAACAAGGCAATCAGACTATAATGCTTTATCACTCTCACTTAGCCATAGAAGTCTACAATTTTAAATTTTGGCGAAGCCCCTAGTATTCGGAAGGCCGAGTTCGGGGCGCTATACACGCCTTAAGCCGGATAAAGCCGACTCCTCGCTCTAAGCAGCATAAGTCTTTAGGGACTCAAGACCTCTCGAACAGCAACCAGCTCTCGCCTTATCATGACAGTCAGTTTTAGCTTTCTCTACTGAGGTGCTTAGCCCAGATGAACCGGGGAACAATCGCAGTAGTTCTCCCAGTGCTACCTTAGCCGATATAGTGGAACATAAGGTACCAAAACATGGGAGCCGGGCAAACCCATCTATTGACCCAAGACATGATTCGGAGTTGATGCATATAATGCTATCAGTTCGGGTGCCGCACTATCGGAAGTGTTCGGACTTCTCACGCCATATTATGGGGTACGCTTAAGCCCCTGGCGTATTGGCCGTACCAGAGTGTACAGGTGACGGTGTCCTAGACTAGGGGGTACTCAACACGTCATCTCCCGATCTGATAGATTGGGCCGAGGAACCCTGTGGCCGTATACTCATGGGCCAGTTCGGACAACTGCCGCATACAAGGAAGATTCCACAAGACTTGGCGATCAAGACAAGGACTTCTCCCCACCGGCGTATTTGGCTAGGACTCTTGTTAACCTAGGCCTCTGGTGCATTATATAAACCAGGGCCAGGCTAGTCGATAGATCAGATCTGCACATCAACAATCATACCATAGGCTAGCTTCTAGGGTTTAGCATCTCTGATCTCGTGGTAGATCAACTCTTGTACTACCCATATCATCAATATTAATCAAGCAGGACGTAGGGTTTTACCTCCATCAAGAGGGCCCGAACCTGGCTAAAACTTTGTGTCTCCTGCCTCCTATTACCATCGATCCTAGACGCACAGTTCGGGACCCCTACTCGAGATCCGCCGGTTTTGACACCGACATTGGTGCTTTCATTGAGAGTTCCGCTGTGTGATCGACAAAAGGATCGATGGCTCGCCTGCAGATCAACTGTGACTTCGGCATCTTCGTCACCAGCTCGACTGGCCACCTTGGTTCGACCAAGAACTGCGCCCCTTGTTCGGATCACCATGTTCGGATGAGGACCTTCATCAACACCAACTCCGATCTCTATCAAGATCATGGAGGAATCATCCATGGAGCTCGGGGCCTCAACGTCAACATTGCCCTCGGGCGACCGTGCTGTTTTTCCGGACAGCGAACGTGTATCCGCCGCCACCGCCTCCTCGTGCGTCTCTTTAACGATCGCTTCAGTGGAATTGTGCGGAATCGAGTCTACAACAACCCTGGAAAATTTCGTCGAGTTCCGATGAAGGAATCTCCGGCAATCTATGATATACCAGAGCCCTGTCAAAACTGGACGGGAATCTGGATGAGTTTAGGGCGTGGTGTCCAGCTTCTAGCTCGGACGTCCTTCGAAAGATCCAACCGTTGATCGGCTGCGGAATTCCTATATCTATAACCTCTCAAAAGTTCAGCTTAATCCGACCGTCCAAACTCCGGGAACCTTCCGATGAGTGCATCACTTTTTGGATCTGTTTTCTGCGCGAAAACGAATCCGACCCGAGTTCATCTTTTTTATGAACAGGATTTCGGACATCCCTTTTGAAGGAAGTTTTGTATGGGGTATTGTGTTTTGTTTCCGAACACATCCCACTAACTTTAAGATCTTTTGAACATGATCATCAATATCATGCTGGTGTCAAACCAGTCCGGCAATATTGCTCCACGGCTGCCGACCAGCGCTAGACACGTCGTCACTTTGTTGAGCCGAGCTCAACTTCTTCGGATCATCATCTCGGCAAGCTGAACAAGAGTACGGCATCGCGAAGGATATATCATCAGCAACATCGCCACCCCACGGATTACATGGAGCGGGCATACCGGCATCACCGCACGTTCAAGCCGGCATCGACCACGTGACGACCTGCATCAGCAGGGTCGCACTATTGCTTCTTCAAGCTGGTGTCCATCACGCCGACCTACTTCGACTCATCGGCTGACATCGAGGCTTCGACATCTCGGCTGGACTGGGGGCTTCGCCATCTCTTCATCAACCTACTCTGGACACTTCGGCGTCACTAGCCGACCAGCTCCGTCACGTTAGCTGGGCCGAGGGCTTTGCCTCGGCGAGCCAACCTTTGCCAGCATTGCCATGCCGTCGTTTTATCGCCCATCAGGCAATGGGTGTGCGGATTGAGTCCCTATTTTGGGAATCACCTTCCTTCAGATTGCTACAACAAATAAACCAGGTGCTATTAATCCCAGTATTTTTTGCTTGTTTGGGTTCATTTTTCCCAATGAATTATTACTCTGGTTTGTCCATCATATGTACACAGGTCTATCAAATGGTGGCCGCATTGACGACAGTCGCATGGTGGTTCGGTCAGTTTCCGTACATAGTCCGGCGAACGCCGCATCCGGAGCTCGGACCGACCTGCGAATTCAGGCTTTGCCACGCCTTTACCACATCACACCGATGCCCTGCATCGACATTGACTTCGGCGCCAGGCCATATTTCTTTTATTACTCACTTTGCATAAATTATTTATTATGAAACGATTTTTTTAATTATCATTATTACTATCATCTCCGGTTTGCACTATTTTTTGTGCACAGGAAAATGATCTGGGGATTTCGGCGTCACTCTGCCGGTCTGCATTGACCATGCTATGTCACCACTTCGTCGTGTCGAGCTCTCCGCTCTGCCACCTCGGGACCGGCTTGGGGGATGGAACCTTACCCCGCATCCAGCTCAGACCGCGTCATCAATACCGAACACATTAGCCAGCTAAGTCGCTTTCATGCTCAAAGCTTTAATTTCTAACTTGTGTTCGGTTCGACCAAGCATTATACTTTTTTGGAAAAAGTTGCTTGTAAAATTTTTTCCTTGTCCAAACTTTTTTTGTGACACACAAATTCAAGGACCCAATTCACTTGAGGGCTTCCTTTATGAAGCTTTTTCCTCTTGCATATGATTATACTTGTACGGCTTCGTTACTTGTTCATGTATTATGCCACAATATGCACCATATTGACTTAAGCGATTTGCAAGCTGGGTTGCCTCGCTCCTGTGTTTACCCCTACGTTCCCGATTGTTCGGCTAGGGAGTAAAGGGAGCACCTCTGCGATTGTCTTGATCGGGTCACCCGAGCCGGACCTCAGACTGGGTGAAGCCGAAAGCTAGCGCTCTTATAGTTTTCAATGATGGTCGGCACACAACGGAACTCATGAGTACAAAAAATCTATTGCACAAGTCTCATAATAACAATGAGCACCGAAGAAAGGTATCGGTGGGGGTACTATTTTCTTCGAAGATGCTTCTTACACTTCACGGTAATATAGCATAAGTTCCCTGGGCACGCTTTGTCTGTTACAGCCTTATGGCTTGATTGCCTGGTTATTGGAAACACCGTCGATATTCTATACCGATGGAGTACTTAACACTTTTCGGTCCTTGACCGAAGAGGGAGAAGCTGACGGTCAGTTAAGACGCGTTTAAAGTTCGGTTGAACATAAATATGATATAAGTACTTCGGTACATGCAATCATTCTTCTACCCAAGTCACTTGGGGGCTCTTAAGTTTATTTGAGCCGTTTTATAATAAGTGTTCTTCTTCTTAGTCGTTGCAAAGTTTTATTATTATTTATCACTCCTTTTTTTGACACGAGTGTGCGGTCACTAGCCGGGGAGCCTAATTTCTCTCTCAAAGCCGCTAGAGTTTAGTTTGCTAAACTGGCCTGATGAGAAGTACTCCGCCCTCGGGATAGGAGGTTGAAGCCGTAGGCTGACCCGCTCGAAGTCTTGAGATAGGACGTATCATGTTACAGCAAGACAGAAGCACTTTTTTTTCTTTCTTATAAAACCAATTTTTGGATTGGCACCGAACACTTGATCTTGTTCGGACGTCAAGTTTTTACTGACGTTTTTTGGCTTTTCGAGCCTATGGCACTTTTAAACTATTTGTTCTTTTCCAGCATTAGTCTCGCAGTGCAACGCCGGACACCTTTAGGGATTCGGCAAAAACACTCTCAGATATTGCTATATATGCATCGGTTTCGAATTGTGTCTTCGGTCAATAGTTGGGTTTCCCGGCTCCTGCACTTGCTTCCTACGTTCCGTTTTGTTCGGCTAGGCGTGCAAAGGGAGAACCACTGCGATTGTGCTTCCAGCTCACATGGTTAAGCACCTCCGTGGAGAAAGCCGAAAACTGACTATCACAATAAGCGTAAACTGGTCAGCGATCCGATGACTATGTTAAAAGACGGGCCGTTCATAACATTGGCGGAAGTGTTTACGGCTTGACCCTGACTGTCGCCAAACACTATCGGGGGCTATTAACTGGCCTCCCAAACTAAATCCTCGATATTTTGCTCTTACATTAGAGCTGAGGTTTAATGATCATGCTTAGCATGACAACCCAAAGAAAGGAACCGATAGCGGGACTATTTTCTTTGGAAGACATTTCTTCTGTTAAACAGTAATATAACATATCTCTCTGCGTACCTTTGTTTATAAAACCGTATGGCCAGATTGCCTTGTTTGTTGTAAATCTTTGCCCTCATAAAGGCTTTATAAAGTAGGACAAACACTCCTCGGCTACTAGCCGAGGAGGTGGAAGCCGATGGTCGGTCAACAAAGTTTTGTACAATGCGGATCCGAGCATTAATGACGTAAAGTACTTGGATACATAGAGTCATTACACATAATTTGTGATTTTACTATGGATATTGATCCTTAATTCGGCCACCCGTGCCCGCATTAAGGCTCGGGGGCTACTAGGCTTCGGGCTTATTATTTACAAATATTAAAGGGGCACATCGATCCCCTGATCTGGTGTTGCCACCCGACCAGTGTCTCGGGGGCTACTGCATTGTTTGTCCAATGCAGAGAATTTTATGTGCAATATAGTTTCCGAGGACATTTTGATCCTCAGGTTGGTCGGCCGCACCCAACCTGAGTCTCGAGGATTGAGCACGCCTCTTTTAGTGTCCTGAAGTATTCTGCCGAGCTAGGACTTGATCCTCAGGCCGATTTTGCAAATCAACCTGAGTCTCAGCGGCTACTGGGATCAGCGGTCTTACGTCATCCTTCATCTACATCTCGGGTTTTACACCGATACACACCTTGAGGGCTACTGGCTATATATCTCGGTAGAGAATAAATTGCACCAACAAAAAATATTCACAAAAATCAGCCCACATTCGGGGTGGTGCACCACCTCGGAAGCATTCCGGCATAAAGCTCGGGCGCTAGTGGCTGGCTCCATAGAGGGCATTTTCGGCATTAAGCTCAGCTAAACTCCTTCAACTTTTCTGAACCAAGGTGATATGATACCTCGGATATAGTCCGGAGTTGGAGCTGGGACACTGTCCGGCGTTGAAGCCTGGACATAGTCCGGCATTGGAGCTCGGATACATTCCGGCGTTGGAGCTCGGAAGCGGTCCGGCATTGGTGCTCGGCCGCAAAAGATACCTCGAATGCAGTCCGGCGTTAGAGCTCGGATGCAAGAGGACACTGCCTCCCGGGAACAACTTCAAACCCGAGGTGTGGCATAAAAATAATAAGGCATTGGTAAAGGCCGGAAACTTAAAGGGGCTCCTTGGATACCCGATGTATAAACTTGTGGAATTCATTTCGGCGATCCTCAAGATCGAAGATGAGAAGATTTGTTGAACCAGTTTTCAAGACCGACGACCGAAGATGTAGAATAGTTTGGAAGAATCGAGGAGCGTCCCTAACTTGAAGACCGGTTCAGGGGGCTACTGACAGTGTCCTGGACTAGGGGGTACTCAACACGTCATCTCCTGATCTGATAGATTGGGCCAAGGACCCCTGTGGCCGTATACTCATGGGCCAGTTCGGACAACTGCTGCATACACGGAAGATTTCACAAGACTTGGCGATCAAGACAAGGACTTCTCCCCACCGGCGTATTTGGCTAGGACTCTCGTTAACCTAGGCCTCTGGTGCATTATATAAACTAGGGCCAGGGTAGTTGATAGATCAGATATACACATCAACAATCATACCATAGGCTAGCTTCTGGGGTTTAGCCTCTCTGATCTCGTGGTAGATCAACTCTTGTACTACCCATATCATCAATATTAATCAAGCAGGACGTAGGGTTTTACCTTCATCAAGAGGGCCCGAACCTGGGTAAAACTTTGTGTCACCTGCCTCCTGTTACCATCGATCCAAGACGCACAGTTCGGGACCCCCTACCCGAGATCCGCCGGTTTTGACACCGACAACGGGTGCTGAATGTCATGAATGAACATATATATATATATAAGGGAAGAATAGAGAATGCGGTAATAGTCTAGTGCTATACATTGTTTATTCAAAAAGGTGCATAGAAGCAGAATGATACAAGTAGTGCGATTAGAAAAAAGTAGGACTATTTGACATGTCCCCCTCCAAGGGCAACCTGAGGAATGGTATTTCAAGCAAGTATTTCACTCATTATCAGATTCCACCTGGGAGTTCCGTGGTGCGACGTAGCTTTCTGCCTCCTTGGTTGTTGCATCGTGTGTCCGGCAATTGTACTGCCGTACAGGGTTTCCAGAGATTAAAGTCCTGAAAGAGAGAAAAATAACAAAGCGAGAAGCACCTAGTGCGGTTGAGCCGCGTCTTGGGGCGTGCCATAGTCGTGCCCCCTCCCCACCTGTGCCCATGGTATTTTTAATGCGTAATTATGTACGCGTGGCACGGATTTTGCCGTTTGGCTGGTACTGGGATGGGGGCCGCATTGCTATGCGAGCTTGGAACGTGCCAGGTGGTCTTGTTGCCGATTACTCCGGGCGCGCTTGAAGGTGTCCGGGTCTTTAATCGCCGAACTGGTGGATTACCTTAAGAGGCTGCTTTGCGCTTCTGCTGCGAGGGCCGCAGTGTGCTCATTGGTGCGGAGAGAGCGCTCTGTGTTTCCATTGACTGTGATGACCCCCCGAGGTCCTGGCATCGTGAGCTTGAGATAGGCATTGTGCGGTACCGCATTGAATATCGCAAATGCAGTTCGCCCGAGCAGTGCATGATAGTCGCTGCGGAACGGAACTATATCAAAGATTAACTCCTCGCTTCGGAAGTTATCCGGGGATCCGAAGACCCCTTCCAGTGTGACTGAGCCTGTGCAATGGGCCTCTAAAACTGGTATGACGCCTTTGAAGGTCGTTTTTGTGGAAGGTCGTTTTTGTGGGTTTGATCCTTGAGGTGTCTATACCCATTTTGCGCACTGTGTCCTGATAAAGCAGGTTCAGGCTGCTGCCGCCGTCCATAAGGACTCGAGTGAGGTGAAATCCGTCAATGACTGGGTCTAGGACCAGTGCGGCTAATCCGCCATGACGGATACTAGTGGGATGGTCCCTGCGATCGAAGGTGATCGGACAGGAAGACCATGGGTTGAACTTTGGGGCGACTGGCTCCAACGCATATACATCCCTTAACGCACGCTTCCGCTCCCTCTTGGGGATGTGGGTTGTGTATATCATGTTCACCGTCCGCACTTGTGGGGGAACCTCTTCTGCCCTCCGGTGTTTGGCTTCTGGGGCTCCTCCTCGTCATTGCTATGTAGCCTCTTATCTTTGTTTTCGGTGTTTAACTTGCTGGCCTGCTTGAACACCCAACATTCCCTGTTGGTGTGGTTGGCTGGCTTGTCGGGGGTGCCATGTATTTGGCACGAGCGATCGAGTACACGATCCAAACTGGACAGGCCCGGAGTGCTTCTTTTGAATGGCTTTTTCCGCTGACCGGGTTTAGAGCCTCTGAATCCGGCATTGACTGCTGTATCCTTGGTATTGTTGCTATTGACGCGGCACTTATGTTTGTTGGGACGTGACCTGCCATTGCTATCCTTGGTATCTGAAGTACCGCGGTTCTTTGATATGTTATTACTGCGAGCCAGCCAGCTGTCTTCTCCCGCGCAAAAGCGGGTCATGAGTGTCGTCAGGGCTGCCATGGATTTCGGCTTTTCCTGGCCAAGGTGCCAGACGAGCCACTTGTCGCGGATGTTGTGCTTAAAAGCTGCTAGAGCCTCTGCATCCGGACAGTCAATGATTTGATTTTTCTTTGTCAGGAACCGTGTCCAGAATTGCCTGGCCGATTCCTCTGGCTGCTGAATTATGTGGCTCAAGTCATCGGCATCTGGTGGTCGCACATAAGTGCCCTGGAAGTTGTCGAGGAATGCGGCTTCTAGATCTTCCAAACAGCCATTGGATTCTGCTGGCAGGCTATTGAGCCAATGCCAAACTGGTCCTTTGAGTTTAAGTGGGAGGTATTTGATGGCGTGTAGATCGTCATCGCGGCCATGTGGATGTGCAGGAGGAAGTCCTCGATCCATACCATCGTATGATTCGATATTTACAGGTTTGAAACCCTCTGGGATTTGGTGATCCATTACTTCGTCTGTGAAGCATAGGGGGTTTGTGGCGCCTCTATACTGGGCTATGTCGTGACGCAGCTCAAATGAGTCTTGTCCGCTGTGTTCGGCCCGGCCGGATTTACATTTACTGTATCTGGCATGACAGTTATCGTCCCGCGTAGTGGCGCGCCCTCGTGATCCGTAGATCGCTCATGTGTGTTTTGCTTTGTCCTCCAATACGTCTCGCAAGTCTAGCGTGTTTCCCCGTGCCTTCAAATTTTTGTTTGAGTGGCGTCGGGGTGCTGGCTGAGCTTTTGGTTGAAATGCCTCTCTGTCGCGGCCACGAGGTGGCCGATCATCCACGTCATACGCTGGAGATGTAGGTTTTAATGCTTCCTCCTCTAGTCGGGGTAGCAACTTGCGCTTTGGGTAACTCTTGGAGGGGCGTTCGAGTTCATATTCCTCGACCGCGAGGACTTCAGTCCATCTGTCAGCTAGCAAATCTTGATCAGCTTGAAGCTGCTACTGCTTTTTCTTAAGAATATTTGCCGTGGCTATAAGCCGGCGCTTGAAGCGCTCTTGCTTGACGGGATCCTCAGGCAAGAAAAATTCATCATCGTCGAGGATTGCCTCGTCTTCGGTGGGAGGCATGTAATTATCATCCTCCGCCTCTCCATCTTCTGCTCTCTCGGGAGGGCTGGCTTCTCCATCCTCCTGCTCTAAATATTGCTAGAGGGGATTGTTGTCATCTTCGGCACTGTCCGGAGTGCTATTATCTCCTGTGTCGGTGTCGCCGCTTTTGCTTTGGCGAGACTTAGAGCGGCGCCGCTGACGTCGGCGCTTGGGTTGCTTCTGGGAGGGGCATCCTCCGCTGTCTCGTCGCCATTGCCTTCTTTGGGTGTGTCCACCATGTATATATCATATGATGAGGTGGCTGTCCAGTACCCTGTGGGCAGTGGTTCCTCTTCGTCTCCCGCATCGTTGTCCATACCGTCGATGTCTTTGAAGTCAAAGTCGAGCATGTCGGTTAAATTGTCGACAGTGGCTACTAAGTGGGTGGTGGGTGGGCGGCGAATTTCTTCATGATCCGCATCCCAATCCTGCCAAACATAGTTCGGCCAGGACTCTCCTGACAAGGAGAGAGACCTTAATGAGTTCAGTATGTCGCCGAAGGGCGAGTGCTGAAAGATATCCGCGGAGGTGAACTCCATGATCGGCGCCTAGTCGGATTCGATAGGCATGGGCGCAGGCGGTTCAGAGTCCGTGGCCGGGGAAGAATCCGGCAGTTCGGCGTTACCTCTCCCGTGAAGGGTAAGGTCGATACTCGGCTCGATCGCCGTTGAGAATATGGCCTCCATGGCGGGGTCTATCCACCCGTCCATGGATGGCACAATTGCCTCCGAATTGAGGGTCGGAGTGGTTGCTGGTGCGGTCTCCTAAACACTGTCCGATGGTAGAGCTAAATCATGCTCATCATGACCGTGCGGCGCACTCGGCTGGGGCTCGAATCCATCGAAGATCAAGTCTCCGCGGATGTCGGCCGTGTAGTTTAAGCTTCGAAACCTGACCTGGTGGCCAGGGGCGTAACTCTCGATCTGCTCCAGATGGCCAAACGAGATGGCCCGCAGTGTGAAGCCGCCGAATACAAAGATCTGTCCGGGGAGAAAAGTCTCACCCTGGACTGTATCGCTATCGATGATCGAAGGAGCCATCAAGCCTAACGGTGATGACACACAGGATTTCTGAATGAAAGCACCAATGTCGGTGTCAAAACCGGCGGATCTCGGGTAGGGGGTCCCGAACTATGCATCTAAGGCGGATGGTAACAGGAGGCAGCGGACACAATGTTTTACCCAGGTTTGGGCCCTCTTGATGGAGGTAAAACCCTACGTCCTGCTTGATTATTCTTGATAATATGAGTAGTACAAGAGTAGATCTACCACGAGATCAGAGAGGCTAAACCCTAGAAGCTAGCCTATGGTATGATTGTATGTTGTCCTACAGACTAAAACCCTCTGGTTTATATAGACACCGAAGGGGGCTAAGGTTACACAAGGTCGGTTACAAAGAAGGAGATATACATATCCGTATTGCCTAGCTTGCCTTCCATGCCAAGTAGAGTCCCATCCGGACACGGGACGAAGTCATCAATCTCGTATCTTCATAGTCCAATAGTTCGGCCAAAGGATATAGTCCGGATGTCCGGAGACCCCCTAATCCAGGACTCCCTCAGTGATTATCCCAAGCAACTTCTTGAGCGTGTCATGACAATCACCGCTGATATTGGGTCCTATGAGTGTGACAAGACACAAGATGGATTTAACTTGACTAAGAGATTTCTCGTGGACAAGTTGCTTCACGTTCTTGCTCCTTATCATCACTAAATGGTGTGGGACATAAGACAACACCACGGATTCAAGGAAATGATTCCAGATGACATCATATCTACTTTCCAACTATTTTAAGAGTCAAAGGAAAATGCCACAAAACATCTTGCCATGCATGGTACCTCAACATCAAAGATCAATCTTGCATTGAAGGCCAAGCATGTATGTGCCGAAGAGCAAAGTGAAGAATAGGAAGAAGATGATGATGATGAGGATGGTGATGAGATTGACTCCTATGAGAGCCCTTCATATGAAGATACTGCTCTCTTTGTCAAGAATTTTACGCGGGAAAATTCAAGGGAACATTCCAGAAGAAGAAAGTCAGCAAATGCTATAACTGTGAAGAAACCAACCACTTCTCCAACGAGTGCCCTTATGAGAACAGAGAAGATAAACCAAGGTTTCTCAAGAGCTTTCCCAAGAAGAAGTTGCCAAATCCTTTGAACTCGAAGCTCAAGAAGAGAGACGGGAAATCAACGGTTGCTGATGAAGAATCCGATCCGGATGATGTCTGTGGTGTTGCTGGAGTTGCTCAAGATTCTCAAAACACCTTGAGGCTAGTCAACAAGAGTGTTGACGTTGTCACCTACAACTATATGAAAGACTACAAGGGCAACACTCACTAGTGCCTAATGGAAAATGTCGTGGTAGAAGATGGAGAGGACCAAAGCTCTCCTAACAAGGTCAAGGTAACCCCACGATCAAACCCTCCTCTTTTCACTCCTTCTACTCCTAGTGATGAGTATCTTGATGCAGAGGATAGTTATGAGGATGATGATATAGATGATCCTATGCTTGCTAAACTTAATAAGTTCATGTGCTCCCTGAAAGGAAATAAGCTCACTATGTTTCGTATGCTTATGGAGATGGTGAGTAAGCACACCATCACCATTAAGGAACTCGGAACCCTCGTCACCAAGGAAAAGGAAAAATATGAAATCCTTGAGCGGAAAGTCCAGTATGAGGAAGCACGAAATGATGAACTATGCTTGAAAATTGGTGCAAACATTGATGTTCATGATAAAGATCTTGCCTCCTTGAAAAAGGCTAAGTACTCTTCTGAAGAGTTCATGAATGATAAAAGTAAGCTTGTGAAGTCTCATGCTTCTCTCTCTAAGGATTGTGAGCTCCTATCCGTGTCCCTCAAGACTAAGGTAGAAGAGCTCACCCTTCTTACGAATAGTTTTGAGACTCTCAAGCTTACTTATCTTGAAACTCTAGCCAATGCTTACTCTTCTCCTATTATCAATGTTGACGCTTGTACTACTAACTCTAGTAATGATCTAGCATCCATCCTTGAGGAGAATCATTTTCTGAAGGCTCAAATCGAGAAAGGTCTCATGACATGTTCTCAAGGACAAAAGAACCTTAATGAGGTATTGAGCCAACACAATGAGGTGTTTGCTAAAGAGGGGCTCGGGTTTGACCCAAGCACAAACAAGAACAAGACATCCTCTCAAAAGTGCACCACCCCTCTAAAAGAAACATTTGTGCGGCAAGGGCACAAGGATAAAGGTAAGGTTGTTAGTGGGAAGGCCACAAGGGGCATGCCCACACTCAACAAACGAAAAGAGTTCATGCCTCCATCCTATGTACTTCATAAGACTAAGGATGGAGAAGTTTATGCAAAATTTGTTGGTCCCCGAAATGCATTCCGATTCTATGCTATTTGGGTCCCTAAGACCCCTATGACTAATTGTGTGTAGGTTGCTTTCTCTGGTGGAGTAAAATGGGTGATTGATAGTGGATGTACCAATCATATGACCGGAGATAGCAAATTGCTCTACGATTTCATGGAAGCTATGCAACCATTTATGAGCATTATTTTTTGTGGAGGATCAAAAGGACAGTTACTCAGGTTGGTCAAGGTGGCTATCACAAATGACATGTCTCTTGCAAATGTCATGCTTGTTCAATCCCTTAAATATCATTTTCTTTTTGTACGCCAATTGGCTTCTGTTGGTTATGATACACTCTTTGGACTAATAGATGTGAAAGTCTTTAAGAGAGATTCTCCCGAAGTGGCCTTTGTTGGAGAGTTGGATGGCAACCTTTACACGGTTTATTTCTCGAAAGAGAGCACATTCCATGCAACTTGTCTAATGGCCATGACCGACAAGGGGTGGCTATGGCATTGCCAGCTAGCCCATGTCGGCATGAGAAATCTTCATGATCTCTTAAAGGGTAATCACATTCTTGGATTAAGCAATGGCTCTTTTGAGAAAGATCATGTGTGTAGTGCATGCATAGCCGGGAAGCAACATAAATCAAAGCACCCACCCAAGAATATTGTGTCTACTTCAAGGCCTTTGGAGCTTCTTCATGTGGATCTTTTTGGGCCTCCTTCATGGGATAGTCTTGGTGGGAAAAAGTATGGACTTTTCAGTGTTGATGATTACTCAAGATATACATGGGTGTTTTTCCTCAAGTCCAAGGACGAGACAAAGATCACCTTCATCGATTTTGCCAAGCAAGCACAATGCAAAGTTTGTCAAAGAAATCTTGGCAATAAGAAGTGATAATGGCTCTAAGTTCAAGAACTACACCTTGGAAGAATTTCTTAGTGATGAAGGGATTGAGCATCAACATTCAGCTCCATACACTCCTCAACAAAATGGTGTAGCTCAAAGGAAGAACCGTACACTTGTGGAGATGGCAAGGTCCATGTTGGATGAATACAAGTCGCCACATAGTTTTTGGGCCGAGGCTGTCAACACTGCATGCCATGCATAAAACCGGCTCTTTTTCCGCACAATATTGGAAAAGACTCCATATGAGCTCCAAACCGGGAACAAGCCAAATGTCATGTACTTTCGAGTATTTGGGTGCAAATGTTTCATCTTCAACAAAAGGGAACGATTAGGAAAATTTCAATCCAAAACAGTTGATGGCATATTTGTTGGCTATGGATCTAACTCTCAGGCCTATAGATTCTACAACAAATCCAATGGATGTGTTGTAGAAACTTGTGACGTGGTGTTTGATGAATTTAATGGCTCCCATGGGGAGAAAGTTGATCTAAGTGATGTAGGTGAAGAAGATTCTTCTCAAGATATTCTGACCATGGATGTTGGGGCACTTCGTCCAATGGAATAAGAACCTCATGATGATGAAGAAGAAGATGGAAGCTTCACACATCACCAAACTCCTTCAACAACCATACCACCTCAAGCTCCTATTGCTCAACCAATGCCCTTAGTCCAAGTACAAGAAGATGAGCAAGTTCCTCTTCATGATAATCTTCAAGAACAAGATCATCATCAATGGCAAGAACAAGAAAGTGCAATCATTGATGATGAACCTCAACAAATGCAATACAAAGAAGAAGATATTCCACCTCCATCATGCCTCGAGTGGTCGGTCATGTTGATATTGAAAAAATTCTCATCGGCATATCAGAAGGTAGAGTCACTCGTAAACATTTGACAAACTTTTGTGCTCACTTCTCATTTGTGTCTCGTGTTGAGCCTCTCAAGGTACAAGATGCATTAATGGATAATGATTGGCTCATTCTATGCAAGAAGAGTTGAACACTTTTGAATGCAACCAAGTGTGGTCATTAGTCAAGAGGCCAACTACGGAGCATAATGTCATTGGAACAAAATGGATTTTCTAGAACAAGCAAGATGAGAATGGTGTAATCATCCATAACAAGGCACGGTTAGTGGCACAAGGGTACTCACAAGTTGAAGGTTTGGACTTTCGTGAGACCTTTGGCCCCATTGCCCTTCTTGAATCTATTCGCATCTTACTTGCTTATGCTGCTTTCAATCGTTTTACATTACATAAAATGGACGTGAAGAGTGCTTTCCTTAATGGTCCTCTACAAGAAGATGTATATGTATCACAACCACCTGGGTTCGTTGATCCCGATCACAAAGACTATGTGTATAAACTTCATAAGGCTTTGTATGGTATCAAACAAGCACCTTGTGCTTGGTATGATCATCTTAAGAAGTTTTTACTCGATGACGGTTTTGTGAGAGGGGTGATCGATCCTACTCTTTTTACTAAGAGGGACACGCATGATTTGATCTTATGCCAAATCTATGTAGACGATATCATTTCTGGTTCTCCTAACATTCATTTGTTCAAGAAGTTTGCGGCCTCCATGACCAAGAATTTTGAAATGTCACTCAATGCGGATTAGAAGTTCTTTCTCGGATTCCAAATTCAACAATTTCAAGAGGGAATTTTCTTGTCTCAAGAAAAATACCTCAAGGATATCCTAGAGAAGTTTGGCATGTCTGATGCTAGTCCATGTAAGACACCCATGCCAACCAAAATTGTACTCATTGAAGACACGAATGGTATCCCTTTCGACCCATCTATTTAGCGCTCTATGATTGGTTCATTTCTTTATCTTTGTGCATCTAGACCAGACATCATGTTTAGTGTATGCATGTGTGCTAGATTTCAAGCTTCCCCTAGAGAAAGTCATCATAAGGCGGTTAAGAATATTCTTAGATACCTTGTTCACACCCCAAAGTTGGGTCTAAGGTACCCCAAGGATGCTAAGTTTGATCTTATTGGGTACATGAATGCAGATTGGGCTGGAGGCAAAGTGGATCGTAAGTCCACCTCTGGTGCATGTGAATTTCTTGGACGCTCCTTGGTAAGTTGGTCCTCGAAAAACAAAATTGTCTTGCTCTTTCCATCACCAAAGCTGAATACATTGCAACCGCCAGTTGTGTAACTCAATTACTACGGATGAGGCAAACTTTGAAGGATTACGGTATCACCTATAGACATGTGCCTCTCCTATGAGATAATGAAAGTGCCATCAATATTGCTGAGAATCCCAAAGATCATACTCGCACCAAGCACATTCATATTAGGTATCATTTCTTGCGAGATCATATGGAGAAGGGTGACATTGATATTGCTCATGTGGGTACAGATATGCAACTTGCAGATATTTTCACCAAGCCATTGGATGAAGCAAGGTTCTGTCAACTTAGGTGTGAACTTGGTATCTTGGAGCTTGACAACATTATGCGAAATCTACTACCCATGCATGCATTTTCATCATGTCTTGTCTTGATGTAGGCATATATTTAGGGGGAGACACTCAACTCATGAGTTCTCTCACTCTATGTTATTCATAAATAGAACAAACACTCTCAAAGCTACCATGTTATTCTAACTATGGTGATTTAAATGATGGAGTAGTGATTATGCACCCAAATTTTCAATTCTTGCGGTGCCATGTCACATATACTCACACATGGTGGCATCGGCCACCATTCATATCGGTTAGAACCTTATCTGAGCGGTGTGTTTTATCTGGCGTGGGATATTCACTACCTAACATTATGTCTTTTCATCGTGCTTCATACGAAAATCATCATCTCACTATCATTCTCATTGGCATCAAATATATCACCTTGTCCTTCTCAAATTTTCCTGAGAACTTTTGGACGTTCGGTAAAGTCCGGACTTCCGTAAAATTAATTCTGTTGACCTCAAACCGGACGTCCGGTATGACCAGACTTCCATTAAATACAACTCTGTCTCATTGCGTCGGACGTACGGTTCTTTCGATCGTCCGCTCCCTGTCTTATCTGGCAGTTCCTCTCAGGCACCAAACGTCCGTAAAGCATCGGTCGTCCGGTCATTTCCTGGCCCGCATATATAAGGCAGGATGTGTTCAGAGCAGTTACCTAAACCTAAATCGCCCGATCCCCTTCCTCATCTCCGCTCTTCTCTGCCGATGCCGCTCACCCTCCTCGCTATGGTCACACGCCGCCCGTGCTGCTCATCGTCTCAGCGCTGCCTGGGTCGCCCGGCCGCCGTCGTGCCTCTAGCGCCGCCCCGTGGATCTCCTCTCCGTATCGTTCCTCCCTCCGAGGTAGCACCTCTTCTTCTCCTCCTCTCATTCATCAAACTCTTCTTTGATCTATGGAGGTGGATAGTTGATTTGGGTCTCCCTCCTCCTCTAGGTTCGGATGCCAAGGACCAAGCGCTCTGCTCGCAAGTAGGTCACCGGTGGGCAATCTCGTCCGTCCCGATGTGGTGGTTCCGATGATTCACAAGAGAGGGGTCGTCCTCGGAAGCATGCCGCCAAACCTTGCAGCCCTGCTGGCGGCTCCTCAATGCTGGAAGATATGGAGCAGGCCAAGCATGTTGTGGTTCGCACCACTACACGCAAGCTGGGAACTCATCGGCCCACCTTCAAGCCTCCTCCTCCTCCTCCGTTGCAACCTCAAGGTGATGGCCGTCGCATCTCTCTTGAACCTCAACTACCTCTCGGCCGCAACATTAAAAGGTTCGATGAGGTTCCCGTTGCTTCCTATCTTAAGCTTCATCGTGATGTTGACCAATTTTTTGTTGCTAGCGACTCCCAAGAGGATCGCTTTCGGACTAATGTCCAGGCATACATTTTTTACACTATCATCATTCCTAAGGGTCTGTCTTTGCATGTCTACGTTGGCTTAGAGCACATTCGTGCTCATCCGGTGAAATATTCTGGGGCTATTAAGCTCATCGAGTCGTCCAATCTTGCTGCTCCATTTGTATTTCAGCATGATTTTAACCAAGCTGGCATTCATCAATTCTATGCCACATGTTTCTTTGGTCTAAATAACACTATCACTTGGATGACCTCTGACACCGTGCTCACGGCCTCTTATTCTCAATTTGTTGCTGCCCTTGGTTTTCCTGACACTGGTTTCAAATTCCATAGGGATGACCCAAACCATAGGCCCAAGGGCATTGAGGTTTGTGCGGATCTTCTCAAACCCATTGATGAAGTGACTAATTAGGAGAAACAAAAGGGTCTGGACCAAATCTCCATTTGGGCTCTCCTATCTACACTATCTTTCAGTGTGTCATTCGCACCATTTATCCAAAAATGGGTGACAAGGGGACTTGCAATAGCTACTGCATCGATCTCATGCATCGCCTCTATGCGTCTCCCAAAGGGAAGATCAATGTCCCTCATTTTCTATGGCGTGAGATCTGTCTCGCTTGTCTTCAGCACAAGCGGGCCTTTTCCTCATGCCCCCTTTCTTCAGGCACTCATTGAGAGTGTGGCCCCATTTCCCATTGTCCGCACTCACTTGCATGAGCGGTGGGACATTCCCGCACACATGGTGGCTGACTGGGTCCCCAAGGACTCTTCTGCTAATGCTCGTTGAACTGCTACTAGTGTTCCTCCTACTACTTGTTCTACTCCTTCTGGATCTGCATCCTTTTGGTGCATTGGTCGATTTCTTGGGAAGGCTCACTCTGCCATGATGAAGGTTTCACTACTAGGGAAAATCCTAGCAACAGCGCGGGTTTTAAGCCTATCAGTAGTGTGGGTGGGAGCGCTACTGGTACGACGCTAAAGCTAAAGGTTAGCAGTAGCTTGGGTCAACCCACACTATTGCTATATCGACTTAGTAGTAGCGCTTTCCCCAAGCAGCGCTACTGGTAATTAATAGTAGCACTTCTACCAGCCCGCGCTACTACTATTATTCAGTAGTGTATTTATTATTTATTTCATGTTGTATTCATACACCTTTATACAATTTTTCATACATCGACAATTTACACTACAAAAAAATACACTTCCGTGATGATACGTGTTTGTCACAGTAGGTCGCTTTTTTGTCATGCATGTACATCCATGACAAATTTATGACAGAATCAAGATAGTCATACATGTGCAGTCGTAGAAGTGTTCCATGACATTACCAAAATTATCATCACGGAAGTGTCCACTTCCATGACGATAAATCGCGCGTCATAGAAGTGCTTTCGTCAAGGGTGACCGACACGTGGCATCCACCGTAACGAAACGCCGTTAAGCTATCAGGTTGGGTTTTGGATCCGATAACCCGTTAATAGCCCCGACCAATGGGGATTTTCCACGTGTAAAATCATCATTGGCTGGAGGAAACACGTGTCGGCTCATCGTTGGGACAAATGTCAACCACTCATTGGACGGAAGGCGCCTATGATACGTCAACACATGGCACGGCCCAACAGAGGCACATTCTTGTGAAAATGCCGGCCCATTTAACTTGGTCAAAAGGTGGCGGGCCGGACCATGGAAAGCCTATTAACGGCCTATTCGCATATAGCGCATTTACAGTCCGCTAACCCAAGGCCCGTTACGCCCTATCCGAATTAGGCCCAGTAGCGTCATCTGGGCCATCCAATATGATTCCAGCCCGTTTTCACTTCTGGCCCATGACGTCTTTCGGCCCATATGAGGCCCTATGTAACTCTTGGCCTATTAACGGCTCGTGGTGAAACTGGCCCGTAATGAATAGTGTATCACTTTACACCCATTAATGGCCCGTGGTGAAACTGGCCCGTAATGAACAATGTATCACTTTATACCCATTAACGGCCCGTTATTCCGTTGGGCCGTTTCCAGCCCATGTTATCTTTTAGCCTTCTCAGAGCCCATTTATTCTTGGGCTCATTTCCAACATTCGTTTACTTACGACCCGTTACTGTCATTTTCTGCTTGTGGGCCAAATTCAGCCCATGGTTACAGTTGGCACGTTTGTAGTCCGTTAGTACGTTGGGCCGTTTTGATAGCGTCATCAAATACGACCTATTAACGATGGCCCGTTACGGTCGGCCCATGAACGGATGATTCCAACTCTAGCCCGTTTACGGCCATAATGCGGCATGTTATTGGCCCATGTTTGGCCAATCGATCATACGGCCCGTATAAGGCCCATTGATGATACGACCCGAAGAAGGCCCATTGTTTCTACGGTCCGTAGAAGGCCTACTGTTTCTACGGCCCGTAGAAGGCCCACTGTTTCTACGGCCCGTAGGAGGCCTAGCGTCACTACAGTAAATATTAGCCCATGGTTATTGTGGCCTAGTTTTAAAAAATAGGTTATTGCAGCCACTAGTTAACCGCGGAAAAAGAACTGCAATGACTACAAGCAAACAAACAAACAAGACAACAAGGAAATAAATAAGCAAACAACTAACGCTAGGCTATCACGGCTATTACACATATTACATCCACTGGGCATCAAAGTTCGCCACCTGTGTAAATATAGGTAACAAAGCAGCATATCATATACACTGGCCGTCAAAATTGGCCACTAGTGCAAATAAACGCGGCAGCAAAACAAGAGCATAACTGAAACAACTTCAGAAGAGCTCAAGAAACGTTATCCTGGGTATCCACCATGCTGGCAATAAGCTTAGCAAGCTGATTAGCTTTGTCCTGTTTGGTGCTAAAATCCTCCAACGCTTGCTGTTGCACCAGAAAGTATGCATCTGAATGCTCCACGGACTTCTGCAGTCCTTCCGCTTCTTGTCGTAGCACAGCTGATCGATGTCTTTCAGCTTGTAGTTGAGACTCAAGAAACCGAACTGATTCAGACAGTGAGTTTGAATAGCTTGTGCAAGCGGTAGTGGCCAGTAACTCCAACACTAAACCAAGACAGGATGTGTCACTGTCCTGAAACTTATCTGCATTACTTCCTTTACCGTTTCTTAATAAGGCACTCTTCCCCAATATTCTGTCAGCATTCTAAAAGAAGAAACAAGCAGACACATAACAAGTTTAGCATGTACTAGTATATGAAACTCATTTTGGTGAACCAGTTCATTAGTAAGGTGGACAGGATTAAACTACCAAGTCTTCTATTTCCAAGTACTAGTACATAATAAAAGCATCAGATAAACATATATCTATGTCCTATGGTAGCAATGTAATCTTAAATTAGAACAGTTGTTCTTCAGGTTTAGGCACTTGTTCTACATGAACAGAGTACGGTAAGACGCAAGAATATAATACTGAAAAATAGAAAATGAGCTCATAGACCTTACCACATTCTTGGTTTGGGACCAGTACAGAACAAGCCGTTCCCAATCATCGTCCAGTAAATGTGTCTCAGGAGTTCGTAAGGGAATTTGATGAGTTTCTTTGCCAGTGAAGTACGTTTTCTTCAGGTAATTCCGATACTACCACCAAGCATTCTTGAAGATAGCAGAGGTATTAGCACAGGTTACCTCATCCTGAGTTTCCAAATCGGTCCTCCTCTATAGAAAAAAATGGGAAAATTTGCTATATTATAACCATCATGGAGGTAGGATGTATGGGACGTAGCAAAGTAATTGCCATGAATAACATTACTTACAGATAACTCCTGGACAAACACCTCCAACTGGCATTTTCCTTCATCTTCAGTATAATATTTCCAAGATGGGAAGATACGCACATACGATTTAACAACACCAAATGTGATAGATGCTAAACTACGACTAGTTGGTTGTGCTTCCTCCACAGGAATAGGCGTACTAACTGGTGGAGTTGGGGTTTGCCGTGATAGTACTCGCCCTATGGGCACTGGAGCTGCCTTACTAAGTGCTCTTCTTTGGGAGCTCTGTGGCGGAGATGGTGATGTGTCAACAGGAACTGGGTTACTATCGGCTGGGGTTGGGGTTAGATTGGGTGAAGCTAGTTCTCTGTCCATCGTAGTAGGGGTACAATCTGCGAGAGTTTGGGTTATGTGTGGTAGGGCTGGTTCTTGTGTGTGTACAACCGCGGTGCTATCTCCACCAAGAGGTAGTATTTTTTTATTTGTAGACCGTGTTTTTAGTCCGCTAGATACTGGCATCACCCGCTCCAATTCAAATGGATGATAAACAGGAAACATAGTTGAATGTACAGACATTGTATGAGAGACAGATGCAATAGATAGTGTGGAAAAAAGAGGGCATGAAATAGTTGACATGTATATTATTTGACTAAAACGGATAGCATGACATAATTTCACATATATGATGTCTATCTAAACTGGATAGCATAGCATAATTCAAAGATATGATGAATAACTAAACTGGATCGCATGACATAATTCACCTACATGTTATCTAAGTAATCAGGATCGCATCATTTAATTGACATATGTGATTTATATGCTAAACAGAGGGCATTCAATATGATGTTTGAACTAAGAACATGGTGTTGAATATTTTGTATATGATGTCTAAACTATGCAATGCAAGACACCGTATGCATGATATGAGCAGTATAACCGTGCCAAGTTAGAGCATACACCTCAGTGGGGGAATAGGACTGGTCATCTGTCTCTGAATCCATCTCTGAGGAGCTATCAGGACCCAACAAGAGATCTACTTCGACATGTAGCCCTGTCTGCTGTGAAGGCCTTGTTTTCACTCCAGATTTTTTCCATCTCCCACCCAAATGGCTGATTCACATGAAGAGTAGTTTAATGTACAAACATTGTCGACAAATGGAAATGTAATGAAGAAAAGGATGGGAAAGATATCATTCAAATATATGATGCCTGGATAAACAGGATGGCATTGCACATTTCACATATATTATGGCTGGCTAAAAGACATGAGACTGCATAATTCCCATATATGATATAGAAACTAAACATGTGGCATTACAGAACATGTCTAAACTAAGCAGATGACATATATGATGTTAAAAGTAGGCACTTCAAGGCAACATATGCATGATATGACTAACATCATCATGCCAAGGTAGAGCAAACACCATGGAGCGAATCCGCCTCAGAACAAATATCTTCCTCTGGATTACAATCTGGAGAGGGTGGGGAGGGTTTGCCATTGAACCCACCATGGAGAGATGTCTACATGACATTGTATTGCCGCGCAAAACTCTTATCTTTTTCTCTACATGTTCAGCATGACTGTGTACAATATCTGACATGCATACGAAAAAATATGGTGAGATTATGTAAGGAGAGCATCCAGAAATTTAGAGTGATGGTAACAACCAGTGGATCGATGTTTTTCCATTGAACCAAAATAGCCCTAATGGATCGACGTGAATGTATAGTAATAAGTGATGCAACAAGTGTACGACCTCTTTGCCGTAGCCGTGTCGACCTCAACATCATTGGGTTGGTCACTGAAGCAGTTGAGGCAGAGGTGGCTGTCGGAGGTGTGGAGGAAGATCTGAGGAATCTGTAGACGGCGTCTAGGGCACTGCTCTGTTGTGACGGATCATTCTATCGTTGGAGCAGCTCCGGTGAGCCGTAAGACGTCAAGGTTGAAGCAGCACAAGACAGACATCGTCAATCTTAAGTGGGATTCTAATAGCATCTCCAATAGATGATGTAAAATGGATGTAAAATTAACATCACCAAAAACCACATGACTACAACAGATGAGGTAAAAACTATTGACTCTGAACTTAACTGTCGAAACTGAAATTTACTATGGAATCTGAATGCTACTGTCGAAACTGAACGCAATGGTAGCAGAGAGGCACTTGACAAGTAGTTTAGGGAGCGCCTGCAGTTCATCTTCAACCTGCACCCCCCTGAGCCGCCAGCCACCACCGGCCGAACCGCCGTCCGCAGCGCCGCCTCGCTGCCCCGAAACAACTCGCCACCGCCGCCCCGGCCAGCCCTCTAGGCCCCCTGGCCCCACCCTGAACCCTAAGATAGATAGTGGGGTACCTCTCCGGTGAGCCCCCATCCCCGCTGCGGGTGGTTCTTCCTTAACTCCAGCGAGCCGCCCCAACCCCTGAAACTCGACTGACCCAAAAGTCGATTCAGTCGACTGAAGTGTGGCTTAATCGGAGCAGAGCAGCAGCACGAGCGAGGGGGAGAGCAGCAGCAGCAGTTGGGCGAGCGAGCGATCGAGCGAGAGCCGGAGTAGCAGCAGCAGATCCGGCTGGTATGGACGCCGCCGCCGAAGGGGCCTCGCACTAGGGGAGAGCCACCGTGGAGATGTCGCCCGCGGCGCCGGCTTCAAGGTAGCCGCTCCATGGGGGTGCGGGATGGAGCACCGTCGGTGCCGGGAGGTCGAGTTAAGGAGAAGGTGCGATGCGATGAGTGTACAACCTCTTTGGTGGCGCCGAGTAGTCCTCGGCTTCGTCCGAGGAGTCGGTGAGGATGCTGCGGTTCCGGTGGAGTAGGTTAAGGCGGCGCTGTGGGGATGGAGTAGCCGCGATAGACGAGGCGATCGTCGGAGCAGC
Source organism: Triticum urartu (assembly GCF_003073215.2). Lineage (NCBI taxonomy): Eukaryota > Viridiplantae > Streptophyta > Magnoliopsida > Poales > Poaceae > Triticum > Triticum urartu. The sequence continues at coordinate 45,843,900 of NC_053022.1, forward strand.
TCCTTGGAGGTGGAGGACGGGGTGGCTGAACCAGCGGGACGGCGAGATGGACGACGGATCCTCATCCGGGGAGGTGGACGAGGGACGTCGAGCTGCTGTGCTGGACGATGTCGTCAGGGAAGAGGCTCCGGCTGGGCAGCGGTGAAGTGGCGGACGGAGGAGGGTGGGGTTTCGCGGCTGGAGCGGAGAGGTTATGGTGGCCTGGGATTTCGAATGGCAAAAAGGGGGCGATGGGAGGGGGTGAAGCATGACTTAGGAACGCACTTCTCCAAAATGTAGGGTGTGTTACAAAAGTACCCCCCACCGATTTGAACTAGCGGCCCTTTCGGCTCAGGGTTAGAAGGGGGATTTCGTGTGTCGGGATTTGGCAGCTAGAGGGAGTTTTCGCGCGCGTTGTAATTTCGGGATAGCAAGGCGCGGGTTGTGAAGGCGTCAGTTTTGGGAGCACGATATCTGAATTTTCGGGATATAACAAGACGCGGGTTGAATTTTAGGGACAAGCCCAACGTGTAGTAATATTGTACTTGTACGTAGCAAATCAATTCGCACTTCCCTCAACCAAAAAGAAAACGAAAAAAATAAAACTATTCACACCACACAAAGAGAGTCTTGCCCCATTTTACTATACAAATGCTATTCAAAGCTACTCCCTCCTTCCATCTATATAGGGACTAATGCATTTTTCGATGCTAACTTTGACCAAATATTAGAGCAATGATATATGACATGCAACTTACACAAAGGACACCGTTAAATTCGTCTGTGAAAGGTTCTTTCAATGATATAATTTTCACATTGTGCATGTCATGTACTATTAATCTTGTCAATAGTCAAAGGCGGTCTTAAAAATCTCATTACGCCCTATATAGATGGAAGGAGGGAGTATGAATCCATGTTATGTCTGATTAAATTTTTTTGCTTGCTGTATAATGCATGTAACCTACTCATACCAACATTTTAGTGCATTCCAAATGTCAATACTACCGTTGCAATTCAAACTAAATTGGAATTCGTTTCTCTATTTCAATAAGAATCTACAATCATGATTGTTGCCAACTTCAACCATCATAGTTTCCTTGCTATCCGCCGGATGTAATGCAAGATGGCAGGCACACCATCATCAACAACTCCGTTTTTTATAAGAGTAGAGATAAAACATACTAAATGTAGTATACCATGTTCATAACCACACCATGTGTATCAGCGTTATATATATTCACACATCCGTCGGTTTGAAACACTATGATAAATTCTTCAAATATCTGAATTCTCTTTTTATAATGAAGTATATATGATCTCTATTCGTCTTTTACACCCACACAACCCTCTTATCTTTGTAGCTAGCGCTAACTTTCTCTTGTGCATGCACACGCCCGCATCCCTCTCACCCTCCCTCAGCATTCTCTAGCTCAATTGTGCAAATTCGTCTTTTCACTTTAGGTCGTTCACCAACGGTGTGTGTAGGCCTCCCAGCTCCTTTACGGCACACATCGATCGATATGCCTCTCTAGCCAGGTGTGCCTAGCACAAACACAAGCTTCCCGTCTTCTCTTGTCACCATCCATGCCTCACTCCCACCACTCTTTTCATTGTTCTCATACTCGCACACTCCTCCCCCTCGATATAGTATGCCTCTCGTACCACCTCCTACATGCATCCCTCTCTCTCTCTCTATCCTTCTCCTCGTGCCTCATTTGCTTCTAACACACACATGCATGTATACCGATCGATCTCCCAACATATACCTAGATCGACTTTAACTACCGCCCCATCGATCGACGTACCTCACAAGTTATCTCTCTCCTTTCTCTTACAAAGGGCGATTGATCTTCCTATGTAGTTACGTCTGCTTACCACAGCCACATCGTCCCCCCTCATCATTCGTGCATGCCTCTTGACCCGTCTCTCACACGCACGTGCACAGACAACAAGCAGCCATCTCCTCTCTTATTGATATTGCGTGCCTGCCCTCCGTTTGTCTAGCAAGCCTATCCCACCATTTGTTAGAAGCAACTCCACTACCACCCCCTCCAACACTCTAGCTCTGTCTCTCTCCCAACCTTATTCAGCTCCTGCACATATGCATGGATGTCGATCGATCTCCCTTAATACACGAGGCAGATCGATATCCTTAATACATGAGGTAGGCCTCTCTCCTCCTCCACACATATACCAGCCATTGTACCTCTATAGTTAATTGGGACTCCCTCTTCCCCCACCACACACCGATAGTCGAGCGCTGCAGGTAGGTATCCATGCCACAGAGACAAACTGCACATGTCCCATCTCATGTTCCAGTAGGCCAACCACTCTATATCTTTGACGTGGGCACATACAAATTCGATGGCACTCTTTATCGATCGCGCTCACGCACACACACACATCATCCCTCTCTTTGATTCTATGGACACCTCAAGCCGATGATACCTCCACTATCTTCTCGTGGATCGCCCCCTCTATATATATGTTATATCCAGGACTTTATTTCACACACATTGCATATGTTAAATTTTTTGATTGACCCCCCCCAAACAAAAACTCTCAAGAACCCACACACTATATCTCTCTAGGTTTATATCTCTCTCACACAACCCCACGCAAGTGGTGTACGTATACAAGAAGAGAATAGGTGCACCGTGCACGTACTCACGCTTCGTGCCCAGCCACACCCGCGCCGGTACACGGTGGAGCTCATTTCTTTACGAAATGGCAGCCCACGTGCTAATTTGAACGCCTGTAGCGGTTGTTTACCTAGGAAGGTCGTGTACCACACGTGCACGAAACAAAGTTCGACTTGATGCGTTGCCGCGTTATTTTTAAATAAAGTTATAGCGCTCAATGGCACGTACACGGAATATAAAACGATTTTTATGGAGGAAAAGGTAGTCCACTCTTCAGAGTATCTCACACAATGCTCCGGTGACCTCTCTCCCTCACTGATCCGGCCGCATCCCGTCCGCCGGGGGAAAGGGAGTGCGGTGGCCTCTCTCTCTCACCGTTGGTCACTGATCCGGCCGCATCCCGTCCACAGGGGGAAAGGGAGTGTGGTGGCCTCTCTCTCTCTCTCACCGTTGGTCACTGATCCGGCCGCATCCCGTCCGCCGGGGGAAAGGGAGGAAGTGCATCATTTCTCCGTTCGACCTTAACCCCCCGGGCCGGGTAGGATGGTATACTTTTTTTTCCGCCACAAGTAGGAACTCAGTCCTTGGTAAGACACGAGGGGGAAGGAAGATCTTCACTCATTCATTAAGTAAGTGCCTGCGGTGCGGCGCCGAGGCAGCACATCCCGATCTGCGGTACACGTCGTTCTCTCTTACCAAGCTCCGGCGCGGCAGGGCCTACGCCACCTGCTCGCAGATTCCGCCCGCCGCCGCTCACCTAGTTACATCCCGATGACCTCCAGGTATCCCCTCCGGCCTTGCTCCACTGCCCGTTTTCCCACGTCGCTGCACGTGGATCTTCCATAGTTCTTTGCCCAAAACGTTGCTCGTCCGGCGTACTTTCCATATTGCATTCTCGTCCTCACACCGTTTTAGACAAACACAACCATGTTGTTATCTTCCCTTAGGACAAGGAATATGCTTCTTTTTTGTCGTCGCATGTGTCATCAACTATTATTGGCCAGTAATTGTTTCCTTTCTACCTCTTTTTTTTGCAAACAGGGCTATCCATTTCACGTCGTTGCTATTGCGACCTTAAAAGTGTTTTGTGCAGTTGTACTAAAATGTCACACGGGCAATGTCTCTACATTTCAGTGCGACTGCACAAAGGGAGATTGGTTTTGCTCTATCCTCCTCATCCAACTCCGAGCCTAATCTTCTCCAACTAGTTAGTCTTAAGAGAGACTGCAAAGGTGACCGGCTTCTATTTGTGTGTTTATTGTTTCATCAGCAGTCCTCTATTATCGTAATCACACTTGATATCTTTGGAACAGGGACGCTCAACTCTATTTTAGTGGAACTGCACAAAATGATCGGAATGTTGCATGCTCCAGACAGCTACTTTTTTCCCAACATGCCTTGTTAATTTAGACAGAGTTGGGGGGACGTTGCTGGCAATGAAAGCATGGATCAATTTTAATTTAACATCTTCTCACAACTTTGTCTTCAATTGTGATGTAATTATTAGCTCTGATCTGCTAATAATTGACATGCATTAGCAAGGAAGTTAGTTTTTTATTGTTTCCGAAAGAGCATCGATGGCAAGACACGCGAAACAAAAGCTGAAAGCTCACACCATTGTACAATTTCATGTCGCTGGAAAATTATTTGTATAGTACGTCAATTATGTAAACAAATGATGGAAGCTTGATAGCATTGCCAGAAGCCTCTTCATCATCCGGGTCCATGTACCATGCACAAAATTATACTCCCTCCGTTCCTAAATATTCTATTCGTCTTAACAGAGATTTCAACAAGTGACTACATACGGAGCAAAATGAGTGAATCTACACTCTAAAATATGTCTATATACATCCGTATGTGCCAGTCCATTTGAAATCTCTAAAAAGACAAATATTTGAGAGAGAGAGTAGTCACTCATTGAAATCTCTAGAAAGACAAATACTCCGGAGTATATTTAAGAACCGAGGGGGTAGTGCACAACCGCATGGGAGACTCAGCCCGGTCGTTGCGCCGCATTAATAGTGAGTAATGAGCAGTCAAATCATAAGCCCCACCTTTCCCACTGTAAGTTGCTCTGAAGAAGCAACCATCAATACGCTCTTCTTTGAATCCGCTCATACTACTCCATCCGTAACTGTTTATACAGCGCGCTTCAGAAAAAAGAAAAAAAATCTGTGGTACCAAGGCGACTAGCGATCGGCCTGAAAAATAGCATTGGTAGTTATAGCACGACGTCTATTACTAGAGGGAATAATGCGTGCACACATGCATGCAGTGCTTCCACCCCGGGTACACACATGCATGCACTCCGTAGTAGTATAGTACATGGAGAGAAAATTGTGGACTTGATTGTGGTTACCACGCCCTAATTAATTGAGCATTATACCAAACGCGTCGAAAGTCTCTCCGGTGGTGGAAATGCATTGAGAGAAATGCATCATAATGAAGTGTGCCCTGTAAACTGTGACGGAGGGTGGAGTAGTATGAAGGTGCAAAACCAAGTACGCATACTACTGCGCTTGGCTCTTTGCCCCTTCGTGAAGTCGAACAATGATGATAGTCCGCATGTTGGGTACTGCAGTGTAAGCCTCTGACAATCTGACAACGAATGGACTGATGCATGTCCACCGAGGGTAGGTTGCATTAGTCAAAAGGCGTAAGCGAGCTTCACCTTGTCCTGCAAGCTTCTCCTTGTTTTGTGAGTTGATGGGACACACCAAAAAGTAGTGCTAGTCCATACTCCCTCCTTTCTGGTTAATATGGCTTAATCTTTTTTGCGGGTAAATGAGAGAGCTTTATTCATATATAAGCATTCTTAGGACGATCAGCCAAGACACTGGTCACTAGGAAGCGAGGTACCCACAAAAAAATAAGTAGGAAGCGAGGTGTTTCATCAAGCCAGCTCTCAGCCATATTCAAAGTGCAGCAAGCACGGTTCGCACGAAGGTGTGCCGCAAGGTTTGCTGACTTGTTTACATGCTGAATAACAAAAAAGAGGAAATATTATTGAGCGCTACTATTTGTAACAGGATATGACCCAGAATTAAGCGAGAATTGTGGCGAGTGTTCCATGCAATCAACTTCCATTATCACATGCGAGAACCTTCGAAGAAAACCAAATGTGTTGAAGATTGCTTTATCACATTTTAAAATTATAATAAGAGTACAGACGCTCCTCCATCCGGTTCCTCGTACTAGTATATTACGTACCTTTATGGACTATAGTAGTAGTACTATAGTAAACTTTGCGCTTGGTTGTTCGGGAAGTCGAACAATAATAGCACTAGTAGTATAGTGTATGCTTCTGGCAATCTGACACCGAATTAACTGTTGCATGTCCACCGCCTGAGCGAGGGAGAGCTTGCATTAGTCAAAAGTTTCTCCTTGTCCTGCGAGCCACCACGCGCAAGCTTCTCCCGCCCTGCAACCTTCTCCTCGTTCGGCAAGTTGACGGGACACAGCAAAGTAATGCTAGTCCATGCTGCCTCCTCTCCGGTTAATATGGCTTAATTTCAAACGAGATAAATACACTATCTGTCACTGTATATTTGTAAAAATACGGTCAGTGGACTTCATAATACGCTCATTGTGCTCAATATATATATTTTCTGGTGTTCATACGGTCAGTATCTCACCCTGACTGAGTATGTGTGTGCATGCACGTGTAGGTTGAGCACTTGAGCATGACCGTGTGTGTTCCGTCGTGTGCTCGGACATGCATGCATTAGGGCGTCGCGCGCATTTTTGCGTCCATGTGTACGTGTGACTGTTGCATACATGTAGGGGGAGTACGTGTAGGGGCCACTAAGGAGGAGTCAAATCACACAGTAAGTTAGTCAGAAGAAGCAACCATCATTTCACTCTTGAATGACACGTATGCAATATAAAATGGTTGATATGGAGAGAAAAACAAAACCACTATATATACACTAGCAGGAGCCTAAGCTACAAGCCTGCTTGCTTAGGTTGCTCTCTCCACAAGCATAGAACGATGGGCCTGATCCCGCAGCTGGGGGAAGGGAACAATGTTCTGCGTAGATGCGGTCGACATCGGCGAGGGAGAAAACCCACAGTCGGTGCGTCCCAATCGGGGGTCACCGTGGTATGGGACGATGCCGCGTCCCAAACGCCCTTCTAGCTACAGCCTGACGTCCCAGGTAGTCCATCTTCCTTTTGGAGCCGGCTTGCTCCACTGCCGTAGCTCCATCTCCATGTCGATCTTTCTCTACTTCTATCGGATTCTACTTGTGATGAGTTTATGTCTCATGAACTAGTGCCAGTACTATTATTCTAATCACACTTCTTCAATATCTTTGTCATCAGGGATGCTCAGGTCGATTTTAGTGGAACTACAGAAAAGCATCGTATGATCTGAGGGTGCCAGCCGTCTTTCCTTCGACAAGTTCTACCTGGCCAGGAAATTAAATCATGCTTAGGGTGTAGGTTTTAAGTTGTAGTGACCCCATCAGTAGTTTTTCTATCATACATGCTCTCAAAACTTTTTTCTTTAGGTGTGAAGTAAATATTGGCTATGATCGTTGAATCATTGAGATGCATCAGCATGCGTGTTACTTTTCCTCTTTATTTGATGGAATGTTGTAACGCGGAAACCTTGGAATAGGAATGAAAATGGAGTGGAAAAGTTTCCATTTTTCCGGAGAAAAAATGGAAACGGAGAGAAACCAACATTTCGTTTCATTGGATCGCGCCATCGAGCAAAACCAACGTTTAAATCACGTTTGTCGTGTTCGTGTCTCACTCTTCTCCACGGCTCGACCCCACATGGTCGCTCGGCATGCCACTCACCGCAAACCGAGTAGTATACCATAACTTTCCCGCCTACTTGTCGATGGATCGCGCCATGGACACTACTAGGAAAAGGGCTATAGATGGAATGGACACTAATGGTGCACCTGTCATGTGGTGGGCCACTACTATATAGTAGTGGCGCACCATGTGCTGGTGCGCCATTAGTTTGGAAGACACTAATGGCGCACCTGGCACATGGTGCACCAGTAGTAACATAATTTTTTTTATTTTTCCGAACATACTAATGGCTCGTCACTGCACGGTGCGCCATTACTAGTGCTAACTAGTAATGGCGCACCGGCCGTACAGTCCGCCACTACTGTTGTTTTTTATTCCTTTTTTTGCAAAACTACTAATGGCGCACCGTAGCATAGTGCGCCATTACTAGTTTAAACTAGTAATGGCGCACTATGCCACGGTGCGCCATTAGAATATATATATATATATATATATATATATATATATATGCAAAACTTCTAATGGCGCATCAGCAGCAGGTGCGCCATTAGTATGTTGGGTTACTAATGGCGCATGGCTGCGTGGTGCGCCATTAGAAACCTGGGACCAGCTAGATATTTTGGACAACCACACCTACACACTCACTTTCCCCACTTCATTCCCTCCACCTCCTTCTCCAAGCTTGTCAGCTGCCTCCTCCTCCTCACCTCATTTGCACCATAGATTCATCAAAATTAAGTGGTGAAATTACCTTTTTTGATAGATAAGTAAGGGGAAAGCTATCTTCATGTTGTAGATCTACTTTTTTTTCTGCCTAGCACGCTCCAACAACGTGCACATGCACTTTTTGTGGCCTAGCTAGATCTATGTATGTTCGTGGTGTTGCATATGTTTGTGGTGTTGCATATATGTTTGTGTTTGCAGGTACCGGTATTTGAAATGCGAGAGTTGCCAATATTTTGCCGGAATGTTGATTCATTTCCGTCGAGAATTTTGGCACTATGCATTCTTTTTGGTCCTATTTTTAGGGAAAGTCATGCCAAATTTTTTCTTGGTTCTAAAATATCGTTTTGCTCTACCCCGCAGGCGACCATGGTCCGCACGATGACCGAAGGCATCGTGAATAGGTTTTTGAGCTCCGCGAAGGCCGAGAGGCTTCAAAAGAACGAGACGGAGATAAGATGTCCGTGTCGAAGATGCAAGCTGAAGAGCCTTATTGCGGACCCGGATTCCAGGCAGGTGCGGGACCACCTGCTCTTGCGTGGTTTCATGGATGGCTATCGGTGGCAAGGTGATGAAGATGACTATGAAGTCGTCCATGGGGGCCGGGCACGAAAAGAGGAATGGCAGCAAGACAACCACCGCGGCTCGGGCGGGCGAGAAGACGAAGAATCTCCAGGACATGATCACGACGGTGATGCTGTACACAGTCATCATGTAGAAGATGCCGGACATGATGATGAGGAAGATGCCAGAGCAGACGAAGGGCATTATCATGAAGATGAAGATGCCGACAGAGAAGATGACGTTGGACCATCGATGGGCTAGGTGCAGGACCCTCATATTCAAGAGCTGCTTCTCAAGCAGACGAATAGCGCAAGAGCTGCCGCCCGAGAGAAAGCCAAGCTGGATCAACTAGATATAGACGCGGTTACTCCATTGTATGAACGATGCAGGCCCGAGGATACCCGCCTAAAAGTAACGCTCATGGCTCTGGAGATGAAGGTAAAACACAAAATGACCGACGCATGCTTCGACGAGAACATGTCGTTCTGGCACGAACGTCTATCCAACGGGAACAAGTGCCCGACCAGTTTCGAGGAGGCGAAGAAAATTGTGTGTCCTCTGGATTTACCGCACGTGAAATACCATGTGTGCATGAACAATTGCATCATTTATCAGGACGAGCACGCGGAGTCTACCATATGTTCGGTGTGCGGCGTCACTCGATACAAGAAGAGGAAGAAAGCTCCTCGAAAAGTGGTGTGGTACTTTCTGATCACTCCTCGTCTGCAGTGGTATTTCACGGACCCTAAGGTAGCAAAGCTCCTGCTTGGCACGCAGATAGGGAGGAGAAGAAGCAAGAAGATGACGCAAATGATCCGGAGATAAATAAAAAAGACAAGATGCTGAGTCACCCAAAGGATGCGAGCCAGTGGCAAGCGTTGAATTTCGAACACCCAAATTTGGGAAGGATCCAAGGAACATCATGCTGGGCGCGAGCATCGATGGAGTCAATCCGTTTGGCAGCCAGAGAAGCACACATAGCACCTGGCCTGTGTTTGTGTGGATGTACAACCTTCCCCCTGGTTGTGCATGAAGAGGAAGTAATTCACATGAGTATGCTAATTGAAGGGCCGAAACAACCAGGGAACAACATCAATCTATATCTGGAGCTGCTGAAAGAGGAGCTAGACACGCTGTGGAGAATGCCAGCCAATACGTGGGACACCGCAGAGAAAGAACATTTCCCTATGAGAGCCGCACTGCTCACGACGGTGCATGACTATCTCGGTTACAGATATCTCGCGGGGCAGGTGGTCCACAGATTTTCTGGATGCGTCAGGTGCATGGATGACACAACGTATCGCCAGCTAGATAGAGATCCCGGGTCTTCAAAAATCGTGTTCATGGGACATCGAAGGTGGCTTCGCGACGATGACCCGTGGAGGAAACGCAAGGATCTGTTCGATGGTGAAACCGAACCCCGAAGACACCCGCGTACGAGGAGCGGCGACGAAATAGACTAGCTGTTGAAAAATTGGAAAGATTGCCCACTGCCGGCAAAGCCGGGAAATAAGCGAAAGGCGCTAGAGCCGCTGCCGAAGGTATGGAAAACGAGGTCTGTTTTCTGGGACTTGCCATATTGGAAGATCCACCGTGTGCCTCACAGCCTTGATGTCATGCATATCACGAAGAAAGTGTGCGAGAGTATGCTTGGTACCTTGCTCAACATGCCAGAGAGGACCAAAGACGGGCCGAAAGCAAGGGCAGACTTGAAATCAATGGGCATCAGGGAGGAGCTTCACACTAATGATGATGATGATGATGAGGCGAAGCAGGACACGGAAAGTCATCACAAAGGCAAAAAGGCCAAGAAGACCGGAAATGACTACCCTCCCGCGTGCTTCACTCTAAGTCAGGAGGAGATCGAGCAGTTTTTCACCTGCCTCGTAGGAGTAAAACTTCCTTATGGTTACGCGGGGAAGATAAGCAGATACCTAGACCCAGTGAAGCAGAAGTTCAGCGGGATGAAGTCTCACGACTGTCACGTGCTGATGATGTAGATACTTCCAGTTGCAATCCGTGGGATCATGGACGCGCACGTCCGTGAAATGCTATTTGGCCTACGCAACTTTTTCGACGTCATCTCTCGGAAGTCGGTTGGCGTGAGGCAACTCAGAAGGCTACAGGAAGAGATCGTGGTGATACTATGCGAGCTTGAGATGTACTTCCCGCACGCATTCTTCGATGTTATGGTGCATCTGCTGGTCCATATCGTGGAGGATATCATCCATCTCGGGGCGACGTTCCTGCATAGCATAATGCTGTTCGAAAGGATGAATGGTGTCATCAAAGGATACGTTCGCAAGATGTCACGTCCAGAGGGAAGCATAGCCAGGGGCTTTCTGACCGAAGAGTGCATCTCCTACTGCACGAATTATCTAGGCATCTAGGACCCCGTTGTTCTGCCCGTCAACAGGCACCTCGGCAGGCTCGCTGGATGTGGTCACCATGAGGGTCGCCGCGAAATGCACTTCGACTTCGAGGGTCGACTCACCGACTTTGAAAGAGCAAACCTAGTCGCGCTACAACACATAGACGTGGTCGATCCTTGGGTGGTAGAGCACAAAACCTTTATTGAGAAGACGTACAATGACCGAGGCCAACAGAGGACGGACGGAGATATAATCAAAGAGCACAAATCATGTCTCATGCGTTGGTTCAAGCAGAAGCTTCTGTCGTACCCTTTACATGAGGATTCTTCCGTGGAAGAACAACTCATATTTGCCTTGTCATAGGGCGCCGAGCACAACCTGATGACCTATGAGGCGTACGATATCAACGGCTACACATTCTACACCGAGGACAAGGACATGAAGAGCGATGGTTATCAGAACTCCGGGGTAACACTGGAATCCTACACCGGTAACGACAAGGACAGATAGTACGGAAGGATCGAGGAGATCTGGGAACTGAGCTACGCTGGAGAGAAGGTCCCGATGTTCCGTGTCAGATGGGCCAAGAGCGTCCTAAAAGAAGACGGGTATTTCACCACCATGGTTATACCCGAAGCCAAATCCAAGACCGCGGGCGCAAACGTCACCCCGAAAAATGAGCCATGGGTACTGGCTTCCCAAGTGGACCAATGCTTCTTCATTACCGACCCGTCAAAGCCCAGTCGTGTTGTCGTGAGGAGAGGCAAAAGGAAGATCATCGGAATGGATGGAGTAGCCAATGAGCAAGAATTCGACAAGTACGGCGACCCGAAGATCGAACATGACGATGACGATGAAGTAGCAGCATACACCACAAGAAGAAGCAGGACCACCCTACCTAAAGGACGTCCGTTCCACAGAAGAACTCCATTTGCGAAAAAGAAGGGCAAGAAGATTGTGAACAGATAGCTAGCTATGATCGATTGTATTTAAATCGTAGCCTTCATTTCTCGACAGAATTTCATGGGCACTTTTTGAACTCATGAATGTTTTTAAATTTCATGGACACTCGATCTCGATCCCCCTCCATCTCGATCGCCATCCCACCTCGCCAGATCCGGTCCCCCTCGCCGCCGAGCACCCCCCGCACCATCTCCCCCGCTCCACTGGCCGTCGCCGACCCCCCACACCCTCCCCCACTCCACCGCCGCCGACGACCCACCGCACCCTCCCCCGCTCCACCGGCCGCCGCCGCCGACCCCCGGCCCGCACCCTCCCCCACTACACCGTCGCCGACGACCCACCGCACCCTCTCCCCCGCACCCTCCCCGGCCCGCTCCACCGTCACAAATGAATGCGACTAAAATTGCAAAAAAACAAATTTGATTATATTTTCAAATAACAAATTTGATGATATTTTCAAATAATAAATTTGATGATATTTTTTCATATTCATAAATATTTTCAAATAACAAATTTGATGATATTTTTTTAAAAAATTATTACTGTTTTTATAAAAAAATATTACTGTTATGATTTAAACAAGTTTGAACATATTTAAACACAAATAAATATCAAACACCATTTTAAATGCATAAAAACAAAAATTGGGGAGCGTGGGAATCAAACCCAGGTCCTCCTAGTGTGTGTGCTGCGTGCTGACCAGTCGGGCTAGTGGGCGTGTTCTAATGGAGATAGGGTTAGGTGGAATATAACCTGACCAGTCAGGCTAGTAATTAAAACAAAATTCTAATGGCGCACAAGGGGGAGGTGCGCCATTAGAATCATCATACTTATGGTGCACTAGGGGGAGGTGCGCCATTGCTAACCCTCCCCCCACTCCACCTATTCCCCTCGCACTATGGCCTCCCTCCCTCCCTCGCCAGATCCCCTACTCGACGCCAACCGTACGCCGCCGCCCCCTTGCTCCGCCCCCTCAGTCCGCCGCGCCTGCACGCCGTCGGCGCCGCCGCTGCCGCTGTGGTCTTGCGCTGCCCCTGCCGCCGCTGTCGGCCCTCCGCCGCGGCGCGCCCAGCCGACCGAACCCTCCGCGGCCCCCGCCTCCCCTAGCATGGCCGCCGCGCGTCACCGCGGCCACCGACCGCCCCGTGCTCCGTTGTCGTGCCTAGGAGCTGCGCCAAGCTCCGCTACGTCGTCTTGGAGGATCCGTTCGAGCTCCAACTCAACTCTGGTCTCCGCTCCACCTCAACTCTAGCCCTACCCCAGAACGGCCCGGATCGCCGACTCCTCCTGCTTCCCCCAGTACACCGCCTCCCTCAAGTGTACGCGCATCCTTCCCCCAGTACTCCTCTTCTGCGATTGGAAATGCTTTGCGTTATGAGCCTGCTAGTGATCCTGCCGTAGAATCATGCTTGATTTTCAGTATGGCCTTTAGTTTTGTAGGATTTATTGTACCGTGGCTTAACTGCTGAAGAATCTACAAGTGCTCACAACTACAACTTCGATCTTCAAGCACTGTTGGTACGACATGAACTGGACTTCTTGTGCCAAAATCTTTGAACTGCGTATTTTTATATTAAAAAATGTTTGGTCCTGTTCTAGAGGAAAATGATCTAGCGGTAGTAGTAGAAGTTCTGAGCATTTGGTTGTTTGTCTATTAAAAAGTTCAACTAAAAAGAAGTGCAAGCCACTTTGGTGCTGAAATGTGACATTGCCATGGCTGATTGTTCTGAATGGTTCACCCACACCCAATGGGCATGTTTAAATGCAATGCAAGTGCAAATTTGAAACTTTAAAGGAACTGCACTTTTTTGCAAGAGAGAGATAGCACAAGAGAGAGATAGCACCTTTTTTAAATGTCTCATTGTAGTTGCTTCAAATTTTAATACAATTAGCCTGAAATAACAGGTAAGTTGCCCCCTATGGGTTTACTCTTTTCGCAAACACCACGATCCATGGCTCATACATGCATGAACTATTTTTTATGGCAATATACTTGAAGTCTTGAAGTACGTATGGCATAGTTTCTTTTTCAAGTTCTTACAGGAAATTGTGTCTTTTTCCAACTTCTTATCTATGTGTGAAAGGAGCTAAACCAAGTTTTTACATGTATCCCCAGTCATTTAGGGTCTATTTGGATAGTGTCCACACTGAATCGTGTCTGGCTTGGAGCCTCCCTAAACTGTGCCTAGACAGTGTTTGGTTGCTGTCCTAGCACTATTTCCCTGCCTCGTTAAGCGGAGAGGGGTGTGCAAGTTTTGTCACCTGTTTTTTGTTACATATACTTCGGGTGCCCACAAAGTGTTGGGGGCTTCCGCCTCAATGATTTTGTAGGTACCCCAAGAGGCCCTTGAGTTTGCCGGAATGTCGATTAACTTCCGTTCCGGCAAATTCGGGTACTCCATATGTCCTATTTTTAGCAAAGGTCATGCTGAAATTTTCCATGAATTTTAGCATGACTTTGCTAAAATAGGGCATATGGGGTACTTGCGACTAATGCATGGGCCGGGGTATATTAGTAGAGCTGGACATGTAAGATGCAATCTACTAATGCTTCATTATCACCCTGTTATGCTCAGCCCAACATTCCCAGTCAAGATTGGTGATAGATAGATATCATTTCCATCTTTTGTTACAAGCTAAATTATGTTCCCTGACTCCAAAACCCTTAGTTAGACCATCTGCTACTTGATTAAGTACTAATATACCCCGGCCCTAAATGATGAAAGCTTAGGCTTTTAGGGTGCCTTAGCGTCGACAAACCGTAAATGATTAAACCTTGGCTTTTAGGGTGCCTCGGCGTCGACAAACTCTAAATGATAAAAGCTTCGCTTTTAGGATGCCTCGGTGTCGACAAACCCTAAATGATGAGACCATGATAATTCCTCACAAACCAACGCTTAAATAACACTAAGCCATTATGTTGTCACCCTTGAAGCCTTGACAATAACCAACATAGAGATCTTGTTCCTTGACAATAACCAACTTATTGACCAAACTCTTTTCCTATTTAGAGCGAAACATGGCCCACAACGATGAGGTCGGCAGTTCGGGTGGCAAGCAATTCTGGGAGCTATCCCAAGAGATGGAGGAACAACCTCACTGCTATGAGGACGCCGCAGAAGACATCGATCCTGACTACACAACCCCTAGTGGCGTCGGGGATGACACCACTGATGGTGCCGCCAAGGATGCCACCACTGATGATGGCAGCGCACGCACAGATGACAACCAACCGAAGAAGCAACGGAAGGACTAGCGCCCGAACGCGCTTCGCACCGTCAAGGAGGAATTTACTCAAGTGGACGCCGACGGGCATCCAACGGAGCCCAAACATATAGTCAAGGGGTACTCGGTCCAGCTCGGGTGCATTCTCCGGAGCACCGTATCGATCAACACCGAGAACCTTAGGCATAAGGACCGAGGGATTTTGCGCAACCTCGTCTTCACGAAGCTGCACGAACGATACAAGTTCCCTGCTGAAATTGAAAATACACGCCTCTCAGGGAATAAAGTGAACAGTGCCGCCCCAGGAGGATGAGCATGGCCCTGTCTACCTGGAAAAGCGCGGTGAAGAGAATGATTGAGAAAGGTGATAGTTATGAGAAGATCAAGGCGAAAAATCCTTCGATCAGCGAAGAGGACTAAAAGGAGTTCAAGATCAAGTGCGAGAGCTTTGCAACCTCCGAATCATGTCAGTGGGGGAAAGGAATGCGGGAGTTGAACTTAGGGGAACACAAACTCAGTCCCGGCGGTTACAGAGTGGCGGAGCCTATATGGGACAAGGAGGACGCGATAACAAAGGAGCTTACCACGGATCCAAAGACCAGGGCGCTTGAGCTTGTTCTGGCGAAGGCGACTGAAAGCAGTAGCGCGGGGTCGTCTCAGAGCACCCCTGCTTGGGACAGCACTCTAAATAGGGCGTTGAACGTAATGAAAAACAAGGACAAGCTCACTAAGCCGTCGTCAGCTGGTCGTGTGGTCGGCAAAGGCTTTTCCATAAAATGGTTGTCATACTATACCGCTGGTGGGCGAAAGGAGAAAAAGACCAGCTCGGAAAGCCAGTCACACGAGGTTGAAGCACTCAAGGCGCAAGTGGCGCGGATTCCGGAGATTGTCCTAGAGCAAGTGCAACAACAACTCGGATTGACGCTCACCGGCATTATGCCTACCTTGATTCATGGGATAACGACGTGGATTACAGGTGGCCAACAGGGGCCGCCCCCGATTCCCAGCTTCACGGCCAGCAACTCACACAACGCGCAGGCAGCGCCATTGGTGTCTCCGGCGGCGGCGGTATTGGTGTCTCCGACGCCGGCATTGGAGCTTAATGCACCCGGGTGTACGTCGGCCGGCACCTCGCCAGCAAGCGGCCCCTCCGTCAGTTGCACGCCCGCCGTTTGGCGGTGCCTCGACATTAGCCGAGCTCGATGCCATCATCACGGTAACTAATTAAGCCTCTCGGCTGAGGACTTCATCTCCTTGCCTTTGACTGGATATCCCTGATGCCCTACATGTTTTCGCAGGGTGCCGCCAATGTTCCATGCACTCTCCTGCACTTCGTGAACGATGAGTTGGTCGATGTCGCCAAGGGCAAAATCGTTCAACCGGGCAACCCTGTGTTCCACGGTAAACCGATGCCACCCACCATGTATAGGGTTCAACTGGTTCGGGTGCTGCCAGGCTGCGATGAGTTGTTACCTCTGATTCAACCCGCCGGGGCCGACGAAGATGATCTGATGACCCTCAGCGCCTGCCTAAGCTGGCCCCTGCTTTGGCCGAAGAGCCAGATTTGTTTGGGGACAGGGGACACCACCCCAAAGACAACACCGCCAGTCGTGCCGACGCCAGGCCATGGCAAGACCGCCGCAACGCTACCGGACATGCCGGACATCCCTATGGCACAGGATCCGAACATGCATATGGCACAGGATCTGGACGACGAAGACAACGACGACGGCCGTACATTTAGCAACGTCGATAAGTACTTTGCCGAACATGGGTACGATGACGAATTCTATGGGCCTCTTTCTCAAGAACCCAACCAAGACGACCGCGGTCTAGCTGGTACGGCGGAGAAACCCAGTTGCAATAGGCGTCGTATGGCGTTTAGTTCTCAGGAGACACCTCCAGCTGCCGACTTCACCGAGCCTCAGATAGCCGAGGTGCCAAATATTATCAGCCCCAACACACTCAAGAAGGTGGTCTGTGAGCAGAACTCGGTCCCATTACAACAGAAGAAGAAGGGACGGAAAAGAAAGAGTAACAAGGGTGCGAGCCAGCCGGCACCGAGTATGATCCATGCTCAGGACGGGCCACCTTCACCTAAGGATATCTCGAGGAGGGTGCATGTGGCGGGTAGGGCGATGCTACCGACAAATATGCTCAATGTTGCAACCGGTGCTATGCGGAGTCTGCATGACAGTGTTCTTTCTTTGGAGAAGCGGCGTCTCAGAGAGAATGATGTGGCATACCCGGTTTTCGTGGCCAAGGTGCCAGAGGGCAAGGGCTTTGTGGATGGCACCATTGGGGGTACGATCGTCCTGCGGTTTGATGACATCTTTGCTATGTTTAACCTTCATCCGCTGCACTACACCTTCGTTCGGCTATTTTCACTGAGTATGGAGATGCGGATCATTAGAGACAAGACCCCGGACATCGTTATAGTCGACCCCTTCTACATGCGTGCCAAGCTCTTGGGCAGCGCGGGGGACCGCCAAGTCACGAGTTCAAACCTCGAAGGCATCATTCTGGCAAACCCAGATAAGGATAACTTCCTCATGTCTTACTTTCCTGAGTAAGTCATCCCTTAACCGCCCCGAAACAAATGATTTCTTAGATTTTGATCGTTCTTTCTTTTTTCTAACATTCCGTGTTCTGTGCAGTGACACACATTGCACACTCATCCTCTTAAGCCTAAAATATTCCATGGCCACGTATTTCGACCCGAACCGTGACTCCAAGATAGACTACACAAATATCAAGAAAGTTCTTGATGATGTTCTCCCCGGCTACGCCAAATCTGCAGGCACCTTCACCAGGCCAGTTCGTAGGTACGGCAGGCACGTGTTCGCCCACAATACTAAGTTCTGCTGCGTCAAGCAGCCGCCTGGCGGTCAGAAGGATGCCTACTATGCCCTCCATCACATGCGGGCGATCGTACGGGACCATCATCACCTTCTGCTACCAGATAATCTCAAAGATTGGGCCGCGAGCTTGTCGGCAATCCAGGACACGGACATCAGACAAGAATTCTTTCGCATCCAGTCGAAGTTTGCGGACATCATCCATCAAGATGTCCTTCATACGTCGGGGCAGTTCTACCTCAGATATCAACCGTCCAACAATGAGATAGACACAACGCTACAAATGCAGGCTCACAACGCCCGCGATTTCATGACCATCACGACAGACGGCGGCTTCATCCACGCTACGGTCCCATGAGTCGAGTCAAAAGTAGTGATGCTATGTGTAGTTCTGAAACATTGATTGGCTCATGTTGTAATTAAACTTTAATGAACTTGTATGTCTCTTTGGTTTGGACAGTCGTTCAACTTAGATGTAATCGATGCTATTTATTAGTAGGACCATGAATCGTGCTATTAATGTCTTGCTTTTCTCTTCCAATCCTTTTGTTGCATATTTATAGATGCTTATGTATTGTCTGTTGTTTGGCTTGTGCATAGAGATGCCACCGTATGTCGTGTACAAGGGCAAGGTTCCTGGAGTGTACGACGAGTGGGTGGAGTGTCGGAGACAGGTTCACCGTTTTAGCGGTAACAGTTACAAAGGGTACACCACTAGGGCGGAGGCGGAATCTAGATACACCCGCTATCTAGCTGGAGAGAAGAGGGATCATTGGAGGAACCGGATGAAGACCAGTTTCATCGCGATGATGCTCATCGTGATGACCGCAACTCTCTTCTATGTGATGGTAGTTTAGATGATCGATATTGACTTGTAATGTGAAGACAAACTCGCTACTCGCGGTCTCGAGACTTGTAGTGTTCTATCTTTGTTCGGTCTTTTGAATTCGGAGACTAATATGATGAATTGTATTAGGAGACTAATGTTCTATTGTATTTGATGAATCTGCTGTTGCTATGTGCTGTTGTCTAAATTCTGTACAATAATATATTTTGTAACCTGTGAAAATATCAGAAATGAAAAAAAAATCCATAATATTCATACTAGTGGCGCACCACACAAGACACTAATGGCGCATTGTGATAATCACACTAATGGCACATCACCCACTGGTGCGCCATTAGTATGCCAAAGCACATGGGTACATGTGGCCCCCTGGGAGGCATTCTAATGGCGGACTGTGGGCTATACTAATGGCGCACAAGGTGGTGTGCCATTAGAACACCAGATACTAATGGCGCACCATAGGTGCGCCATTAGAATTTCATTCTAATGTCATGATGCTAGTGGCGCACCAGTAGTGCGCCATTAGTAGGAAAAACTGGTGTGCCACTAGCATGCCTTTTCCCAGTAGTGGGAGTACTAGCACTACTGGAAGAGATTGATGAGTTGGGGAGGACAGCTAGCTGTAGCACGGACTCCCAAGAACTTACTACTGGAAGAGATCGCGCATGTTGTAGCCGGCTATTGCGATCTTTGAACACGGAGCAGCTGATTGCACCCGGAAGCGGCGCGGGCGACGCTCTCTCAACCAGCGCGCCGCAATCAATACCGGCGCCAGTGAGAGGTCGCGTCCGCTCTGGCCGGGCATGAATGCGGCACTAACCGTTTCGGCTGGGAAGCACGCGCGGGTGATGAAGAGGGTTCGGGTTGGTCAGGACCGGCCGTGGCAGCGGTCCGGACGTGCGCAAACAAGAGTTGATGTACGTTAATATTGCTGTGTATATAATTAACAATGTAAATAATGTGCCAGTTGGAACAATATGATTGGAGATGGAGATGGAAATGGAATTTCACGTAAAAACGGATATGCATGTCTATGTCTATGTGTGTGTGCGCGACGACTCTCGCGACCTGGAAGCGGTGGCGTGTTTTTGATCGAGTTTTCTTTCTTGGTACGTTAGAAAATCAGTTTGTTTAATTCACATCTAGATGTTATTTAAGGATATCAGATCTAAGCTCCCACAAGTATATAATGTAGCAACAAGAAACAAAAAAAACTAGGAAAAGAACACAAACAAAGTAGACATCAACTATGTCACATCTAGATGTGTCCTAGACATACACTTAAAAAATTGTCCGCTAGTTTTTGTTTCTTTTTTCCGGGAACGCGCGTATTCTATTTAAAACCACTGCTATGGAGAGATTTTTTTACTCCATTATAGCCTCTTGTTTGATATAGTTTCTCGCGTCTTGCACTCTCAGCCTCTCCATATCAAAACAAGATGACAGTGTCCACTCTATCTCTCTCGTCACCGGTGGTCACAGATCCGGCCGAATCCCGTCTGCTGCGGGAGGTGAGGAGGTGCATCGTTGACGTTGTCGCCGTCGGCAATGGAGGAAGCCGATGCGCACCGTCCTCTCGGAGCCGGCGCTGGCGTGGACGAAGATCCTCCGCGCCCTTGTTCGCTGCCGTCGTGTGGGCAAAACCCACCCGCCCGCCTAAACGACATATCGCCCACCTGAGGTATAACTTCTTGTACTGGTCCAGCTCCCCAGGTCGCTGCATGCTGGTTTTCTTCTATGCGACTACTCCCCAGATCCCCATGCATAGTAGCTAGGGTTCGTCGGCTAGTCCAACATCACCTACTAGTGCTATTATAGAGGAAATGCCACTCAAAAAGTTGTCCTGATTTATGCCTCGGTGGAGGTATACATGTTGTTTCAACAAAAATTACATGGTGGTTGTGCGGTCATTGTCCATATGGTGGTAGTACTATCATTGGTTAAATGAAGAAATGTTTTTTTTCTCGTGTATCCTGGTTTAGTTCCCATCAAGATAATTATGATGCTTCTGTTTGTTGTTGTACTTTTCATTAATTCTTATTAACAATTGAGATGTGGTTGCTAACCCTTTTTTATATATTTTTGGAAATAGTGATGCGTGTCTCCATACCCGGGCATGTCTTCCTCAATTTTAGTGGAACTGCACAAAACTGGATGGCCATTGTTGTTCCGCCTCACTGTCCTCTGCCACGTGGTTCTTCCTTCCTCGAGCTTGATTACTGAGAAGAAACAGACCACAGTGAGGATTTTTCGAACTTCTTAGGTGCCTCACCCAAACTTGATGCCAAATGGATGATGCATCACCACGATGACCTATCGATGCTCATGGTTGCGCCTCATGGTTGCGTCGGCTGGTGAAGCTGATTGATTCTCGACGAAATACAAGTTGTCTGCCATCAGTGCTCTTTGCTTGTTACGCACAAAGATGATTTCCTTTGTCAGTTCACCTTGGTTGCGTTGGAGACGCAATCATCTTTCACGTTGGTGCAATTTTCGCTCTGGTTTTACGACAGGTGCGCCCAAAATGTGGCTGGCTCACCTGTCATACAGCCAAAAGCAGGTGCAGTGAAGGCACCGAAGCTCAGTCCGTACTACAGTAGTATATATATAAGCGGGAGCCTCAGCGCTTGTTCACTAGGGTTTGCACTCTCCACACGCTCGCTGCACTACATATATGTTACTCCCTCCGTTCCGAATTACTTGTCTTAGATTTGTTTAGATACCGAGGTATCTAGCACTAAAATGAGTCTAGATACATTTGCTAGGGTTTGCTATATTCACAGTCTCTCACCCTCTCTTCACCAGATCTAAACAAGACTGCGTTGGCCTCTTGTCTCTCTCTCCCCCTCACAGCTTGTGAAGGAGGCGTCCGTATCCCGTCGCACCGGGAAGGGGAGGAGGTGCAGCGTTCACTCTATCGCCTTCGGCGAGGGAGGCAATCCACTATCGGCTGCGCTATTCTCTTTGACCCAGCGCCTGTGCGGGATGGCCACCGACCCCTTCTTCCTCGCTGCATTACTTAGTGTGGGCAGATCTGGCCTCCCGCCGCACGCCTTGCCACACCCCGACGACCCTAAGGTATAATTTTATTTGAAACCATCGTTGCTCTAGCTGCATGTGGATCTTTTTCAATATGTAGTCGAATCTAGGTCTTGGTTCAACGAGGAATGAAGGGTGCGGTGGGCTGGAGCAAGAATCTAGGACGTGGATCAATGAGGAAAGGAGGGGCGGAAAGTATTATAGACTGGCTATCCAGCCGCTTTGTAGGTCAAAAAGGGAAAAAGGGGGTAACCCAGTACACACATCTATAAGGAACCGATCTCTTTGTTGAAAAGGGAAAGAAACTGGGGGGTCGGGTAGTTTGTGCATGACTAGATTTGCTGCCCTCACATAGGAAGAAGGTTCAAAGAGAACAAATATGGGACCAGCGCATATATGCTGCTTGGCTACATACTCTGCATCACCCAATTATACGTGTGGACGCACATGGTGCTGGCATGTCCCATGCAGCTATTTTGCTGTTGTTAATCTCAGAATTAACTACTGATCTGTTTTAAAGAATTTCTGTGTTAATATGAATCAATGCAACCGTTTTAGAAATGCCACTGTCCTATAGTTTGTTTTCCATCAAGATAAGGTAGATGCTTCTTTTTGTGGCCGCATCTTTCATCCTCCTTTATTGGCCAGTAATTGTTTTCTTTTTTGCCTCTTCAAACATGGATATTTATTCAACTTGTTGCTATAGAAAACTTAAATGTCACACCGGCAACTTTGCTTGATTTCAGTGCAACTGCACAAAACTTGATCGGATTTCCTATTCGTGTTGGTAGATTCGTATTTTATGTTGGTCGTCTCATGAAAGGTCAGTACAGGCCTTCATCCACATGATTGTGCTGTGTGCTTTGAGATGCTGTGCTACTTGTATTGGTACTATTTTAAATAAATGATGAATTGAAGCTATTGTATTGCTGTCTTTTCCCATTAAGTAGTGAACAAAAATGGGATCAACCCAGACATGATGCTTGTTGCTTTGTTACAACAAATTCAGCATCACCCCATTTATAAGCCAGTAATTGATGCCACTCTCAGAATTAACTTCTGAATCTTATTTCAAAACTGAAACACTTGTTAGGGATTGGCGGGATTACCATTTTTGTGGCCGCGTGTTTCATCCTCCTTTATTAGCCAGTAATTGATTCCTTTTTTGCCTCTGTTTATACAGGGATATCTATTCAACTTGTTGCTATCGTGACATTTTGCTTCGCTAGCGAAACACTTTACTTGATTTCCGTGCAACTGCACAAAACGAGATTGGATTTCCTATTCGTGTTGGCAGATTCGTACGTAATCTTGTGTGCGTCATGACAGGTTGGTACTTTCCTTCATCCACATGATCGTGCGGTGTGTTTTGAGATGTTGTGCTACTTGTATTGGTACTATTTTAAATAAATGACGAATTGAAGCTATTGTATTGCTGTCTTTTCCCATTAAGTAGTGAACAAAAATGGGACCAACCCAGACATGATGCTTGTTGCTTTGTTACAACAAATTCAGCATCACCCCCTTTATAAGCTTTGTCGTTCTTTATACATGTTGAAACAAGGCATTGTTAAGATAATGTCTCAGTCAATATGTATGAATCACACTGGTGGAGAATTGCTACTCTCCTGCTTTGTGTCCCATTAAGATAAAGTAGATCAGTAGATGCTTTTCTTCAGGGAGTACAAGTCATCAACCGTTATTTCTTAGTAATTGTTTCCCTTATACCTATTGTTGCTTACAAGGATATCAAAATTAAAGCTCGGTTTTATTCTGACCTCGATTATAGTTCAACTGCACAAAAGGAGCCAATGTGTAAGGCAAACTGCTCCATTACTGGGTCTAGTTGGTCGTTCCACTTTGCAGAAAGAATCAGTCACTGTTTGCGCTACATTACAGAAGGAATGACCGAGAAGCTTTACAGAGTATTATTAGACACCGGTGACATGACTAGTCTGCAGAGACCATTGGCAATTTAACAATACGTGGAGTGCCCTAGGCAAAAAGTGCCCAAACAAGTATAAAAGCTACGATAGGATTCCACGATCACAGGCATTACATATTTTGAATGGGAAAAGCTTGTCAAAGTTTAATCATTGATGTTAGCAAGAATACGTTAGTTTAATATATTGGAATTGGAAAACCTTGTCAAAATTTTCTCATTGATGTTAGCCAGAAGACATGCATTTGATATTTTTGAGTGGGACGCCCTTGCTGTGAGCAGCGTCGAGTGTTTTTTCCTATTCCTGTGTTCAGTTTAGAAGTAAATAGTTACTCTGCTGAGATATTCCTGTGTTAAGAGTTTGTTCTGAATATTGTCTATGTAATGCCAGGCCTTGTGTTTGATTGCAAAGTTGAGCTTGGAATGTTGTGGCATGCGGCATCACGAGCTGTTCACTATACCTCCTGAGAATAATGCTTCATATTGTTTTGCATGTCGATCTAATGTCAGTGATTTGCTTGTTAAGAAGATCATCCTCTTCTGTTGTTTCCATGCTTAAGAAGTTCATCGTCTGATGTTTCATTCAGAGCCTATACGACAAGTCGGGTAGGTTAGACGTGAAACCATATGATCTTCCGACCAACTCATGATATTAGGCCGTGATTGGATCGTCGTTTTCCAACCAAAACTGCTTGTAAAACTGACGCTTGTAAATTAAAGCAGATGGTCTTGGGTGAAGGCGCTTGGTTGGTCGATTTCGACTAGTAAAATATCGGAAGTACTTGACACACGATAAAAATGCCGAACGACACTCGAACGATTGCTAATCCAGCCGTTAGCTGCTGTTTCAGCCTTGCCCATGGATGGCATGATACGCACGTCGTGCATGTATCATCTGGTAATGTCGTCCATATAGCAGTGCTCGTAAAATATACACTGGTCTCTCAAATTACACACGTAACCCGCCGGTTTTACTTATAGACCTCGGGCCCTCAGTTTCATTACGCCTGTATTTTACGTGTTGTTTTCGATGACGAGTAAATTACACTTGTATGTTAATACTGGTTTGAAATAAACCAGAGCTCCCAAGCGCGGCCTTACCGTTTCATGTCGTCTCAGTTTCTCGAAGGTGCTCATAGGTGTCTGATGATCCTGGCTTCCTGAATGAGCAGCAATCGCTGTATCAGACCATCCACAGGGCCCGCGAGGCCCTCTCTGTTATCCTTCGAGTTTTTGCGCTCGCCGTGGCGCCGAGCATTGTTAACATCGTCAATGAACATGAGGATTCAGGAGATGACTTTATTTTGACTGGATGACAATAGGGACACACTAGGGCCATAGCCGTACGTACGCAAGTGCCTCCTTATTATGTACAACTATATTTTTTTTGCTTTCTCCTGGTTTCGTGACATCACGGTCCCACACCATTGTCAACCTATGTAGTCAATATAAATGAGAGAATTGCACAAGGTGCGGCCGACAGCTGGGACCAAGCAGCTCGAGCAGTATTTGTGTTTTTGAGGCGTGAGCACTTCAGAGTTTTTCTTGGCGATGATTTCGTTGTTGTTCAGAGGAGAGCAGGGTATTAACTAGGCGGTCTGTGGCCCATCTAGCCCAGGCAGATATCCAGCCCAGATACTAATTTTTTCAAGATGAAAATGGCTAGCCCAGCTATACGTCTTTTTGAGGAATACCCAGGCAAGGTCAACTTGTTATTCTCCGCCCCGCTGGGCTGCAAATCTTTCCTAGGAGGGATGCATTAGGTTTAACAGGAAAATGGGCTTTAAAAAATAATAAATGGGATGTAATTATAAAAACTGGGCAGTAACTATAAAAAAATGCACCAAACACGAAATTAGTTTATAAAATATTATTTATGGATTTTGAAAATCTTAAATTTTCATTGTTGCGCGCGCAATGTTTCGTTGGATTTTTTTGTAATACAAATTTATATTTAATCTGACTAGAAATTTCGGGATAAAAATATTTTGGAGCCCATCAAAATGTGGGAAATTTTATTGAATTCTGTCTTCAATGGTTGGTTGAAATTATTAATCATTGTCCTAGCAAGAAAATGCGTTGTACTTTTAACAAACTGTAAATGGGTTGTTGTAAATTCCATTAGAATTCCAAAATGGGTTGTACATTCTTGCAAAACGCAAATGGGCTATAAGTTCTCTGCCACACACTTGTGGGCCTACTAAGTGACGCGTCCCCTAAAAAAATAAGTTGACGCGTATGCAAGGCTTTGCCAACTTATTATAGTCAACACATGGTTCTAGCAGCAGTGGCCGTTGGATGTCTATCCAATGGATGTCGTGCTTCTTCTTCAATCTTGGATATTCTTAGCTTCGGCCGCCCAAAAAATGATTCCTCCCCCTGACTTCTGGGTCGCACCATTTCGGAGGCTGGCCTGTGGGCCTACAAAGTTGGAGCGTACCAAGGGCTTTGTCAACTTAGTCAATAATAAACGTTTCTAGCTTCAGTGACCGTACGATGTCCATCCAACGGCCATAGTGCTTCTTCAACCTCTGGTCTTCTTGGTCCAGCCGCCCAAAGCAGCGCCGGTCGTGCCGCCTGCTCCTGCCTCCCGTGGCCGGCTGTGCTGCCGCGGAGGCCTCACCGCCCCCATACTACTCCCACCACTGGCCAGGCCATCCCTCCACTCACCCACACCCCCTGTTATTCTGCGGCGACGGCAGCCTCACACCACAGCCGAACCAGTGAACCCTCGTACTCCACTCCGTGCGGGCTCCCACTGCTGCGTCTTGCCCGGCTCCACGTCGTCCCCTTCCTAGGCCTCGCCATCGTCCGGACCACCGCCCTGGTGCTCTCGGCCCGGCGTGGTCAACGTGGTTAACGACCGACTTCCATCGGAAGAGTACTGTACGTGGAGAGGCTGACAGCTGGGTCCAGGTGGCCGCAAGCAAGTGCCTCCTTGTTACGCGCAAAATAATTATTCCTCCACCTTACGGCATGGACCTACCGGACGGGCCACCTTATTTCACGAAAAAAACGTTTCCCCCCTGACTGCTTGGACCCACCAGACGGGCCAGCGTATTTCGCGAAAAAACGTTCCCCCCGCTGTCAGCTCGGACCCATCGGAAGTGCCTCCTTATTACGCACAAAAAAATGAATACTCCCCCTGCTTGTTGGGACCCAATCTGGTGGGAGGCTGACTTGTGGGCCTACTAAGTTGACAAGGATGGAGTGCTTTGTCAACTTAGTCAATATGAACGATTCTAGATCCAGTGACCATACGATGTCCATCCAACGGTCGTAGTGCTTCTTCAACCTCTGGTCTTCTTGCTCCAACCGCCCAAAGCTGCATCGGTCGTGCCGTGTGCTCCTGCCTCTCGTGGTCGGTTGTGATGCCGCGGAGGCCTCACCGCCCCTACTACTCCCACCGCTGGCCCATGCTATCCCTCTACTCACCCACACCCCATGTTATTCTGCGGCGACGGCAGCCTCACGCCTTAGCCGAACCAGTGAACCCTCGTACTCCTCTCCGCATGGGCATCCACTACCGCGTCTTCCCCGGCTCCGCGTCGTCCCCTTCCTAGGCCTCGCCATCGTCCACCGCCTTGGTGCTCTCGGCGCGGCGTGGTCAATGTGGTCAATGACCGACTTCCATCGGAAGAGTACTGTACGTGGAGAGGCTGACAGCTGGGTCCACGGCCACAGCCCAGTTCTTTTGTGATTTGCCAAGTAAGTCGCTTTGTCAGGCCCGTTGGGCTGCAAATCTTTCAAGACGAGGAGAGCTTCATTTGGCTGGCCGAGAAAATGGCCCATCAGTAATGAGAAATGGGCTGTACATTTTTAAAACACATCAAACAGACAATTAGTTTAAAATATCTTTTTTATTTCGAGATTTTAAATTACATTAATTTTTTATGCATGGAGAATTTGTTGGATTTTATATTGATATACATTTATTTTTAAAATCAGTTCGAATGTGAGTCAAAATTTCGGGATTAAAAACAGTTCGGACCGCACCGAAATATGCAAAATTTCATTAATTTTTTAACCATGGCCACAATATGGGATGTAATGCTAACAAAAAGAATAAGGGCTCCAAAAAAACCTTAAGAATTAGCAAATGGGATGTAAATTACTAGAAATAATGGCAGATGGGTTGTATGGTGTTTTCCACAGATTTGAGGCTTTCCTAAAAAAAGGTTGACGCACAAGCACTGACTGTTGGATGTCCATCCAACGGCTGTCGTGCTTCTTCAATCTCTGCTCTTCCTACTCCAGCTGCTCAAACAAGCGTCGGCGGGACTGCCTGCTCCGTCCTCCTCGCGGCCGGTTGTGCGGCCGCGCAGGCCTCACCGCCCGACCGTACTCCTATCGCTGGCCTAGCCATCCCTCTACTCACCCACACCTGCTGTTATTCTCTGGCGATGGCAGACGAACCAGTAAACCCTCGTATAGTCATACTCCCCTCTGCGTGGGAAACAACTACTAAGTCTTCCCTGCCTTCGTGTCGTCCCCTTCCTAGGCCTTGCCGTCGTCCACCACCCTGGTGCTCTCGGCGCGGCGTGGTCAACGTGGTCAAGGAACGATTTCCTTCAGACGTGGACTGTACGTGGAGAAGCTGACAGCTGGGTCCACGGCCGCAGCAAGGAAGTGCCTCCTTATTACGCGGAAAATAATGATTCCTCCACCTGACAGTTGGGACCCACCGGACGGGCCACCGTATTTCGTGAAAAAAAACGTTTCCCCCTGACTGCTAGGACCCACCAGCTACATCTTCGCACGCAAGGAAGTGCGTCCGGGCAAAAAAAATGATTCGCCCCCTTACTGCTGGGAACGACCAGCTACATCTTCGCAACAAGGAAGTGCCTGACAGTCGGGACCCACCTGGTCGAAGCGTACGTAGCGTTGTCATTCTGGTCGCGAACGTGTACGTACATACTGGTCGATGTAGAGGCGCGCACATGTCGTAGTAGAGGCGCGCAAGTGTCGTAGTAGAGGCGTGCACATAGCATTTACATGTACGTACAGCGGCCAGGGTGCAAGAAAGAAAATACGGCCACGTATGTGTACATACGGGTGGGGTCTCGAACGCCTACTCGCGCATACGTACGACCAGGGCTCGTGTACATTGCTGGGTCAAAACGGAGAAACATCGTCGTCATCATGTTCATGGGGAGGCAACGGAATGCGTCATGTTCATGGGGAGGCAACGGAATGTGTCATGTTAATGGGGAGGCAACGGAATGCATCGTGTTCATCGGGAGGCAACGGAATGCGTTGTGTTCATCTGGAGGTCTTGGACGGAACATGCGATGGAAACGAGGCCTCGCGTACCGCAGAATGGAAGAAACGGCCTTGTGTTCGACCGGCCATGTTCGAAACGGGATCCTGTTCATCGGGAGGGGTCTAGCGTACCGCAAAACAGAGGAAACAGACCTCCTACGGTCGAAACGGGGGTCCTGTTGATCGGGAGGGGTGTGGCATACCGCAAAATGGAGGAAACGGACTTGTGTTGGAGCGCTACGGTCAAAACTGGGGTCCTGTTCATCGGGAGGGGTGTGGCGTACAACAAAATGGGACTCCACGGGATACAGTTCATCTCCACCGTCGACCCCCTCCAGCCTCCACAAGCTACTGTTCACCCACCGTCGACCTCCTCCAGCCTCCACCTGTGACTGTTCATCCACGGGCTCCTGTTCATCCAGCCTCCACCACGCGCTACTCCACCGGCTACTGTTCAACCAGCCCTCTCCACGGGCTCCTGTTCAACCACCCCACCACGGGCTACTGTTCATCCTGCCCTCCACCGTCTACTGTTCATCCTTCCCTCCACGGGGTGGTCCGGTTCATCCAGCCCTCCACGGGGTCCTGTTCATCCAGAGGCAACACCACGGGGTCCTGTTCATCCACCCACACCGGGAACTGTTCATCCAACCCCCCCCCCCCCCCCCCCCGCCAACGCTCACTGTTCATCCACAGGTAGCATCGATCGGCTTCAGTTAGCAGCAGTAGCGAAGGAATCGCTCGATCAGGTTCAGTTAACAGCCATCGATCGATCCCTCGGGTTCAGTTAGAGCCCAACGCCTCGCTCGGGTTCAGTTAGAGCCAACGCCTCGCTCGGGTTCAGTTAGAGCCAACGCCTCACACACATGCGCGTACGTGTACGAGAGAAACGCGCATCGCTCGGCCCCCGACCTCCCACCGTAACCGGGAACTCCCCGAAATTTTCCTCCCCTCGCTTCTACCACAGTTTTTTCCGTCATGGACGGCCCAAAGAATGTCATGTAGCTGTGTCTCCGGCCCGCCCAGGACGAAAAGCCCATTTTCTTTCACGATTTTTGTCATAGAAGTAGGAGCCCACCACATCTATGATGATACCGGGTTTTGTCACAATTACCGTCATAGAAGTGTCATATGTATGATAGAAAAAAAATTCGTTCAGCCCAAAATGTCACGGATGTGTCTTTTTTGTAGTGTTAGAGATTGTTTTTACATCATAATGAGTTATTACATCATGGGGTGAAAGAACCGTGGACTAGTTTCAAGTGGATGAAATCCGCGGTTCTTTCACCCAATGATATAATAAATATCATTATCATCATATCATTAAAAACTTATCATCATAATACATCATTGTCATATAACACCTCCTCATGATCATCGTTGTCATAAATGAGACATCACATGGCAAGTTGGACACTAGTCATAATCACAACTACTCCTGATCATCAACTCTAACACGTTGTACCACATAATAAATATTATACCTCTTAGGACCTACTACATTCTCTTAACACCTACTATATTCTCTTAGGTAAAATAGCATAAAACAAGATAGCCCCTAACTCTCCATTATGGAGAATGGAGATTATCCTGTCTCCAATTCTTGCCTTTCGCACAATGTTCCTTCCAAGAACCTCCTTACGACTGTCCATACATTTTTCCATTCTTTAATTATCATGTGTTCACCGGTTTTAGAAATCCGGTATGGACAAGTGAGATTCGTAGGATGACCTGGGTGTATCTTCAAAACATGAAGGCGACCATTCTGATACATCAGATGGGGCACACAATCATCCGGGATTTTCTATTGAAAAACATAGTAATAACTTCGTAGTTAGCAATGTAGTTAAGTTTTAAAAGAATTTATGCAAAAGATGCACGGATGTCATAATAACAAAAAATCTTACCATGGCATCTCCATGGATGTTACCGTAGTTCAACACATGCACTAGTGGCATGTATTGGCCATAATGAGGAGGATTTTTATTATAGATATTGTAATTCTCAAGATCAGTACAAAATGCAACCAGATGATTTTTCTCCTGATAAGTTAACTCAGAGCCATCGGTGTAGTAGGTTCTATCTACCATGTTCCGCACAGTGTTTGAACAATGAAAATAAGCTGTCAATGGAAATAAGCTGTCAACTATTTTGAAATGAAGAATATAAATTAGTTAATAGCTATGTTTGAGAAACTCACACAACGGTAGAATTGGAAGCGTATCAACAAGGACCCAAATGTCCAAATTGTCTTGGTCGATGTCAGGATCACCAAGATCCATGGTGACAAACATACCCTCTTGAAAATTATATATCTTGGAAAGTGCTTCTCAACCCGGGCAACCAAAATGGGATACACTCTCAGGATTGTATAGATTTACCTCAAAATCCATACCATGATGGGTCCCTAGTTTAATTTTCTTTGTTTCTGTCCTCTCATGATCTTCAAAACCCATCTTCTCCAAGACATAGAATTGTAAAAGACAAAAATTACACGTTGAAGTTGTAGAAGTCGAGCTTAATTACGAAAAAACACTTTGCGTCGTAGCTTACGTATAACAATCGGAGGCCTCCTCGAGCTTAATGCTGAAGCGCCGACCTTCGTCCAGGTGAGGCCTGTCGCAGAAACCCTAGTCGTCGTGGCACCAGGAGCACTCCCCCAGGAGTACGACATTTCCTATGTTCATAATTCAAATATTAAACTTGTATAATTCAATATATGTACTAAAAAAACCTAAATTAGATCATTATTATTCATCACGGGTTGACTATCGATCTGCCGAGTCTTTTCTTGTTTCCGAGTGTATTACACCCCACGACAACAGTCGGGATTATTCGGCCTCGACAGACTTAAAGTCAACCCAAAATATCGTTTAATTATCTTTCTAGAAATTGCAGGCCACTCGATATTTCCTACATATTTTAGCACAAGTCATGCCAAAATTCACGGAAAATTACGGCATGACCGTTGCTAAAACAGGACATATCGAGCGCCTGAAATTTGCCAGAACAAAAATTAATCAACACTCAGGCAAAACATAGGCCACTCGGAGGTGTAACCTAAACATGATCGGCCACTTGGGCAACCACATATCCTATTGGAGCAACACAAGAGATACATGTTCTTATCTACATCATATCTTATAAGACTCATATTGACATGGAGATTTGGCTGGTCTCACCTCGAGGTCGGAGGGGGTCGGTGATGGGGATGACGGCATGGATGATGGAGGGGTCCTTGATTTCTGCAAAAACAAAAACCCTATAAGTTATCACTAATACATCTCCAATAGTATCATACATATAACATCACTAATACAACTAAAACCACAGCGAACGACGGGTATCGACGACGTGGATGCGGGATAGGCATACTGGACATCGATGCGGGAATAATTTCTTAAACTAAAAAAATAACAACAAATGTGACATGTTCAACTAGTTCTATTAATCAACTAGTTCTTAATTAATATAAACTTACTATAAATAGAAATAAACTAGTTCTTTCTAAAAATAAACTAGTTCAACTAGTTATATTAATTTTCTTACTAAAAATACATTAATTCTATTAATTCAACTAGTTCTTACTAAAACTAAACTAGTTCAACTAGTTTATTAATTTACTTACTAATTATTTTAAACACTTACTAAATACAGTAAAAAAACTACATTATACAATAGTAAAAAACTACAGTGAAAACAGAAAAAAAGATGGAGGGAGGAGGGGAAGGGAGGAGGAAGGAGATAGGAGGAGGGGGAGGAGAGGAGAGGGAGGGGCGGCCAGAGGAGGAGGAGGGAGGGGGCGGCCAGAGGAGGAGGGAGAGGGGCGGTGGGAGCAGGGCGGTCGGAGGAGGAGGGGGAGGAGGGAGGAGGGAGTATCTCGGTGAGGAGCAGCGTGGCGGCGGATGACGTACGTGTTCGGCACGGGTGAGGGAGTCCTGGACTAAGTGTTCCTCGGGCGTCTGACGTGTTAGCCATGGGCCGAACTGATGGGCTGTGAAGATACAAAGACCGAAGACTGCACCCGAGTCCGGATGGGACTCTCCTTGGCGTGGAAGGCAAGCTTGATGACCAGATATGTAGATTCCCCTATTTGTAACCGACCTTGTGTAACCCTAGATCCTCCCAGTGTCTATATAAACCGGAGGACTTAGTCCGGTAGCACACTCATTATCATAGCCATACAAGCTAGACCTCTAGGGTTTAGCCATTACGATCTCGAGCTAGACCAACTCTTGTAATACTCATACTCATCAATATCAGTCAAGAAGGACGTAGGGTATTACCTCCATAGGGAGGGCCCGAACCTGGGTAAACATCGTGTCCCTTGTCTCCTGTTACCATCAACCTTAGACGCACAGTTCGGGACCCCCTACCCGAGATCCGCCGGTTTTGACACCGACATTAGTGCTTTCATTGAGAGTTCCTCTGTGATGTCGCCAAAAAGTTTGATGGCCCCTTCGATCGTCAATAATGACGTTGTCCAAGGAGAAACCTTCCTCCCCGGACATATCTTCGTGTTCGGCGGCTTCGCACCGCGGGCCAATTCATTTGGCCATTTGGAGAAGATCGAAAGCTACGCCCCTGGCCATCAGGTCAGATTCGGGAGCTTGAACTATGTTGCGGACATCCATGGAGACTTGATCTTCGCTGGATTCAAGACTGCGGCAGCCGCTCCCAGTCACCTAGAAGATCATGACCTAAATCTGTCATCTGGCCACATCCAGGAGATTGCTCCTATAACCTCTCCTGCCCTAGATCTGGAGCAAGCCACGCCATCCAATGACGGGAGGATTGATCCCACTACGGAGGCCACAGATTCAACGGCGTTGGAGCCGCACATAGGCTCAACCTCGAATGATGTCTTGGTCACCGCAACTCCGGACTCTGCTCCGGCCGTAAGATCCAAACCACGTGAGCCCGCGGACGCCGAGCTTGATCGTTTATCGATCTTCGAATTCGGCGCCGTGGACATATTCCAGCACTCGCCTTTGGACGATGTGATAAACTCATTAAAGGACATGTCCTTGACAAAAGATTCACTGCCGAACTATATTCGGCTCAAACCAGGGGCTGGCGGCGGAGAATTTTGCTTCCCACCCACCACCCACTTCATTGCCACGGTCGAAGATTCGACCGATACACTTGACTACAACTCAGAGAACATTGACCTTATGGACGACGATGCCGAAGATAGCGAAGACCCCGTTGATACAGCTAATGACCAGGATGAACGCGAAGATGGGCAGGTTAGCCCTGGTAAGCAGGCCAAGTACGAAGATTCGGAGGACGACAATTACATTCCGCTCTCTAAGGATGAGGTGAGCCTCGGCACCGAGGATTTTATCGTGCCTGAGGAACCTCTTGAGCAGGAGCGCTTCAAGCGCCAACTAATAGCCACTGCAAGAAGCCTAGAATAGAAGCAGCAGCAACTTCAAGCCGACCAAGATCCGCTCAATGATAGATGTACGGAAGTTCTAGCCGCCGAAGAATACGGCCTCAGTGGCCTAGACAAAAGCTACCCGAAGAGTAGATTGCTATCCCAGGGTGCCGACAGGGCATTCGAGCCCGCGCCATTATCGCATAGGACGTCAGGTCAACCACAATTTGTTCCGGGAAAAACGGTAACTCAAGCCGAACACCAGACCGCCCCACCTCGTCATAAAGACAAGAACAAAACAGCTCGGGATTGTGCATACGACCGTCACCAGGCCCCGGGTAGCAGAGCAGGACAACCAAGAGCGACCTACGGATCGCAAGGACATACCTCGACACGCGACGACGGCCACCTATTCGGACGTGAAAAACCTAACCATGCCCGGGCCGAAAACCGCAAGCAGTGTGTCCCAACATAGAGGCGCCGCACACCCTCTTTTCTTCATAGACGAAGTAATGGAGCATTGCTACCTCTTGAACACTGCGATGGTTTTCCCCGAAGAAGAAGGGATGATGCAGCAAAGTAGCGTAAGTATTTCCCTCAGTTTTTGAGAACCAAGGTATCAATCCAGTAGGAGGCTACGCACGAGTCCTTCGTACCTGCACAAAACAAATAAATCCTTGCAACCAACGCAAATAGGGGTTGTCAATCCCTATAAGGCCACTTACCAGAGTGAGATCTGACAGATATGATAAGATAATATTTTTGGTATTTTTATGATAAAGATGCAAAGTAAAATAAAGGCAAAGTAAATAGCAAAGGAAATAACTAAGCAATAGGAGATTAATATGATGAAGATAGACCCAGGGGCCATAGGTTTCACTAGTGGCTTCTCTTGAGAGCATAAGTATTCTACGGCGGGTGAACAAATTACTGTTGAGCAATTGACAGAATTGAGCATAGTTATGAGAATATCTAGGTATGATCATGTAAAAGCTTTGGCTTTTAGGTGTCCTTAGATTATCTTGGGGGTGCCATGGGCATCCCCAATCTTAGGCTCTTTCCACTCCTTGTTCCATAATCCATCAAATCTTCACCCAAAACTTGAAAACTTCACAACACAAAACTTAAAGTAGAAAATCTCGTGAGCTCCATTAGCGAAAGAAAATAAAAGACTACTTCAAGGTACTGTAATTAACTCATTCTTTATTTATATTTGTGTTATACCTACTGTATTCCAACTTCTCTATGGTTTATAAACTATTTTACTAGCCATAGATTCATCAAAATAAGCAAACAACACACGAAAAAACAGAATCTATCAAAAACAGAACAGTCTGTAGTAATCTGTAACTAACACAAGATCTGGAAACACAAAAATTATGAAATAAATTTCTGGACGTGAGGAATTTATCTGTTAATTATCTGCAAAAAGAATTAACAAAATATAACTTTCAAATAAAAATGACGGCAGTTCTCGTGAGCGCTAAAGTTTCTGTTTTTTACAGCAAGTTTAACAAGACTTTACCCAAGTCTTCCCAACGGTTCTAATTGGCACAATCACTAATTAAAAACAACCAAAACAGAGGCTAGATAAATTATTTATTACTAAACAGGAGCAAAAAGCAAGGAATAAAAATAAAATTGGGTTTCCTCCCAACAAGCGCTATCGTTTAACGCCCCTAGCTAGGCATAACAAGCAAGAATAGATCTAGGTATTGCCATCTTTGGTAGGCAATCCATAAGTGGCTCTCATAATAGATTCATCAGGTAATTTAATTTTCTTTCTAGGAAACTGTTCCATGACTTTCCTTAATGGAAATTGGAATCTAATATTTCCTTCCTTCATATCAATAATTGCACCAATCGTTCTAAGGAAAGGTCTACCAAGAATAATAGGACATGAAGGATTGCAATCTATGTCAAGAACAATAAAATCTACGGGCACATAATTCCTATTTGAAACAATAATAAAATCATTAATTCTTCCCATAGGTTTCTTAATAGTGGAATCCGCAAGGTGCAAGTTTAGAGAGCAATCATCAAAATCACAGAAACCTAACAAATCACACAAAGTCTTTGGAATCGTGGAAACACTAGCACCCAAATCACATAAAGCATAGCATTAATGATCTTTAATTTTAATTTTAATAGTTGGTTCCCACTCATCACAAAGTTTTCTAGGGATAGAAACTTCCAATTCAAGTTTTTCTTTATAAGATTGCATCAAGGCATCAACGATATGTTTAGTAAATGCTTTATTTTGACTATGAGCATGAGGAGAATTTAGCACGGATTGCAACAAGGAAATAAAATCAATCAAAGAGTAAATTTCATAGATAAATTCCTTGAAATCCATAATAGTGGGTTTAGCAACATCTAGGGTTTTAATTTCTTCAATCCCACTTTTATCAAATTTAGCATCAAGATCAACAAATTCCGAATTCTTGGAAAGCCTTCTAGGTAAGGGTGGATCATATTCACTCCCATAATTATCAAGATTCGTATTGCAAAACAAAGATTTAATAGGGGACACGTCAATAACTTTTATATCTTCATCTTTATTTTCACAGGAACTACAAGAACACACTCTTATAAAGGCATCTTTCTTAGCACGCATCCTAGCGGTTCTTTCTTTGTACTCATCAATGGAAATTCGCATGGCTTTGAGAGACTCATTGATATCATGCTTAGGTGGAATAGATCTAAGTTTCAAAGAATCAACATCAAGAGAAATTCTATCAATTTTCCTAGCCAAATCATCAATCTTAAGCAATTTTTCTCCAATCATAGCATTAAAATTCTTTTGCGAAGTAATAAATTCTTTAATATTAGATTCAAAATCAGAGGGCATATTATTATAATTTCCATAAGAATTGTTGTAGGAATTACCATAATTATTAGAGGGATTACTAGGATAAGGCCTAGGGTTGAAATTTACTCTATACGCGTTGTTACCAAAATTGTTCCTACCAACAAAATTCACATCCATAGATTCATTATTATTATCAATGAAACTAGACAAGGGCATATCATTAGGATCATAAGAAACACTCTTATTAACAAATAATTTCATAAGTTCATCCATCTTTCCACTCAAAACATTAATTTCTTCTATCGCATGCACCTTTTTATTAGTAGATCTTGCGGTATGCCATTGAGAATAATTAACCATAATATTATCTAGGAGTTTAGTAGCTTCTCCTAAAGTGATTTCCATAAAAGTGCCTCCCGCGGCCGAATCTAAAAGAGTTCTAGAAGCAAAATTCAATCCAGCATAAAAATTTTGAACAATCATCCACAAATTTAAACCATGAGTAGGGCAATTACGTATCATTAGTTTCATTCTCTCCCAAGCTTGTGCAACATGTTCATGATCAAGTTGCTTAAAGTTCATAATATCGTTTCTAAGAGAGATGATCTTAGCAGGAGGAAAATACTTAGAGATAAAAGTATCTTTGCACTTGTTCCATGAATCAATACTATTTTTAGGCAAAGACGAAAACCAAGCTTTAGCACGATCTCTAAGCCAAAAAGGAAATAGCTTCAATTTAACAATATCATTATCCACATCTTTCTTATTTTGCATGTCACACAAATCAATGAAGCTATTTAGATGGGTAGCGGCATCTTCACTAGGAAGGCCGGAAACGGATCTTTCATGACAAGATTCAGCAAAGCAGTATTAATTTCACAAGATTCAGCATTGGTAAGAGGAGCAATTGGAGTGCTAATAAAATCATTGTGGTTGGTATTGGTGAAGTCACACAATTTAGTATTATCTTGAGCCATCGTGACAAGCAAGAAAACTAACACACAAGGAAACAAAAAGCAAGCGGCCAAAAGAGGCAAACAAAGAAAGAGAGGGAGGATAGAGATAGAGGGCAAATAAAACGGCAAGGGTGAAGTGGGGGAGAGGAAAACGAGAGGAAAATGGAAAATAATATAATGCGGGAGATAATGGTATGTTATGGGTAATTGGTATGTTGACTTTTGCATAGACCTCCGCGGCAACAGCGCCAGAAATCCTTCTTGCTACCTCTTGAGCACTTCGTTGGTTTTCCCCAAAGAGGAAGGGGTCATGCAGCAAAGTAGCATAAGTATTTCCCTCAGTTTTTGAGAACCAAGGTATCAATCCAGTAGGAGGCTACGCGCGAGTCCCTCGTACCTACACAAAACAAATAAATCCTCGCAACCAATGCAAATACGAGTTATCAATCCCTGTATGGCCACTTACGAGAGTGAGATCTCATAGATATGATAAGATAATATTTTTGGTATTTTTATGATAAAGATGCAAAGTAAAGTAAAGGCAAAGTAAATAGCAAAGGAAATAACTAAGCAGTAGGAGATTAATATGATGAAGATAGACCTGGGGGCCATAGGTTTCACTAGTGGCTTCTCTCAAGAGCATAAGTATTCTACGGTGGGTGAACAAATTACTGTTCAGCAATTGACAGAATTGAGCATAGTTATGAGAATATCTAGGTATGATCATGTATATAGGCATCACGTACGAGACAAGTAGACCGACTCCTGCCTGCATCTACTACTATTACTCCACTCTTCGACCGCTATCCAGCATGCATCTAGAGTATTAAGTTAAAAGCAGAGTAACACCTTAAGCAAGATGACATGATGTAGAGGGATAGACTCATGCAATATGAAGAAAACCCCATCTTGTTATCCTCGATGGCAACAATACAATACGTGCCTTGCTGCCCCTACTATCACTGGGAAAGAACACCGCAAGATTGAACCCAAAGCTAAGCACTTCTCCCATTGCAAGAAAGATCAATCTAGTAGGCCAAACCAAACTGATAATTCGAAGAGACTTGCAAAGATAACCAATCATACATAAAAGAATTCAGAGAAGATTCAAATATTATTCATAGATAGACTTGATCATAAACCCACAATTCATCGGTCTCAACAAACACACCGCAAAAAGAAGATTACATCGAATAGATCTCCACAAGAGAGGGGGAGAACTATGTATTGAGATCCAAAAAGAGAGAAGAAGCCATCTAGATACTAACTATGGACCCGTAGGTCTGAGGTACATATTCACACTTCATCGGAGGGGCTATGGTGTTGATGTAGAAGCCCTCCGTGATCGGGGGCCCACGAGGGTGGAGGGCGCGCCTGGGGTAGGCAGGCGCGCCCCCTACCTCGTGGCTTCCTCTTTTCTTTCTTGATGTAGGGTCCAAGTCTCCTGGGTCTTGTTCGTTGAGAAAATCACGTTCCCGGTGGTTTCATTCCGTTTGGACTCCGTTTGATATTCCTTTTCTTCGAAACACTAAAACAGGCAAAAACAGCAATTCTGGGCTGGGCCTCCGGTTAATAGGTTAGTCCCAAAAATAATATAAAAGTGGATAATAAAGCCCAATAATGTCCAAAACAGTAGATAATATAGCATCGAGCAATCAAAAATTATAGATACGTTGGAGACGTATCAAGCATCAATTCTGAGATGGGTTCAAACCTATGAATATTGAATCATACGATGGAACAACAGATCCCACGGTATGGATCGAGGACTTCCTCCTCCATATCCACATGGCCCGTGGGGACGACCTTCATGCCATCAAATACCTACCACTAAAACTCAAAGGACCAGCTCGGTACTGGTTAAACAGTTTGCCCGAAAATTCTTTTGGCAGCTAGGAAGATTTGGAGGATGCCTTTCGCGAAACCTTCCAAGGAACATATATCCGGCCACCGGACGCCGATGACTTAAGTCACATTGTCCAGCAGCCCGGAGAATCAGCTAGGCAGCTCTGGACTAGGTTCTTAGTTAACAAGAACCAAATCATCGACTGTTCGGACGCGGAAGCCCTTGCGGCCTTTAAACACAGCGTCCGGGGTGAATGGCTTGCACGCCACCTCGGTCAAGAAAGACCTCGATCCATGATAGTTGTCGGTGTACAAAAAGAGGGGTACACTTTTTGTACCCCTATAACTGTGCACGGGCAGTCTGAGCCACGGGCACCACCACACCAAGCAAGGCAAGGGAGGTGAGCCAGAGTAAGACCAAAGCTCAAGAGAACTAGAACAACGCCAAGGCCAAGACCACGAAGAGCAAAGGGGATGAAGCGGACTCCCTCGGCAAGATCCTTGCCGGGAGACAGTTCTAGCAGCCCCGGCAAGACCCTTGCCGCGGCGACTTGTCCCGCGCCTACGGAGCAAACCACCCTTGAGTCCACTGCC
Source organism: Triticum urartu (assembly GCF_003073215.2). Taxonomy (NCBI): domain Eukaryota; kingdom Viridiplantae; phylum Streptophyta; class Magnoliopsida; order Poales; family Poaceae; genus Triticum; species Triticum urartu. The sequence continues at coordinate 45,884,673 of NC_053022.1, forward strand.
CCCAAAGGGCAAGAATTTGGGAGACATCCCCGTGGCGGCATGCAGATCTTTGTGAAGACATTCAAGATCAGATACGCACTACGGAGACGACAACCCTTGGCGGGATCCTAGCCGAGGAAGACCACAAGGCCATAGACAAGCGCCTCGCCGGGGATGACAGCAGGCGCCCCAGCAAGACCCTTGATGGGGCCCCGGCAAGGCCCTTACCGAGGACACCCGCAGGGCCACCATCAGGCCAACGCCGACTAAACCTCCACCACCGCATGCATGCAGCTGCCGACCCAACCAGCTGGGCAGGCACCTGCGTGGTGGCATGCAGATCTTCATGAAGACCCACCACTGCGCCACCTCAGCTGCCTGCCTACCTACGTGGCATCGCAGGCGTCGCTGGCCAGGGCACGTGTCGACACAAGAAGGAGGGGCGACAGACGATACAGGTTTCTCTCTCGTCCCCTATAAAGCAAGGACACCTAAGCAAGACGCATTAAATGCGCCTTGTCATGTAATGCGAGGGATAACCTCGCATCACTGTACCCTTCCCACCTCCTGTGTGCCACTGTGGCAACCCCTTTTTCTATAAAAGGAGGCCCGAGGCGACCAGGAGAAGGATTCGGCTTTTTGGAGCTCCTCAAGCCCCATAGCTAGCTCAAGAACACAGATATACAATCCACCAAAGCAGGAGTAGGGTTTTACGCATCCTCGCGGCCCGAACCTGGATAAACGAACCGTGTGCTACCTGTTAGATCCGCTCTTCTCGCGACCCCGCGCCCCGCTAACGACATTAGGGATTCTTGTGATCCCATAGGTGTCGTTCCCACCGATATCTCTGGCGCGCCAGGTAGGGGGCGCAGTTGTGATAATCGGCTTTAGCAGTTAGTTCGGCGCTTCTTCATCATCATGGCGCCCAAGAAGAAGACGACGGTTGCGGTTGGCCAGTCGGAATCCGGACAGCTCGTCCCGACGCGGGCGAGCAGCGGACCGGTCGCAGAAAGGACCCAAGGTGCTGCTTGCAAACACCAACACCATCCCAGCAGCCGGAGTTTGGGAGGCGGCGATGTTTGTGCGCCTGGTAACGGGCCACACGTGGCCAAATCCAAAGGCGGAGCCAAGCCCTTCGCGGGTGGAGCGGAGCCTTCCAGGGTCATCGCCGCCCCGCTCGAAGGCGACGCAAGGGTCTCCAAGACTCCCACGCTGGCGCCAATAGCGCGCTCCTCCTAGGCAGCGCGCGACGAACGACGTAATCACGCCGAAGATCCCGAGCGTCGCCGCAGAAAGAGCCCCGAGCGCCACTCTCGGGACGTAGAAGACCTGCCCACTCGCCGAGGCGCTGGTGAAAACGGCATGCGACCGCGGGGTCGTGATAGAGCTCCTTCTGACATGGTCAGAAGTCGAAGCGCGTCGCGATCCATGAAGGTTTCGCTGCCACCGACGCTAGCAGAGGCCCTGGCGCGCGCAGTTGCTCCTCGATTTTCCTCCCACTACGGGGTAACTCGATGAATGGAGAGCCGCTATCCGAAGCCTTGTTGCGGTGGCCAACAAAGACGAACCAAGTCCGGTGAGGCCCCCGGGTCGACGCTCCGATGGAGTCCTGCGGACCAGTGGCGGAAAAGCCGACGGCGCCGCGACCACGGTGCATTGACCTCTTCCCCATCCGGTACCGCGGACGCCGGCTTGTCGCGACGTCGCGGGCGACGACATCTCCATAGCATCGTCTGACCTGCGGACCCACTGTGACCAGCGCTAAGTTCTTCGGGAACGAGCCCATGAAGACGCTCGAACCACTATCGAGCGCCGGCGCGGAGTGCGCCACCATTCAGATAGGCGAGTAGGGCCTGTTGTGAACCACCCGGCCCGGAGAGCCCTGGAGGCCTACCTTACGAGGTAGGTTGTCCGGCTTTTACCCGTGAGCTGCGGCAGTTCCAGTGGCCCACTCACCACACCTTCAAACCTGACGTTGGCGAAAAGTACAACGACAAGACTCACCCGTCTGAGTTCCTCAGCATCTACACCATAGCCCCGCAAGCCGCTGAAGCCCGCGGTGATAAGGTGCTTGCGAATTACATTCCATTGGCTCTTAAACCCAACGCCATGTCGTGGTTGATGCACTTGCCGGTAGACTCTATTTCCTCCTGGTCAGATTTGTGGGCACCTTTACTAGAGGTCACCAAGCCCATGGCCAAGCAAGCGACATGCATGTCATTCCCCAGAAGGGAGGCGAGAGTCTGCGCAAGTATATACAGAGGTTCAGCCGGGTACAGTACAATATCCCTGATGTTCACCCTGCTGCCATCATCAGCGCGTTCCATCAGAATGTGCGTAACCGCAAGATGCACGAAGAACTGGCGATGAACAAGGTGAAAGATGTGGCAGAACTCTATGTTCTTGCTGACAGATGTGCCCGAGCTGAAGAGGGAAGGAAGTACCCCAGCGAAGATGCTGGCGTGGAAACCGACTCCTCAGATGAGGATACTGCCGCCCCGGCGAAGAAAGGCCGGCGCCGCAATAGGAAGCGCAAAGGTAAGGCTGTGCTTGCCGTCGAGGGATCTGACGACGCCGGCTCCGCCAAGAAAACCAAGGCAGATGACCCCGGCAAGGAATTTGACAGATGTGTCGCCTACCGGGCCTTGGCGGCTGCCGAGAAGCCAGGAAACTCCGACAAGCAATACTGCAAGATCCATCGCACCAAAGGCCATGATCTCCGGAACTGCCGATAGGTTGAGCTCCTTGCTGAGAAGCAAAGGGCTGAATATGAGAGGCGGGACAAGGAGAAAGGCCAGAACGGTGCTGAGGGGTCCGGCAAGAAGCGTAACGGCCAGGCGGGCCGTCGCGGCAAAGATAAACAGTAGGAGAGGCCCGCCCGGGGCCGTGACAAAAAGCCAGAAGACGATGATCACGAAGAGGACGATGAGTCTGGTGACCAAGAATTTCAGAAAGCTACAAAGGCCATGTGCGTCGATGGCAGCGCCTCGCTGCATACCTCTCACCGCCAGCTTAAACAGTGGGCGCGTGAGATTACAGCACCGGTACCGTCGTTTGATCCCCGAAGGCCGCTGAAGTGGTCCAGCACACCTATCATTTTTGACACTGAGGATCACCCTGATCGCACTACTGCAGTCGGGTGCTTGCCATTCTTGGTTTCACCAACAATACGCAACCTCAAGGTGACAAAGATGCTAGTCGATGGCGGGGCCGGCCAGAACTTAATCTCGCCTGCCGTGATCGAGAAATTGCAGATTCCTGATGAAGACCTCGAAGAGACGGGCACGTTTCAGGGGGTCAACCCGGGAAGAAGTCAACCAAAGGGAAAGGTCACGTTGCCCGTGACTTTTGGGAGTGATTTGAACTACAGGACAAAAAGGATTGTGTTCGACTTTGCCAAGATCCCCTTAGCTTACAACGGGATCCTTGGCCGCCCAGCGCTAGCCAAGTTCATGGCGGCGTCGCATTACGCCTACAACACCCTGAAGATGCCGGGGCCTGTGACGATCATCACCGTCCCATCAGACAAGAAGGATGCACTAATTTGCGCTGACCAACTCTACCAACAAGCAGTTGCAGCAGCTGCCACTGCTAAGGCGCTTGCCCCTGCCGCTGGAGCCCCGGTGGGACCTCAGGCACCCACTCCGGCAAGCGCACCTCTTCGGAGTGTAGCGCTCCCATCGAGGACGTGCCAGAGAGCTCTGCCGACAGAAACAAGAAGTCCAGGGCCACAACGCCGGGAACCAAGAAGGTTTCTGTCAGGAAGGACGGCATGGGAGGAGCTTTTACCATAAGCTCCACCCTTGACGACAAATAGGAAGACGCGCTCGTCACCTTCCTGCGGGCGAATGTCGATGTGTTTGCATGGCAAGCATCCGACATCCCCGGCGTTCCCAGGGAGGTGATTGAGCACCACCTTGCTGTCTGTCCTCATGCATGGCCCGTCAAGCAGAAGGTCAGAAAGCAAGTTTTGGAACGACAAGAGTTCATCGCAGAGGACATCCGGAAACTGGAAGCAGCGGGTTTGGTAAGAGGAGTGCTCCACCAACGTGGTTGGCCAATCCGGTGGTAGTGCGCAAGGCAAATGGGAAGTGGAGGCTGTGTATTGATTACACAGATATTAATAAGGCTTGTCCCAAAGACCCCTTCCCGTTGCCGCGCATCAACCAGATTGTTGACTCCACAGCTGGGTGTGATCTGTTGTCATTCCTCGATGCCTACTCCGGCTAGCACCAGATCTTCATGACAAGGGAAGATGAAGAGAAAATGGCATTCATCACCCCATGTGGTACGTATTGCTTTTTACGGATGCCTTTTGGGTTGAAGAGTGCTGGTTCAACGTTTGCAAGGGCGGTCCAGATTGGTTTTGAACCCCAGCTCCATAGAAATATGGAAGCTTATATGGATGATATAGTGGTCAAAACCAAGAACAGGGCAACCCTCATATCAGATTTACAAGAAAAATTTGCAAACCTACGCAACATCAATCTCAAGCTGAACCCTGAGAAGTGCGTCTCCGGCATCCCGTCTGGCAAGCTTCTCGGGTTCTTTGTGTCACAGCATGGGATAGAGGCCAATCCGGACAAGATCAAAGCTATAGAGCAGATTGAAGCGCCCAAGCGAGTCAAGGATGTGCGTCGGCTTGCTGGTTGCATTGCCGCCATGAGCAGGTTCATTTCCAAGTCCGCCGAGCATGCCCTTCCCTTTTTCAAGATTTTGAAAAAGGCGGGCCCGATGGAGTGGACGCCAGAAGCTGAAGCAGCATTGCAAGATTTGAAGAGGTACCTCTCCTCCGCGCTAATACTAGTTGCGCCTAGGCCACAGGAACCATTGCTGCTATACCTGGCGACAACGAAACAGGTGGTCAGTGCCGCACTAGTGGCGCAGAGAGAAATTAATGATGAGGTAATAGCAGCGACGGAGCCCGATGCCACCGAGGCCGAGACGACGCAGCCAATTGAAGTGTCGCCGAAGAAGAAAATGATGCAGCACCCGGTCTACTTTGTTAGTTCTCTCCTGCAGGGGGCTAGATCGAGGTACTCTGGTGTGCAGAAACTGCTCTTCGGCCTACTTATGGCCTCGAGGAAGCTGCGTCACTACTTCCAGGCACTCGAAATCATTGTCATCACTCGCCTCCCTCTGCAACGGATATTGCACAATCCAAACGCAACGGGAAGGATCGTAGAGTGGGCACTGGAACTGTCCAGCTTTGGCCTCAAGTTTGAGAGTACCTCGACGATTCAAGGCCGAGTCCTGGCGGAGTTCGTTGCAGAATGGACCGCGACGCCTGACGAAGAAACCCAAGAGACTGCTCTCCCCGGCAAGGAGGCAAATTGCGACTGGATCATGTACATTGATGGAGCTTTCTCCTTACAGGGCGCCGGGGCTGGCGTACTGCTTGTCGCGCCCACCGGAGAGCACCTCAAGTACGTGATCCAGAAGCACTTCCCCGGGGAGGTGTCAACAAACAATACGGCTGAGTACGAAGGGCTGCTTGCCGATCTTAGGATCACGATGGACCTCGGAATCAACAAACTCGTCGTCAGAGGCGACTCGCAACTTGTCGTCAAGCAAGTCAACAAGGATTACCAGAGCCCGTTGATGAAGGCCTACGTCGATGAAGTGAGAAAGCTGGAAGAGCGTTTTGACGGTATATAGGCAGAATACGTTCCCTGAGCGGAGAATGATATCGCCGATTACCTATCAAAACGCGCTGCCCTCAAGCTACCTGTGGAACCAGGTACCTTTGTGCTTCGGCTAACTCAGCCATCCGTTGATCCATCAACAGAGAAGAACAAGAGGAGAAAATCAGGGCCCGGCAAGTACTTTCCTGCCAAGCTCTCTGAAGCCGCCGGCAAGGATGTTGCCGGAGACACTGAGCCCGCCACAGGACGGCTAGCTCCGACAGAGCATCAAGCTCCGGCCGTCGAGACAGCCGCTCCTGTAGCGGAGGAAATGCCTTTAGTCCTCGCCGTCGAGCCCCAGGCTCTAGCGTGGGCACAACATACCGTCCGATTCCTCCAAACAGGGGAACTTCCTGAGGAGCGGGAAGAAGTGGAAAAATTAGCCCGTCGCTCTACTATGTACCAGTTCGTCGATGACGTCTTGTACAAAAAGAGGCCGAACGGCGTGAAATTGAAGTGTATCCCTCGAGAGGAAGGACTGGGGCTGTTGGCGGAGATACATGGGCACTAGTAGAAAATAGGGCTATGGTCCAGGCCGGCTCAGCCCATTAGTCCCGGTTCAGTGTAGAACTGGAACCAATGTGGGCATTGGTCCCGGTTCGTGAGCCCAGGGGACCGGCCAGGCCACAAGGGCCATTGGTCCCGGTTCATCTGGACCTTTTAGTCCCGGTTGGTGGGACGAACCGGGACCAATGGGCCTCGCTCCTGGCCCACCACCATTGGTCCCGGTTGGTGGCTTGAACTGGGACCAAAGGCTCCCCTTTAGTCCCGGCTCATGCCACCAACCGGGACCAATGAGGTGCCTATATATACCTTTTCAGAGCTCAACCTTTTCAGAGTTCATTTTGAAATGCTTTCCAATTTCAGAGTCATTTAGCTCAAGGAATGAATTAATAGCAAACAAAATGAACTACAAAACTTTTATGAAAATAAAAACAATCAATTAAAATATTATGTTATGATCAACTAAAATAAAACTATAATATTCTTCAATAGCAAAAAGAATATAATTTTTGTGACCTAAAATCAAACTATAAGTATTTAATTGTAAGTATAAATAAAAAATAAATAGCAAAGAAGAAAAAAAATTCTATTTTTATAGTAAAGTTATTCATAAACTAGTGATTCACACAAATTTTATAAAATTCCAATTTAAACTATTCAAAATTTTAAAACTAATGGCACTAACAGAAAGTTTATAATTTTTTGTGACCTAAAATCAAAAAGAAATCACTAAAAAACTATAAGTATTTAGTTGTAAGTATAAATAAAAAATAAATAAATAAATATTTCTATTTTTATAGTAAAGTTATTCATTAACTAGTGATTCACACAAATTTTATAAAATTCCAATTTAAACTATTCAAAATTTTAAAACTAATGGCACTAACAGAAAGTTTATAATTTTTTTGACCTAAAATCAAAAAGAAATCACTAAAAAACTATAAGTATTTAGTTGTAAGTATAAATAAAAAATAAATAGAAAAAAAATTCTATTTTTATAGTAAAGTTATTCATAAACTAGTGATTCACACAAATTTTTAAAAATTCAAATTTAAACTATTCAAAATTTAAAACTAATGGCACTAACAGAAAGTTTATAATTTTTGTGACCTAAAAGCAAAAAGAAATCACTAAAAAACTGTAAGTATTTAGTTTTAAGTAGAAATAAAAAAATAAAAAACCAAAAAAATGTAGAAACAAAAAAGAAAAAACCAAAAAAAATGCCACCTACTGGGCCTCCACGGCCTGAATACGACTAGAAACCCTACATGGGCCAGGATTCAGGCCCGCAGAGGCCCAATAGGCCCACAGGCAGTAGCAAGTTTAGGCCCGAAAGCCTGCATTAGAGAGGAGCTCGAATGGAGAGGCACAACAGGGCTTATAAACCAGTGCCGGCGCCCTTCCGCTAGCGATGTGGGACTAAACTTTTGGGCGCGGGCAGCACAAGGGCATTGGTCCCGGTTGGTGGCACCAACCGGGACTAAAGGCCGCCATTTCCCGCGGTTTGTGCAACCGAAAATTGGCCTTTGGTCCCGGTTGGTGGCACCAACTGGGACTAATGCCCACCTTTAGTCCCGGGTTGTGCCACGAACCGGGACTAAAGGCTTTGCTATATAAGTTCAGACTTTGGAAATTTTCACTCCCGTCTCTCGCAGTTGCCGCCCCGACGCCGACGCCGTCGCCTCGCCCGTGCCCGTCGTCTCCCGCGCCCTCGCCGTCGCCCACCGTCGCCCGCCGTCGCCCGCGCCCTCGCCATCGCCCGGGCCCCTGCCCCGGCCCGCCCCTGCCCCGACGCGGCCGCCCCGGCCCGCCCCCGTCGCCGTCGCCCGCGCGCCGCCCCGGCCCGCCCTCGCCGTCGCCCGCGCCCCTGCCCCGACGCCATCCTCGCCGCTGACCTCTCCTTAGCTTGGTCCGGCCGACGGCGCCATCCCTTTGCAAATTTTTGTTCATAGATGATAGAGATCAAATGATGATTTTTTTGTTCATAGATGCATGATAGATGATCAAATGATGTTTTTTTGTTCATAGATGATCATATGATTTTTTTTAGGTTATTTTCATTTGTAGAATATTTTTTATGTATCTAGGAATATTTTTGTTTATAGATGATAGAAGATCAAATGATGAATATTTTTGTTCATAGATGATAGATGATCAAATGATGATTTTTTTGTTCATAGATGATAGATGATCAAATGATGTTTTTTTTGTTCATAGATGATCATATGATTTTTTTAAGGTTATTTTCATTTGTAGAAATTTTTTATGTATCTAGGAATATTTTTGTTCATAGATGATAGATGATATATATGATGATGTTTTTTTTCATATATGCATTTTTTCATATATATGATGATGTTAGTGGAGAGGAAAAAGTAAAATAAGGAAAAGGAAAATAAGTAGAGAAAGAAGGAGAAGAAGAAGGAGAAGACGAGGAGAGGAAGAAAAGGAAGAGGAGAAGAAGAAAGGAATAGAGGAGAAGAAGAGAAAATTAGAATATATATTCTATTTTCTCTTTTCTCCTCTATTCCTTTCTTCTTCTCTTCTTTTTTTCTTCTTTTTTTTCTTCGACACATGGGGGGGGGTCGAGAACGTCGGACATTCATGAGAGAGGCGAGGAAGAAGGGGAAGAAGAGGGAGAAGAAGAGGAGAGGAAGAAGAGGAAGTCTTCTCCTCTATTCTTTCTTTTCTTCTTTTTTCTTCTTCTTCTTCCTCTTTATTTTATCGGGAACGAGGGTCGTCGAGAGGTCGAGGAGCGGTAGAGGAGAAACCCTAAATAGAAAGTATCGTCGGTGTGAGATACATGTTCCGTCGGTGTCGGACACTACACCCACATCCCACAAGTGGCGCGGGCTTCGACGCCCACGTCACTTGTGGGACATGGATGTAGTGTCCGACACCGAAGGCCACATGTATCTCACACCCACGATACTTGCTAGCTATTTAGGGTTTCCTTTACCGAAAAGAAGAGGAGAAATAAATAAGAAGAAGAAAAAAGAAGAAAAAGAAGAGGAGAAGAAGAAAGGAATAGTGGAGAAGAAGAGTTTTCTCTTTTCTCCACTATTCCTTTCTTCTTCTCCTCTTTTTTTTCTTCTTTTCTTCTTCTTCTTCTTCTTCTTATTCTTCTTCTTCTTCTTCTTATTCTTATTAGTCGGAAGTAGAGAGAGGTTTCCTAGTGTCAAAGTATTGAAGAAATCCATGCCTTCATCATTAGCCGGAAGTAACCAGGGCATGTTGGTACGAAGTTCTGCAAAGTTGTTTTGGAATGGAGTCCCGGATAGAATAATCCGCTTTTTGGTACGAATTCAGCAAAGGCCTTCCAAATAGCGATATTCGGAAGGCTCTTGCTGAACTTTGTACCAGAAAGCGAATTATCCTATCTGGGACTCCGTTCCAGAACAACTTTGAAGAGCTTCGTACCATCATGCACATGTTACTTTCGCCTAATGATGAAGACATGGTTTTGTTGAATCCTTTGACACTAGGCAACCTCCCGACCCCTCGGCGATCCTCTCGAACATGAGAGGAAGAAGAGGGTAGTCTAAGGGTCGAGGGTTCCAGGGTCGTCGAGGGTTCGAGGGGTCGAGGATCGCCGAGGGGTCGAGAGAGGTTTCCTAGTGTCAAAGTATTGAAGAAATCCATGCCTTCATCATTAGCCGGAAGTAACCAGGGCATGTTGGTACGAAGTTCTGCAAAGTTGTTCTGGAATGGAGTCCCGGATAGAATAATCCGCCTTTTGGTACGAATTCAGCAAAGGCCTTCCAAATAGAGATATTCGGAAGGCTCTTTCTGAACTTTGTACCAAAAAGCGAATTATCCTATCTGGGACTCCGTTCCAGAACAACTTTGAAGAGCTTCGTACCATCATGCACATGTTACTTTCGCCTAATGATGAAGACATGGTTTTGTTGAATCCTTTGACACTAGGCAACCTCCCGACCCCTCGGCGATCCTCTCGAACATGAGAGGAAGAAGAGGGTCGTCTAGGGGTCGAGGGTTCTTCTCCTCTATTCTTTCTTCTCCTCTTATTTTTCTTCTTCTTCCTCTTTTTTTATCGGGAACGAGGGTCGTCGAGGGACATAGATGTAGTGTCGTCGTTGTCGATATATACCCCCTCCCGATAGCTTACTATGATTAGGTAGCTAGTTCTACGTTTGGCACTAATATATCCATCTGTCATGTTTGAATAATAATTGCCATGTTGTAAATATTTGTAGAAACTATGGACACCGCCCTAGACGAAGTAACAAAAGAAGCGTTGTTGAGGGACATAATCGCAGAAGGAAGTGATGCCATCTCGTTGTTTCTCAATGAAACCGATGGTCTGGAAGGAGAGGGTGAACAAGCTGGCTATGGTGACCTAATGCCGGTGCAAGAAGAAGAACATGAGGACGGCTCCGGTGACCCAATGCCGGTGCAAGAAGGAGACCGTGATGACGGCTCCGGTGACCGAACCGAGTCCGGCCAGGTATATATATTAGTTAAGCCTATGCTGACTAGCTGATTGATGCATTCATTGTTTTGGTATGCACACATATTAATTAAGTCTTTGTTCTTTTTTCTAGCCCTCCGGATCGAGCACAACTTCGGTAAAGAGACGAGGCCCGAAGAAAAAGTTGAGCTCGGATGAAAAGTTTGAGATCATCGCAATCGCGCCCGACGGCCAACCTATTGAACCCCTCCGGACAAAGAGCGCATTTGTTGCTCAGTGCGGGGTTCTGGTTAGGGACAAGATCCCGATAAGCATCCAGAAATGGTTTAAGCCGGCTACAGAAGACCCTGAGGTCTCTTACATCAATGATATGCAGAAAAATGATCTTTGGACTGAGCTGAAGTCAAATTTCACCCTACCGCCTGAGGATAATCCAGAGAACCCAGTTAAAGAGAAATTAATCAAGTCTTTTGCTCTGAAGAGGATGGCAGAACTATTCAGGAGGTGGAAGAAAGAGCTGAATAAGTTTGTCGAAAATAATGAGACACCAGAATTCAAGGGCAGATATGAGAATATCAGAGATCACTAGCCCGCATTTTTGGCCCACAAGACATCGGAAAAGAGTAAGAAGATGTCGGCGACAAACAAGCAAAATGCTGCGAAGAAGAAGCTTCACCATCGCACGGGGTCAGGTGGCTACCTCGTAGCCCGGCCTAAGTGGTCCAAGACTAAGAATGATCTGGTTCATAAGGGGATCGAACCAGAGACAATTAACTGGCCAGACCGTTGCCGGACTTGGTTCTTCGGGGCTAGCGGAACACTGGACCCTGTAACAGGGAAGTGCATTTGGACGAACGATCAAATGGACATACCGTCAGTAAGCTTAAGCAGTATATCGAAGCAGCGCATGAAGGGACGTTCTTTCCAGACAGAGAGAACGACAAGCTCACAATGGCCCTCAGGAATCCTGAGCACCCTGGACGGACACGAGGCACGCCAGGCTCCATTCCGTGGAAGGTTGGGTTTCCGGACGCAGGCGGTTACAAATCCCATGAGAGGAGGAAAAAAGTGCAGCAGACCCAAATGCAGGCGCTGAAAGCAAGGGTAGACGCGATAGAGGAACGAGAAGCAAATCGCAGCAAACGTACTGCCGAAGCCTCCCCCGAAGCTACCCCGCCATCTCAGCGCAGAAGCAGCGTGGCTTCCACCGAGCTGCTTCAGCCAGAGCATGCCTTGACGGCTCCTGCCAGCTATCCCGTGGATGCTATAACGGAGTCTCAAAATTGCCACCTTATGACGCAATGGATGAATTTGAAGGTCAAGGCGGCTGTTGGCTCTGTTTTTCCTACTGAACCCGGCGCAACTTTTCACTGCCGGCCGATTCCAGAAGGATATGCTAGGGTGATGGTGGATGAGATAATGGAGGGATTTGAGGACCTCCAGCTTGACCACCCTACCGGTGAAGGGGAGACTCGGCTGGGGTCTGCTCTGAAGACTCCATGCCTATGGCGGAAGGAGCTCATCAACCTTCCGAACTGGACGCCACCGCCTCCTCCTCCTCCTCCTCCTCCTCCTCCGGCGAGTCAGGGCACTCCGCCTCCACTGCCTCCTCCTCCGGCGAGTGACGATCAGGGCCCTCGGCCGGCTCCTTCTCCGGCGCGTGGCGGCACTCCGCCTCCTTCTCCGCCTGCGCCGACGCGCCCGAGCAGCCAGCCTCCTCCTTCTCCGCCTCGTCAGCAAGGGCGGAAGAGACCTGCCGCCGCTCCAGCTGCTCCAACGCGTCGTAGTCCTTCTCCTCCGCCTCTTAAGCAAGTAAAGAAGACAACCGCTACGTCTGCTCGGTCGGCGTCTAGCAGTACAACCAGAGGCGGGAGGACATACAGATTCGGTCCTTCTCTGAAGACTCCAGAGAAGTTACCATACGAGAGGACCCAGGAGGAGAACGCCGAGATCACGCGAGAAGAAGTGAATAAATTCTTTGAAGGGATGAAAGCAAAGAAACATCCACCTCCGGAGGAGAAGGTAGATCGGGTGAAAGTGAAGCGCACTCTGGCTGCCCTGACAAAACCACCGAAGTCTGATCCGCCGAAAGGAAACTATGACCGCATTATTGGAAAGGAATTTGCCGAAGCGGAGCGGTCGGGAAGTACTGTCAGTGATCAAAGGCTGAAAGAACGACGAGCTGGGAAACAAATTGCCCAGCTCGGCGAACAAGCGAAGCAATCATGCCCCCCGCTCAAGGTGCCTAGCCACAACGTCGATAATGATCCGAGGATGGTGCCTGGTTATAACAATCTTGCAGATTACCTGCCCGACGAAGTACATTATGAACCCATGGAGATGCAGATATAAAGATACGAGTACGGGAAGCCTCTCGTCAAAGATGAAAGATCTCTATCAACGATGATGCGAAGATTGCATGATTGGTACTTGAAGATCTGCAGAGACTCTGGGGGGAGGAGTACTTTGTATGTGAAAGTTAAAAATGAGCATGACCTCGTTGGAATTGATCTGTTCCCTGTTCCACTTGAGGAGTTCTATCAGTTTTTCAATCAATTGGCCCTCAATAAAACAACGGTCGCCTGCTACTGTCTGTAAGTAGTACTACTTCTGTCATTAAGTTTCTCTATATAGCTTAGCTCTTTCATTGCATGTATTTATAATCATCCTCACTATATTATGTAGATTGAAGATCGTTGAATTGAAGAAAAGACAAGTCGGTGATATTGGGTTCATTAACACATATCTCATAGATGCAACTCAGGTTAAATTTCATGCCGCAGAAACCGAGGCCAGCATGCTAGAATCGTTGATAATAAATCAAAACAAAGATATAATACTCTTTCCTTACAACTTCAAGTGAGTGTTACTGTCTTGTGCGTATTCGGTTTCCCTTATATATTAGTCAAGGTTATAGTAATGTAATTGATGAGTTATGCATGCGTGTGCAGTTTCCACTATATTCTCCTACATATTAAGCTTGAGCAGGGACTAGTAACCGTCTTAGACTCAAGACGAAAAGATCCCAAGGACTATGCAGACATGACTCAAATACTCGAGAAGTAAGTTAAATCGATCATTATCCACTATATCAGCAACTTTGTTCATTTTCTGATATATCAAGTAATTGTTTTCTTTGTCCGGCAGGGTTTGGAGAAAATTCACTAGAAAAGCTCCGGGACTGCCGAAGGAGCTGCAATTTAGACACCCGAAAGTAAGTACTAGCTATAGTAGCATTTTAAGCGCATCTACTAGTCATTCAAGCACTAGTTTCATCAATACCATTTGGCATTCTTGCTTATCAGTTTGATTAACCTCTATTTCTTGTAAAGTGGTTGTGGCAGGAACAAGGGAATGATTTCTGTGGATACTATGTTTGCGAGTCCATCCGCCACACGACCTGTGAGCGGGGCTACACTGACGAACAATATGAAGTACGTAAATAACAACATTCACAATTTTATTTTATTACCATCATTTGTGTTGAGTTTCATTCATTCATATATATATATATGTATTGACCCCCTTCTTTAAATTAGATGTTTCGGAAGCGGGATGAACTCCTAGCACCAGCTCGCATGCGAGGAATTCAAGAGGAATTGGCAGCATTCTTTCTTGACCACGTGATCCCTGAAGACGGAGAATTCTATGTGGACCCTGAGTCCGTATGACTATATTTGTAAGAGATAATTATTGTATATATATATATGTAGCCGGTAGTGTCAGATAGATATACGAGAACTTGTTGTTCGACCAATCTCTCGGAGAAGGAGAGGTGGTCGATATCACTTCTCTCTGTATATATGCATATATGTTCATGACGATCTTCTGTTTCCTTCGTTTGCTTACTAGCTAGCTAGCGTGTCTAGTCCTCTCTATATACGTATGTATAGTACGTAGCATCGACCAAGCACGGACATAACAGAGGACACTTCTCTCTATTAATTATAACTAGCTAACACAATATATGAAACACCTAAATTAACCCCCCAAAACCCCCAACCCCCCTCCCCTCTTTCAAAAAAAACAAAAACCCCAGCCATAGAAGTGCTGACGCGTGGATGCCTATTGGTCCCGGTTGGTGCCACCAACCAGGACCAAAGGGTCTCCTGACTGGGCTCTGCGCACTGCCCACGTGGAGGGCCTTTAGTCCCGGTTCTGGATTGAACCGGGACTAAAGGGGGGAGGTATTAGTACCGACACTTTAGTCCCGGTTCCGGAACCGGGACTAAAGGCCCTTACGAACCGGGACTATAGGCCCTTTTTCTACCAGTGGGAGGCGTACGTGGATCCCACATCGGGTCAAGGGCCCTTGCCGGCAAAGCATTTCGGCAAGGTTTCTTCTGGCCCACCGCCCTCCAGGATGCGACGACACTAGTCACCAGGTGTGAAGCGTGCCAGTTCCATTCAAAGAAGCTTCATCAGCCAGCTCAAGCCCTTCAAACCATTCCTCTCTCCTGGCCTTCCTCGGTCTAGGGGCTCGACATACTGGGCCCCTTCCCCCGCGCTGTCGGGGGCTTTGAGTACTTGTATGTTGCAATCCACAAGTTCACAAAGTGGCCAGAAGTGGAAGCAGTGAGGAAGGTCACAGCACAGTCAGCCGTCAAGTTCTTCAGAGGACTAGTGTGCCGTTTTGGGGTACCCAATAGGGTTATCACTGACAACGGCACGCAGTTCACAAGCCACACCGTCATCCAATATATTCAAGACCTCGGCAGCAAGGTCTGTTTCGCTTCCGTTGCTCACCCACGAAGCAATGGTCAAGCTAAGAGGGCAAATGCTAAAGTACTGCGAGGCCTGAGGACAAAGACCTTTGACTGACTGCACAAGAGTGGAAGGCGCTGCATTGATGAATTGTCGGTGGTTCTTTGGTCAATCAGAATGACACCAAATCGAGCCACCGGCTAGACACCCTTTGCCCTGGTATACGGGGCAGAAGCAGTTCTCCCCACGGAACTCATATACGGGTCACCTCGAGTACTCGCTTATGACGATATTGAGCAAGAGCAATTGCAGCAAGATGACGCAACGCTCCTTGAGGAAGATCGTCTTCGGGCGGCTGTGAGAGCAGCGCGCTACCAGCAAGCCTTGCGCCGCTACCATAGCCGCAAGGTTCATGCCCGAAGCTTTGAGGAAGGCGACCTTGTTCTTCGGCGCATTCAATCGGCCAAGAATTCCAGCAAGTTGACGCCAAAGTGGGAAGGCCCTTATCGGGTAATACGAGTCACCAGGCCCGGCGCAGTCCGCTTGGAAACCGAAGATGCCGTTCCGGTGAGTAACTCCTGGAACATTGAGCATCTTCGCAAGTTTTACCCATAAGGCGCGGCTTGCCGGGCCTCCCGGCAAGCCACCTTTTGTACGAGCCTTGCCGATGACGCATGTAACCCTCTGTACAAAGCCAGGCGCAGACCCTGAGCATAAATGAATGAAGCGCTGGCGCCCTAAGTTATAGCATGCATGCTAGGTTGAGTCTCGTCCTTGGTTAGGGTTGATAGTGCTTAGCAGCGACTAACCCCTAACTTAGAGGTCCAGTGTGCGTCTCTTTGTCTTTCTTTTGTCTTCTTTGGTTCACACGACACACAGATATCCGTGCCGAACCACTTGGGGAGAAAAAAGAGAGGAACATACCAGCATCTAGCCCCCGGCAAGCTAGTATTACCGGGGGCTGCAAGAGCAAAAATTCACCCACGGCGAACCAGGGTTGTCGGGGACTGCAGCTTCAGATAAGTTCTTCATCCCTTATCATGCATTCCATTATGGACTGAGGTATGTGAAACCTCGTTTTCCCCTAAGCTACCGTGCTCCCATAACTCTAGGCCCCAGGGCTCGTTCCTGGGGCCAAGTTTGGTCGTAGTCACGGTAGCGAAAGGATGAAACAAGGAGCCTGAACCCGCCTCATCCCTGCCTCCGCCAAAGGCGTGAGGAAGGTCGAGCGAAGTGGGGAGACGGGAAGGCCTGTTGTCGGGCAAGGAAATGTTTATCTTCAAGATATCAAGGATTTACTCCTTGTTGTGGGTTCCACCCGCAAACAAATGACTCGACAAGCATCCCTTTTTCATTAAAAAAACATTCCACTCAGGTACAGTCCATAGGGAATGAAAAACATGAATGATGGGATTACAAGTTTTAAATGCAACAAAGGCCCGAAGGCTTACAAACTAAAAAGAGATAAGGTGCTCGTAATCCCTTTCTTGTCCCTCTCCTCAGGAGGCAGGTCATGGAGGCAAAAAGGACAAAAGGAGTGCCTAGGCAAGCTACGGGTGGCAGAAGACACCAAGAGAACATCTTGGTGGCCGTCCAAAGGCTGGACGGTGATGGCGGTGCCGGAAGCAAAGCTCGAAGACGAGGCGGCAGGATGTCAGCACACGTCGAAGCCATTGGTGCCCGCGTACTCCGACTTGACGGCCTTGCCGCTCGCCCTCTTCCTCTTCCGCAGCCTCCCAACGCCAGCCGCCCAAGGAGAAGACCCGGAGAAGTTCAGGGAGCCGGCGACGCGGATGATGGGGTCGCCGGTGCCGCACGGAGCGGCACCCGACACCTAATCGGACCCGTCATCCTGCCGCCTACTATCCTCGTCATCGCTGCCGCTGTCCTCCTCGTCACTCCTGCCCGAGGAGGAGTCTTCACAATCAGAAGAGCTCTCCACGCAGCACCTTGCAGGGGTCCCAAAGCACCCGAAGACCTTGACGGAGAGAAGGCCACCCTCCATCAGCTTAAATGGAGAGTGAGGCCCTCCGCCAAGCGGTGGATATGAACAAACGTCTTCCATCCCCGAAAAAGATACATCACGTGAGGGCGGGGAAGTCGACGCGGACCCGCGTTCCACTGATCCCGTAGCCCCTCATGTGCAGCCGCAACGATTCCGGCGGATCCAGCTCCATCTCCCGCGCAAATGGTCGGGAGATGAAGGCGCCGGCGCGGCCTGACGAAGAACTCACAAGGGTCATCCCCAACATCGACCTCCATTGCAGGAGGAGTTGCTGGCGGAGGCGAGGCTGGCGCGCCGCCCCGTCCTCCTCTTCCCCGAGCGCCCCGGCCTCGCCCACGGCCTCGCCCCCTCCCCCTTCCCCTCGCAGTTGGCTCTGCCACCGCAGGCGCAGGGGAAGGAGGGACGCGTTGTCGAGCGGCAACCCTCGCCGCCACTGTTGAAGGACGGGATTCCCTCTCTCCATGACGGATGGAAGGGAGGAGCAGAAGCTGAAGGAAGAAGAAGATGGAAGAATGCGGGACGCCATCCCCCCTCCCGCTCTTTATAAAGGATCAGGGTTGGGGCTCGGCCGCCCCGCTCGGCCAATCAACATACGCAAGGCGCAGGGAGCCAGGACCGACCCGCCGCCCCAACCAGCGACGGCCCGGTTTCCCGCCTCCCCCGTTTGCCACCCCAGGCGCATGGGAGACACGTGGCGGACGTGCAGAACCGAGGGGACGGATGAGACGACCACTCCCCACCCCATGATCGTGGGGAGTGGACGCCTTGAAGACCGCGCCTCAGCCCCATTCAGTAAATGGGCCGCGCCTCCACGCCTCCCTTCGTTTATGGGGAACGCGCGAACCGCCCCTTTACTACGATGTGACGCATGCCTGCGGGAACCAACCCCACGCATGCCGCCCACGTCACATGCGCCTCCCCATGCCGCGCCATGCGCGGGAGTCGTGGGAAGCGGAGCGCACGAAGAACCTTACCGCGGTAAAAACCGCCCCGCCTGCCCGCGCACCGTTTTTGGGCCTAGCCCAACAACGCATTGCGCTTATTTGTGCCGAGGCCCGGGGTCTCCTGTCGGTGTACAAAAAGAGGGGTACACTTTTTGTACCCCTATAACTGTGCACGGGCAGTCTGAGCCATGGGCACCACCACACCAAGCAAGGCAAGGGAGGTGAGCCAGAGTAAGACCGAAGCTCAAGAGAACTAGAACAACGCCAAGGCCAAGACCACGAAGAGCAAAGGGGACGAAGCGGACTCCCCCGGCAAGATCCTTGCCGGGAGATAGTTCTAGCAGCCCCGGCAAGACCCTTGCCGCGACGACTCGTCCCGCGCCTACGGAGCAAACCACCCTTGAGTCCACTGCCCCCAAAGGGCAAGGATTCGGGAGACATCCCCGTGGCGGCATGCAGATCTTTGTGAAGACATTCAAGATTAGATACGCACTAAGGAGACGACAACCCTTGGCGGGATCCCAGCCGAGGAAGATCACAAGGCCCCCAGCAAGCGCCTTGCCGGGGATGACAGCAGGCGCCCCGGCAAGACCCTTGCCGGGGCCCCGGCAAGACCCTTGCCGAGGCCCAGGCAAGGCCCTTACCGAGGACACCCGCAGGGCCACCATCAGGCCCACGCCGACTAAACCTCCACCACCGCATGCATGCAGCTGCCGACCCAACCAGCTGAGCAGGCACCTGCGTGGCGGCATGCAGATCTTCGTGAAGACCCACCACTGCGCCACCTCAGCTGCCTGCCTACCTACGTGGCATCCCAGGCGTCGCTGGCCAGGGCGGTGTACACACAAGAAGGAGCGGCGACGGACGAGACAGGTTTCTCCCCCATCCCCGATAAAGCAAGGACACCTAAGCAAGACACATTAAATGCGCCTTGTCATGTAATGCGAGGGATAACCTCGCATCACTGTACCCTTTCCACCTCCTGTGTGCCACTTTGGCAACCCCTTTTTCTATAAAAGGAGGCCCGTGGCGACCAGGAGAAGGATTCGGCTTTTTGGAGCTCCTCACGCCCCATAGCTAGCTCAAGAACATAGATATACAATCCACCAAAGAAGGAGTAGGGTTTTACGCATCCTCGTGGCCCGAACCTGGATAAACGAACCATGTGCTACCTGTTATATCCGCTCTTCGTGCGACTCCGCGCCCCGCTAACCACAGTAGGGATTCTTGTGATCCCATAGGTGTCATTCCCACCGACAATAGCCCTTACCGCTCTAATGACCCACTTTTCCACGGAAGAAGACAGCTGGCTCGCTCGTAGAAGCAATAGCACTAGCGACCCGGGCACTTACGAAATCCAAGACGGCAGCGACAATTCACGAGAACGTAAACACAACAGTCGCAATGATAATGGAAGATTACACGACATAGCGGTCAATGTCGGATTCAACAATCCTAATCCTGGTCAACGCAAAAGCCACGCAAGGCGCATAGAGATGGACCATCCAACCTAGACAGGATATTGGACCGACCCTGCAAGATTCACGGCCAACCCAATAAACAAACTAATCATACCAACATAAACTGTTGGGTCCTCAAGCAGGCCAACAAGATCAAAGCCGAACACAAGGAAAGGGGGGCGCCAGGCAATAGGGACGATGGAACGGTTCACCAGCCAAGTGCCGAAGGCCATAAGCAATTTGCCCGCAAAGATCGATCAAATCCGGAGCATAAATAACAGTTCGGCTTCTGTTGCTCATCTCATATATCCGTTAAAACTATACCGCGCATACATAACTACGCGCTTAAGATACCATGGGCATCGGCGGAAGCATGATACGGAGAAGTCTACAAGCACTCCGGTAACATTTTTTATCTACTTTCCTTTTTTTCTTTCTTTCTTCATTTCCTCTTAAAAATAGGTGGCGTAGAGGAGAAACATATAAAACTGACTCTATCGGAGTTCGTATCCGTACACTCACCTACAGGGCTACTTCCTTCAAGGATTCCCCTCGCCGAGGACAGGCGGCGCAGACGTGCGACAGGAGGTCCGAAATAACTTTTTGTAGACCGCACTCTTTCTCGAGCCTGTAACATGCCTTTTTCCTCTGCCTTCGACCCAGGGCATATCAAATAGCCGGGGTCGTGGCCCTTATAGATATCAAGTAATCTTTAGCATATTGCTCAGGTCCCAATTCACATTAATAGTATTATTCATCCGCATCTTTCCCCAATCGAACAAACCTCCTACGGTTGTTTCACAAATATACCCCGGTTTAAACTTGCCAGGGGCTCGGTACGGGAACAATTGAGTTGCCAACAAAAGTCCGAACAGCTTTTGCAGCATATTTCGGCATCGCGAGTTTGGCCTTATATGCATCAGCTCTGAATCATGTCTTGGGTCAATAGTTGGGTTGTCAGGCTCCTATGCTTGCTATCCTACATTCCGCTCTATCAGCTAGGGTAGTAAAGGGAGAACTACTACAATTGTGCTTCCGATTCACCTGGCTCAGCACCTCAGTAGAGGAAGCCGAAAACTAACTGTCATGATGCGACGAGAGCTTGTCAACCACTCGATGACTTATCGAAATCTCTAGCGATTCCTCCGTTTCACATGAAGGCACTCTTTTCGGTCGAATATGTACACGCATCATATGAATAAGCCGCATACATACCAGGGGCTATGTCGTTGATCCACCATAAAACTCCTATGGCTAAGTGAAAGTGTTAATGCCCTATAGTCTGGTTGCCTGGTTCGCTCCATTGACACCTCCTTCACGGACCAAGACGTTGGGTCAAGAGTGATCAAATGCTTTTCCGAACACCCGCGTACTTCCCACGAGGGGGCTAAAGCCGACGACTAGAAAACTTTCAGATTATATTAAAACGGCCGCACAGGAGGAACGCAAACTTTAGAGCAATATAAAAAACAGATAAACTATAAAATTGTCTCGTACAATTCTCATACATCTCACTCGAACATTATGTCTTTCGAGCGCTAGCCCTCTATCAAGCGGGCAGCCACTAGGACGTCTTCAAAATAATGCTCCGGCTCTTGGTGGTCCTTGCCCTTGGGTGGACTCTTCACGGCAACATTGATGGCCTTCATCTTCCCCCAGAATGTCTTGATCGGGAAAAGGCCATCCGTGCACCCTTGATGCACACCGACCGCTTCACAGTGTCGATACGTGGCACCACTTCAACAAGCCGTTGCACCAAGCCGAAGTAGCTATTTGGAACAGTCTCAGTTGTCCATAACAGAGTTATGACGGTCTTCATGGTAGCGCCAGATATCCTATGAAGCTTGACCCACTGGGACATCTGCTCATTTAGCAACAGGGGGCGCTTCGACGCGCTGAATTGTGACCAGAAAAGCTTCTCCGTTGCATACCCCTCTCGTGCCTGGTAAAACTGCGCTGCATCGGAAGAACTCTTCGGCAAGTCTAAAAACTCGTCCGGAGAACTCCATAATTGGTTGAGGTGAGTATAGTTTGGATCGCCGAACTTAGTCTGTAGCAAAAATGGCTCACCGGCCGCAATCTCCCTAGCTTGCCGGATCTCCTCACGGGCGGCTCTGGATTCAGACCGCGCTTCCCTCGCCTCTCGTAAGGCCTTGTCAACTTCAGCCGTTTTGGCTTCATTCTCCTTCTTAAGGAGGTCATAGCGGCCAGCAGCATTTTTTAGTTCGAGCAGCTCAGTCGGCCTTTAACTCAGCCGATGCCTTTTCGGCGGCCGCATTACTACACTGGGCCTGGTCCTTGGCCCGGGCTAGCTCCGCCCAAAGAATTTCAATGGTGGCAGCACCATCTGCAGCCATGCATATTACAGTATATAAATTTCAGGATTATGCTTCTATCTCAAACAT
This sequence comes from Triticum urartu, assembly GCF_003073215.2. NCBI lineage: Eukaryota > Viridiplantae > Streptophyta > Magnoliopsida > Poales > Poaceae > Triticum > Triticum urartu. The sequence continues at coordinate 45,906,790 of NC_053022.1, forward strand.
GTATGTGAAGGGACTGCCCCGAACACATACCTTGCGATTCTTCAAGACGCACATTGAATAACGCAATATCATCTCCGGCCATATTGTAGCGACCAGACCTCAAACAGTCTGATCTCTGTGCATCAGTGTCATCCCTAGATCGGTAATGCTGACACACACAGTACTTGAGGATTTATAAAGGAGTAACAATCACACACTTATTACATCGAATGTCTCAAAAGAGAACTTATTACAATAAATATGGCTTAAGGCCATCTAATAAGATAACAACGGAAGGCTTGGAAGATAAAGTGAGTCCATCGACTCCAACGGCATCACTGAGTGAAAGACCACGACCTAAGGCTCCTTACTCGTCATCTGAAAAGTCTGCAACATGATACGTTGCAGCCCGAAAATAGGCCAGCACATGGAATATGCGGGCAATGTAACACAAGAGAGTAATGAACAAAATAATGCTATCACTACATGCATATATGGATGGTGGAGGCTGTACGGTTAATATGTTTTGCGGAAAGCCAATTTTTCCCTACTGCAAAGGAATGCATTTTATTTAACTACAAGGTTTGTTGAAAAACATTGAGAATGGTAAACCCCATCTCAATCCCAATTAAAAAGGTAATTAATAACCCAATCAAATTTATATTAAGAGTGATGAGATCCACATGATAATCCAAGGACTAGATACTCAAGATGTCCATAACCGGGGACACGGCTAACCATGATTAGTTTGTACACTCTGTAGAGGTTTGTGCACTTTTCCCCACGAGACTCGATCTCCTCTGTTAGATTTCTCGCACTACAAGATGTTTGACAAACGGATGACTGAGACACAGTCTTTCCGAAGAGGTCCCCTTAACCGATAGATAGGCCTGTACACCTACAATCCCCTACATCTGCTACCCATCATGGAAAGGTTTCCCACAACTTACTCAACTATGCCAGAGCCCACATTGGCATGTGGCTGCAGATGGAAGTTTCTAGCATGAATAATCTTGTGATCCCTTTGAGCCTGGGTGGCAGTCCATAGGAGAATCACACGGTACCCCCGGATTTCCAAAAAATACAGGCAGATGTGTATTAAAGTTGCCACCTTAAGTTGAACCATTAAATAAAAACTCACATCTGTCATGGATGCACTCAAACCCAAACCACGTCTACGAGCATAGCATAGCAATATAAGCATAACGTAGAAGTAACTCCCAAGGGTTTGATAATAAACAGGTGAATAGGTACTACCTCATCTACTTCCCAACCCACAATTTATTCAGATCCTAACCATGCAAATGTTTGAGGATTGATCTAATGCAATAAAACTGGGTAGTAAAGAGGTATGATCAAAGTGTTAGTTGCCTTGTTGATGATCCGTGAAACCTAGAGACTCGTAGTAGCACGCTTCGCACTCCGGGCACTCTATCACAATCAAACAAGCATACAATAAGCAATCAAGCAAAGATGCACGGGTAAAACTCAAATAAGAATATCTAACCAGAAAGTTCAACTTAAGAACTCTGGTTTGCAAAAAGAATCAAATCAAACGAAGCAACGAAACTCAAACTGTGAAAGAAACAAGCTTCTTTTACAAATATGGACTAAAGTCAAATTTTACAGTAGCAAAAACTTGTTTAAGTTGATTAAACATAAAGTGGGCTTTGAGACGAAACCCTAGGCGCTCGAATCGCCTGATTCCGATAAACGAGCAAAAAGATAAACTAAAACGAAAATTCGATCAGAAATCACGATCGGAAATAATTGCGAAAAATCTGAGAAAAAAAACTAACGAACAGGATAACGAACGAACGATCGCTATCTGCGGCTAAAAGGTGAAAACCGTTCGTTGAAACAAGCGTACGAACGAACGTTCGCTAAATAACTAAATCAAAAAAAACGATCTAAAATAAAAAACGAGATCTAGGGTTTCGAAAAAAACCGATCGGTTTTCTCACGAAAACCGAGGGCGGCGGCGGCGGCTACCTCCGGCGAGGTCCGGCGAAACGGCGGCGGCGGGGGGGCTGGCGCGGCTTAGGGTTTCGGCGGGGGCGGGCTTGGTGGGCTGCGGCCTCGGCGGCTTTTAAAGCCTCCCCCTCGGGGGGAGTCCCGTGCGGATACGGCCCAAGGTCGGTTCCTCTTTTTAAAAAAGATATTCCGCGCAGAAAAATGAATAAAAGAAATACTAAACGGACTCCAAAAATCCTGAAATAAATTATCCCCGCGCTCTAAAAATCTACTGGACAAGGTGAACACTTATTTGGGACTCTAATGCAATTTTGAAAAACACATATTTTTCCTAATTCAAATAAAATAGCAATAAAACTCCGAATAAAAATCTTATTCGATTTTAACATTAAATCTCCAATATTTCTTTATTTTGAGGAAGTCATTTTATCCTCTCTCTTTTATTTTTTTAAGGAAATATTCGAAGATAAAATAATTAAAATCAAACGATCCTCTTTTCAAAATTCGAGTAAAACTCAAATATGAAAATAACGAAATTCCCAACTCTCTCCGTGGGTCCTTGAGTTGCGTAGAATTTCTAGGATCAAGCCAAAATGCAATAAAATATGATATGCAATAATGACCTAATGTATAACATTCCAAATTGAAAATTTGGGATGTTACAAACCTACAACCCTTAAGAGGAATCTCGCCCTCGAGATTCGGGTTGGCTAGAATATAGGTGAGGGTGATCCTTCGGTAGGACTTCCTCGCGTTCCTAGGTGGCTTCATCTTCGGTATGGTGACTCCACTGAACCTTGCAAAACTTGATAACTTTGCTGCGTGTAACTCGGCTGGCAAACTCGAGAATCCTGACTGGCTTTTCCTCATAGGTCAAATCGCTATCTGACTGTATCGCTTCCAGTGGCATTGTATCTTTCAGAGGAATATCAGCAATCTCTGCATGGCACTTCTTCAACTGAGAATCGTGGAACACATCGTGAACTCCTGACAATCCTTCGGGCAATTCCAACTTGTCAGCAACTTCTCCCATACGTTCCAAAACTTTGTATGGTCCCACAAAACATGGTGATAACTTTCCCTTAACTCCAAAATGCTTCACTCCTCAAAGTGGGGATACACGAAGATACACTCTGTCTCCAACTTCGTAAACTATCTCCTTGCGTTTAGCATCCACATAGCTCTTCTGCCTGGTCTAGGCTACCTTGAGTCTATCGCGAATCAGCTTAACCTTCTCTTCAGACTCTTTAATCAAATTTGGTCCAAACAACTGTCGGTCTCCAACTTCATCCCACAACAACGGTGTCCTGCACCTCCTTCCGTACAATGCTTCGAAAGGGGCCATCTTCAAGCTGGCTTGATAGCTGTTATTGTAAGAGAACTCTGCGTAAGGAAAATTGTCGTCCCAACTACATCCATAGTCTAGCACACAAGTTCTCAACATGTCCTCCAGAATCTGATTGACTCTCTCAGTTTGTCCATCTGTCTACGGGTGAAAAGCAGTACTGAACTCTATCCTGGTTCCCAAAGTTTCATGAAACTGATTGCAAAACTTTGAGGTAAACTGGGTTCCTCTATCTGATACAATGGTCCTCGGAACTCCATGTAAACATATGATCCTGGTCATGTATATCTTTGCCAACTTAGCACTGGTGTAAGTGGTCTTCACTGGGATGAAATGAGCTACTTTCGTCAAACGATCGACTACAACCCATATCAAGTCATAGCCTGAACGAGTCATGGGTAATCCCGTGATAAAATCCATGCCTCGCTTGTCCCACTTCCATTCGGGTATAGACAATGGTTGTAGCAACCCCACTGGCTTCTGATCCTCTGCCTTCACTCTCTGACATACATCACGAACTGCTACATACTCCGCAATATCCTTCTTCATTCCGGTCCACCAGAATCTATCGTTCAAATCCAGATACATCTTGGTATTTCCTGGGTGAATCGAATATGGCGAATAATGGGCCTCCTGTAAAATCAGCTTCCTGATCTCCTGATCATATGGCATGTATACGCGGTCCTCGAACCATAAGGTATCGTGCTCATTCTCATGAAATCCTTTAGCCTTTCCTTTTCTCATACTTTCCTTTATCTTGGCAATCTCCTTGTCCGTCTTCTGAGCTTCTCTAATCTTATCCATCAAAGTAGACTGAATCTCCAATGCTGCTACATAACCTCTCAGAACTATCTCCAGACATAGCTCGTGATGATTCTTGGCTAACTCCTTGGGTAACTCTTCGGTCATGAGTGTATACCTCACAAATGTTTCCGAAGAGTTGTTTCATATGCCTCACGGCGGCTACCACCGGCGAGGTCCAGCGAAATAGCGGCGGCTCCGGCGGCGGGGTTGGTCAGCGCGGTGGCGACAGCGGGCGTCGGCGGCGGGGCTGGCGTGACATAGGGTTTCGGGGGGCCTGGCACGGCTTAGGGTCTCGGCGGGGGCGGGCTTGGTGGGCTGCGGCCTCGGCGTCTTTTAAAGCCTCCCAACGGGCGGAGTCCCGGGCGGATACGGCCCAAGGTCGGTTCCTTTTAATAAAAGAATATTCTGCACAGAAAAACGAATAAAAGAAATACTAAACAGACTCCAAAAATTCTGAAATAAAGTTTCCCCGTCCTCTAAAAATCTACCAGACAAGGTGAACATTTATTTGGGACTGTAATGCAATTTTGAAAAACGCATATTTTTTCTAATTCAAATAAGATAGCAATAAAACTCCGAATAAAAATCTTATTTGATTTTAACATTAAATCTCCTATATTTCTTTATTTTGAGGAAGTCATTTTATCCTCGTTCTTTTATTTTATTTAAAGAAACATTCAAAGATAAAATAATTAAAATCAAACGATCCTCTTTTCAAAATTCAAGTAAAACTCAAATATGAAAATAACAAAATTCCCAACTGTCTCAGTGGGTCCTTGAGTTGCATAGAATTTCTAGGATCAAGCCAAAATGAAATAAAATATGATATGCAATGATGACCTAATGTATAACATTCAAAATTGAAAATTTGGGATGTCACACATATCAAGCTTCTGTTGCAGCTCGGTAATATCCGTAGTTTGGGAAGCAGCCAGGGGGGAAGCAGCCTGTGTTCAAGTCAATCAGATTAGTCCTTGAATGTTTCTTCCTGATCCTCCATTCGCCTCCCATGGGAAGCCAACCCAAGTCTCAGGGGCTACTATCTATGCACGGGTGTATTTTGCGAATAAAATACAACTGCACATATTACAGTACAAACCTTGAAGCCTCTTAGTAGGCTCGCAAAGGCCTCATCCAATCCGCTCTTCATGGACCGGACCTTTTCAACCATCGTACTCATTAAGGTACGATGTTCCTCTGAGATGGACACCTGCCGCAGCATGTTTGTCAAGATATCTGGCGCCTCTGGGTCTTCGGAGGCTGCCATAGGTGTACGGCCACCCTTTGAAGGGATCCGTTCATACGTCTCTGGCTGTATATCAGATTGTCCGGGGCCCTCATTGTTGTCCCTTGGACCTTGGGCCACCAAAGTATCACCTTCGGGCAATGTCTTCATCATCCCTTACACCACTTGTTGGTCGGGGGAGACCCTCCGTGACGACACCTCCAAGTCGCCCGCCTTATTGGACGGGGAATCTGGTGGGGGCGTTTCTCTTTCCATCATCTCCAGGAGAAGGTCCCCCGAGGGAAAGGATTGTTGAGGAAGGCTGTGTGCTAAACTGCAAAAACAAAGAATATATATTCAGGGCATTATAAGAAAGGAACGGGACATGTTTAAAACAGCCACCTCCGGGAGAAGGTCCCCCGAGGGAAAGGATTGTTGAGGAAGACTGTGGGGGATCCGGTGGGGGCATTTCTCTTTCCATCATCTCCGGGAGAAAGTCCCCTGAGGGAAAGGATTGTTGAGGAAGACTGTGTACTAAACTGCAAAAACAAAGAATATATATTCAGGGCATTACGATTTGGCCTGAGGTTTGTCCTCGTCATGAGACTGCGCTTCGACGTCCTCCAAACCCGAGCTAGCCACCCGAGGCATCTTGCCTCATTTAGAAGCCCGCTTCTCCCCGTCTTCGGAGGCTACCCTTCTCTTCCTAGGAGGAAGGGAGATGTTGCCCCCCTTCACTTTTGTCTTCGGATGAGGGGACTTTGATTCCTCCAGACACAATGTCCAATGCACCCTTGGAAAAGGGGCCATCTTTGGTCCTCTCACTCTCCGCCTCGCCCTCCTTCCCACGCATCCGGTATGATGCCAGGGCCAACATCCTTGTTAGAACAGGATTTGATGGGCCCTCGGGCAGAGGGGCCGAACACATAATCCGTTCCGCCTTCCTTGTCCATCCCTGGAAGAAGATAGCTTGCTTAGTACCATATTACGGTATGCATAACTACAAAGTGTTCGGGAGACAAGTTCTTACCGGGGTATCCGGACGGTTGCAGTTAAGGCCAGCATCTTCGATGGTATCCGGCAAAGTTTCCGCTTCCCGAAAAATAACTTCCACATCCCTTTGTGTGTGGTGCCGAAGAAGTGTTGGAGGGTTTGTGGTCCTTCTGGATTAAACTCCCACATGCGGCGAGACCTGTGCTAGCACGGCAGGATTCGGCGAACTAACATCACTTGGATCACGTTGAGAAGATCGATGTCTCTCTCGAGGAGGGTTCGGATGCGGATCTGTAAAGTTTGCAGTTCATCAGCTGATTCCTAGTCCAGCCTCTTGTTGACCCATGACGCAAGCTGTAACGGTGGGCCAGGACGGAATGTGGGTGTAGCTACCCACTTGGTGCTGCGAGGCTCCATAATGTAAAACCACTTGCGCTGCCAGCGATTGGATGTTTCGGTAAAAGAACCTTTTGGCCAAGGAGTGCTAGTGAATTGGCTGATCATGGCACCGCCGCACTCCCCCTGTTCCCCATCGACTACCTTCGGCTTCACACTGAAGGTGTTGAGCCATAAGCCGAAGTGTGGGGGGGGGGGGTTCGGAGGAAGGCCTCGCATATAATGATAAACACCGAGATGTGGCGGATAGAGTCCGGGGCTAGGTCATGAAAATCTAGTCCGTAATAAAACATAAGCCCCCGGATGGAGGGGTGAAGAGCAAACCCTAGCCCCCGGAGGAAGTGGGAGATGAATACGACCCTCTCGCCAGATCTGGGGTTCGGAATAACATGTCCCTGAGCAGGAAGCCGGTGGTGCACCTCCGCGGTCAAATATCTAGCCGCCCGAAGCTTTGCGATATCCTCCTTTGTGACGGAGGAAGCCGCCCATCGGCCTTGGGAGCTGGGTCCAGACATGATGGGAGGCTTGAAATGATAAAGTCGAACCATGGGTGCTAGAACTCAAGGTTGGGAAAGCTGAGGAAAGGTTTGGCATAAAAGACGGCCCTTGGTTCCTTTGAAAAGGCAGCGGGTATTAATCGCCTCCTCCCAAGCCAAAGAACCTGCCTATTCCTAAGGAATCTTTCCCGCAGGACGGTTGGGTTACCACGCTTGTATTGATGAAAATCCCGCAATTAGGGGACATGATCTTTGCTTCGACAAGACGTGTCAATGACAACCACGCCCCGAAAAGTGGGACGGCGGGATGGGAAACGGTTCGAAATAATGGCCGAGAAGCATGAAGTCACATTACTAAAAGTTGTCAGCAGATTGGATTCGTAGAATACTATACGCTCTACGGCTGTGTGTTACAGATCTGGACACAATCAATTCGTCCGAAGACTATTCTAGAGTTTAGAAGGAAGAACCCGTCTTGCAATGCCGAAGACAGCACTACGCGCCGGATACCTTGTCATTGAAGCCAGGTTCAGGGGCTACTAAGGGAGTCCTAGACTAAGGGGTCTTCGGGCATCTGGCCTATTAGCCATGGGCCGGTCTGATGGGCTGTGAAGATACGAAGACCGAAGACTGCACTCGAGTCCGGATGGGACTCTCCTTGGCATGTAAGGAAAGCTTGACGACCGGATATGTATATTCGCCTCTTTGTAACCGACCTTGTGTAACCCTAGATCATCCCTGTGTCTATATAAACCAGAGGACTTAGTTCGGATAGCACACTCATTATCATAGCCATACAAGCTAGACCTCTAGGGTTTAGCCATTATGATCTTGAGGTAGACCAACTCTTGTAATACACATTGAGGGAGTCCTGGATTAGGGGGTGTTCGGGTAGCCGGACTATACCTTCAGCCGTACTCCTGGACTATGAAGATACAAGATTGAAGACTTCGTCCCGTGTCCCGATGGGACTTTCCTTGGCGTGGAAGGCAAGCTTGCCGATGCAGATATTCAAGATCTCCTACCATTGTAACCGACTCTGTGTAACCCTAACCCTATCCGGTGTCTATATAAACCGGAGGGTTGTAGTCCGTAGGCAATCAACTCCATATACAACAATCATACCATAGGCTAGCTTCTAGGGTTTAGCCTCCTTGATCTCGTGGTAGATCTACTCTTGTACTACCCATATCATCAATATTAATCAAGCAGGACGTAGGGTTTTACCTCCATCAAGAGGGCCCGAACCTGGGTAAAACATCGTCTTCCCTGCCTCCTGTTACCATCCGGCCTAGACGCACAATTCGGGACCCACTACCCGAGATCCGCCGGTTTTGACACCGACATTGGTGCTTTCATTGAGAGTTCCTCTGTGCCGTCGCAATCAGGAAGGATGCCTCCTCCCGTCTTTAAGGATGGCACCGGTGCTAAGGGAGCCTTGGCTATTGGCCAAACTCTCCGGCTAGGTGGTTTCCTCATGACCGCCAGTTCGGCTGTTGCGCCGACGGTGACCTCTCGGGTCATCAAAAGCAACCTACACATCGGCTCGGAGCTCGTCGAGCAGCTAGATCCAATGGAGCTCTCTTTCATAAACGAGCTCTTGGATCGCATCGCCACCCTGGGGGTCGCTACGGATTACGACCAGGTTGCGCTTAAACCCGATCTAAGAGAAATTAACTCTCCCCAAGTCATCCACCACATTGTCGTGGTAGAGGCGCAGAGCGGCGACCCTTCATCTATTTTAAGGACTAGCTACATCCGAATTCCCGACTCCTCCAAGCCGGATACCTGCGGAGAGGAGGATGTAACTCAAGACCTGAGCTTAGGATCAGGCAATGGGCTAGATTCGTTGGACAACATCCAAGAATCTGAACTTCAGAGTTCGGAAACTCTTCGGCCTCCGAATCTTGGATTGGGTGAGGTTTCAGATTCAACGATACCCGCCCACCCAAACATAAGAGATCTCTCCCAAATCAGGCAGAGGCCCGAGGAAACAGTACATCATTACTGGGCCAGATTCCTCCTGGTTATGAACAGGATAAAGGATTGCCGCGAGGGAGACGCAATCTCAATTTTCTGCAGTAATTGCATGGACGAGGGAATCCTTAACGCCGTAAGTCGTCGTGATATTACACGCTTCGCTGACTTGGCGTCCATAGTAAAAAAATACTGTGCGATGGAAAGCGCCTGGAAAACCGAAATAAAATTTTGGGATAATCCGGCCTTGAATAGTAATCCCGTCCGAACTAAGAGGGTGCATCATCATAGGACACCCGGGATAAACACCAAAAAGCCAAAACCCTCTACAGGGCATGGAACCGTACTGGAAAGGTGGCTTGATGGACCCTGTAGAATCCATAGTACAGAGGACGCCACACCAACTCACAGCCTTAGAGCATGTTGGATACTCCGGCAGGTGGCCAAAATTGGCGAGGACCTCTTAATTCCGGAGGCCGTAGAAAGCCAGCCCGAGGACACCAGTACTGTTCTCACAGTCTTCGAGACTTTCGCATCAAACAGTATGCGAAAAAGAACACTCCGCAGCCTCGCCGAAGTCTATCAAGTTGCAACAATAAATCCATGGAGCGACACTGCTATTACCTTCAACGCAAGTGATGAACCTAGATTCCGAACAGCCCGAGCACCAGCCGCATTGGTCCTCAGTCCCATAGTGGACGGCTTTCGCCTCACCAAGGTGCTCATGGATGGAGGCAGCGGACTGAACCTCATTTATGAGGAAAGCCTTCAAAAAATGGAAATAGACTGGAACCGCATCGAGCGAAGCAGCACAACCTTTAGAGGAATAATCCCCAGTCGGGAAGCGCGCTGCACAGGAAAAATCACACTAGATGTGGTGTTCGGCACGCCGGATAATTACAGGTTCGAAGAAGTCACGTTTCAGGTGGCCCCGTTCAAAAGCGGATATCATGCTTTACTGGGATGGGAAGCATTCTCAATCTTCCAAGCAATACCCCATTACGGGTACATGAAGCTTAAGATGCCCGGGCCGAACGAAATTATCACTCTAGCTAGTGATCCGGACGTAGCACTCCGCGCCGAAAACAAGACGGCCGCATTAGCCCTTGAGGCACTATCCGAAGCCTTAGCGGTCGAGGAACTGACTACGCTGCACTCCACGGTTAACAGGGATGATGTGATACTCGATAAGAGATCCAAATCCACATCCTTCAAGCCAGCTGACGAAATAGTCAAATTCCATGTCCATCCAACGGACCCCAATAAAACAGCTTCCATCGGGGCACGACTGAACCCTGATGTAGACGCCGCACTGCGAGAGTTCCTATGAGAGAACTGGGACATTTTCGCCTGGCACCCTTCAGACATGCCAGGGATCCCACGCAGGCTGGCCGAACACAGCTTAAATATCCTAAAAGGATTCAAACCTGTCAAACAAGCCCTTCGGCGTTTTTCCAAACCCAAGAGACAGGCTATGGGAGAGGAGCTAGCCAAGCTATTGGAGGCCAGATTCATTAGAGACATAAAACATCCGGACTGGCTAGCAAACTTGGTGATGGTACCAAAGAAGGACAAATCCTGGCGCCTGTGTGTCGATTTTAAAGACCTCAACAAGGCTTGCCCAAAGGATCCCTTCCCCCTCCCCCGTATTGATCAAATTATCGATGCCACCGCAGGACACGACTTGTTGTGTTTCCTCGACGCATACTCCGGATACCATCAAATCAAGATGGCAGAATCAGACCAAGCCGCAACAGCATTCATCACACCATACGGCCCATTCTGCTTCAACACAATGCCCTTCGGGCTGAAAAACGCCGGCGCAACATATCAGCGCATGATCCAGACATGTCTGGCAAATCAGATCAGCAAAATAGTGGAGGCATATGTTGATGATGTGGTCGTCAAATCAAGACATGTAAAATCTCTAGTAGACGACTTGAGGCTTACATTCGATAACCTCCGAAAATATGACATCAAGCTCAACCCGGAAAAATGCGTCTTCGGCGTTCCAGCCGGAAAGCTCTTGGGCTTCATTGTATCCGGTAGAGGAATTGAAGCAAATCCAGCCTAGATTCGAGCTTTGTCACAATTGGATATCCCAAAGGACCTCAAACAAATACAAAAATTAACCGGATGCGTGGCGGCTTTAAGCTGCTTCATCTCCTGCTTGGGAGAAAAGGCACTACCCCTCTATCGCCTCCTTCGGCGCACCGAACACTTCGAGTGGACGGAGGCCGCCACGGCCGGACTTGATGAAATAAAAGCCATATTGGCAACAAACCCAGTCCTGGCCGCGCCGAACACCGGCGAACCAATGTTATTGTACATTGCAGCAACACATCAAGTTCTCAGCGCAGTGCTCGTTGTCGAGCGGGAAACGGATGGACACAAATTCCCCCTTCAAAGGCCGGTCTACTACGTATCCACTGTCCTCACTCCATGCAAATCACGGTACCCGCATTATCAAAAGATTGCATACGCGGTATTCATGGCATCCCGGAAGCTACGACACTACTTTCAAGAGTGTTCCATAACAGTAGCCTCGGAAGTACCACTCAACGATATTATCAACAACCGCGACGCAATGGGCCGGATTGCAAAATGGGCCATCGAGCTTCTCCCATTCGATATAACCTATAAGCCATGGCGAGCTATTAAATCGCAAGTTTTGGCCGACTTCGTCGCAGAATGGACGGAGGCCGAGCTGGATTATGCATTTCGACGGCTCCAAAATGTTGGCCGGACTGGGGGCTGGCGTCGTCCTGACGTCCCCCACAGGAGACACAGTCCAGTATGTGCTCCAAATCATGTACATGGATTCCAACAATGCAGCCGAATATGAGGCCCTCCTACATGGTCTCCGGATAGCAGTATCCATGGGTATCCAACGCCTAGAGGTACGCGGGGATTCAAACCTCGCGATATCCCAAATCAATGGAGACTTCGACGCCAAGGACCCAAAAATGGCAGCTTACCGCAACGCCGTCCTAAAAATGTCAGCTCGGTTCGAAGGGCTGGAGTTTCACCATATAGCCCGAGAAAACAATCAAGCAGCGGACGTCCTGGCACGCATCGGAGCAAAACGCGATGCAGTCCCCCCAACATCTTTTTGCAAAGATTGTTCAAGCCATCCGTAGCATGGGAGGGGGAACCCGCAAATAACAGCCCGGACCCAGCCGCACCACTCAACGTCGAACAATCTGACATAATTGGAGGCTCTGCCAATGAAATTACACCTTCAGCCCACGTAATAATGGCGGTCATCGCCCCGTGGACAGAACCATTCCTAGCCTACCTTACTAGGCAGGAACTCCCAGAGGACCAAAACGAGGCCCGCTGCATAGTGCGGCGATCTAAAGCCTATAGAGTCCATGAGGGAGAGCTTTATAAGAGAAGCACTACCGGAGTCCTTCAAAGATGCATCTCCGAAGAGGAAGGGCGGAACCTTCTGGCTGAAATTCATGCCGGACTCGGTGGCCACCACGCCCTGCTCGGTCCCTTGTTAGCAAGGCTTTCCGTACAGGCTTTTATTGGCCGACGGCCCGAGCAGACGCTCTGGACCAAGTCCAACGATGCGCTGGTTTCCAACTTTTTGCCAACCAAAGCCATATGCCACCCACCACACTCCAAACTATACCCATCACCTGGCCTTTTGCGGTCTGGGGGCTTGACATGGTCGGACCCCTTAAAGGTGGGACCGATAGGAAAAAATACTTACTGGTCATGGTGGATAAATTCACCAAATGGATAGAAGCCAAGCCTGTTAAAACGGCCGAATCCGGACCTGTGATAGACTTCATATCCGGGGTTGTACACCGTTATGGCGTCCCCCACAGCATCATAACCGATAACTGTACAAACTTTACCACCGATGAGGTAAAACTCTAGTGCAAAAACATGGGCATCAAGCTCGATTATGCTTCCGTCTATCACCCACAAACCAACGGCCAGGTCGAACGTGCAAATGGTCTTATCATGAGCGGCATTAAACCCAGACTGGTGCGGTCCCTCAAGGAATCTAACACGCACTGGGTAGAGGAGCTCGACTCCGTGCTATGGGGGCTGCGGACCACGCCAAATCGCACCACCGGATACACACCATTTTTTATGGTGTACAGCGCAGAGGCAGTTCTGCCCTGCGACATAATTCATGACTCACCTAGAGTGCGCATGTACGGAGAAAGAGAAGCCGAGCTCGATCGGCAGGACAACTTGGACGCCCTGGAGGAGGAGCGTGACGTGGCAAAAGCCCGTTCCGCATTTTATCAACAGCAGGCCCAAAGATACCAAAGCAGATAAGTACGGGCCAAAAATTACAATGTTGGCGAACTAGTTCTATGCCTGCCGGATAAGAAAAAGGAAAACTCAAGCCCAACTGGGAAGGTCCATTCATAATCGAGCAAGTGCTGACTGGCGGGGCGTACCGCCTGCAAGATGCGTCGGATAATCCACTCGAGCCGAACCCATGGAACGCCACCCGTCCCCGAAGATTCTATGCCTAGCGCCGAACTCTGTGTTCGTCTCCTTCCTCTGTCCATTTTTTGCATTTATCTGTCTTACATTTGTCTCCTTCCCCTCTTTTCTTTTATAGCCCTTAAAGGCTCATCTAGTGACGCGCCACTCGCGCTCATTAAACCTGGGGGCTTCTTTAACAGAAGCTTATTTATACGGGCTTCAGGCCCAACACAGGCGTCAAACTTCCGCATGTACCTTTTTCTTCACCATTATATGCATCGATATGACTTAAGTTTTGGCCAAGCTGGGTTGCCTGGCTCCTGTGCTTACCCCTACGTTCCCGATTGTTCGGCTAGGCGGTAAAGGGAGCACCTCTGTGATTGTTACTGCCGGGTCAGCCGGATGTGTACCTCAGACTGGGTGAAGCCGAAAGCTAGCGTTCTTAAGGGAATATTCGGTCGGTGAGATAAAAGATGATCTTTTTACTCATTTTATGCGCCCCCAGATGCTTTTTCTGCGTCTTTTTACGCAGTCCGGACATGCCTCCCAGCAAAAGGAACCCCTAACGGAACTATTCTCTCTGGAAGATGTTTCTTACTAACCATGTAATATAACATAACTAGTTGGGCACTTGTCTGATAAAGCACTAATGACCCCTACGCCTGGTCTCCACGCATACCACGGTTCTTATATAACCGCTATGGTATTTGGACACACTCCGGACCGTCAGGTCCCGAGGTTGAAGCGAAAAGGTCGGCAACGACAAACGATCTACAATCCGGCTAGAAGGCATTACACATGTCAATTCAGAATTACATAGTCATTCTGACTGATTGTATTCCTCTTCTATACCATCTAACAGGCTGTCTAATTTACAGTCCTGCTGGGAATACTTCGCGGCCAACTCTACTTGGCTGTATACTAAGCTCACATGGATCTCCTTCCCGTCAGGCCCCACTGGTCCGACCTCGGCCATGTGGTTTGGGTCAGACTTCGTAAAACGGGTCTTCACCATGGCCCAGGCTTCCCTAGCGCCTTGTCGGTAGGCCGATATCTTCCACAACTGGAAGCGCCGCCGAGCTCCCTTCAGCTTCTCCGCAAGTTCTCCAAGGCCCTCAGGCATGGAGTGGGCAGGCCATAAGGCTTGGGCAACACCTCGCATCGCTTGCCGAATTCGCTCGTGCAGTTGCATGAGTTCGGGAAGAAGGTCACCTGTAGAACCGGGCATTTCCTCTGCAGGACGACCTGTGAGCATACCTATAGACATTACTCTTTTAGTCGACTTCCTCGCCAAACTCTTTTTTTTCAAAGTTCGTTCAAGCACTTACTGAATATGCCGCGTCGAAGCCGCTGATTCTCCCTCGCGGAGTCCGACAGCTGGCCACGAACATCTTTAAGTTCGACGTCCAGCCTGGTGTTGGCATCCTGAAGATCATTCTTCTCTCGCCTCACCTTTGTCAACATACTCTCACCGGCCTTTAGCCGGTGTAAGAGTTGTTGCTTTTCTGGATCGAGTCCGGCACCATCTGCAACATGATTTGTCAGATTTGCACCCACACCACACAATACTAATCTTTCGAAGCGTATCTTACCTGAGGGGGTCTCTTTGGGCTCCCCTACTGCGGCTAGTGCGGCCTCTAGTTGGGCCTTGCACTTTTCCAGCTCCTGGGACAGTACGGTATTCTTCTCTGTAAGAACCTGCTTATTAAATGATCCTTAAATCAGTTGCTCTAACTGTTTCAAGTCTCGGGGGCTACTGGTATATCTATATTTGACCAAAATTTTCTTACCCGTATGTCTTTTACATACTGCTCCGTGGCTCTGGCTAAACCATTTTAAGCGGCACGGAGGTACGCATCTCCCGAATTAAAGGCATCTAAAGCCTCTTGGGAGAAACAAGCGTTGCGTAGAACTGTCCGGCAATGCCTGTGGTTCATGGCACTCTCCACTTTAGAATTTGTGGTAGACAGCCTGTCCGCATCCTCTGTCGGAGGAGCGTCCGGTGCGCGCCTTGTGCTAGCCTCCGCTTCCTAGCCAGATGTTGGAGCCTGGCTGGTGGGGGCGCGATTGGCAACCTCTCTGGATGTAGTACGGCGAGGTCTCTTCGTTCTCAAGATAGCACGAACATTAATAAGCCCTGACAGAATAACACCAGGGAAACAGAGGGTGCGCTATACCTTTGCGTCGGCATCTCAGTCCGGACTGCATTCCTTTTTGCCCCACGGGGTCCTTCGGCCCCTCGTTGGCTAGCCGCCGCAGGTTAGGCCTCCTGCCTCGGAAATCTCCCCTGCAAAACACGGTTGTCGTCAGAAACACCGGTATACGTGAGAGTGGAATCTCTCTCAAGGGAATGAGACTCCGGTTTCTGTCACCTGGGAGGCCAGGATTAACCCTGGGTAATCAGTCGTGATGGCTACCAAGGTATTGTCCTTGCTTAGCTGATGGAACTCCCTGTCGATAAGCTCCACCGATATGTCCGGGTCCTCTTTGGAGTCCGGATCGAGGGACCGTTCTGGGTCCTCGGGCTGTGGAGGGCGGCTATTTATATCCTTTACCTCCTGTCGCAGTTCCTGCACTGAAGTCATTGGACTACATATCTAACCGTGGGAGTATAAAACAGACGGGCAAGCGCAATTATTCACTTACCCAACTTGGAGGATCATACATAGTAAATCCGGCCTGCGGATTGAAGCGGAGGAATTCCTCCTTTTCTCCCTTGTACAAAGAGGATAAGATCCTTACTAGGGCGGCAGCTGAGGCCAGCCCCTTACGACCGTAACGGGTGGCGTCATCCTCCCCGTTGAAATCCCACATGGGATGGCCTCTATATTGAAATGGTTTCACCCCTCGCATAATGCATGCGGCCATGACTCCAATCATGGTTAGTCCGGAATGAGCCAACAGTCTTATCCGGCCCATCAGGTAAAGGACGTCTCTATCGCTTTCTTTCTGAGAGCTCCGCGGATGCCAGCTCAAGCGTTTCTTCAATGGGGCACTATTGAACTCAGGGAGACCGACCCAGATAGGGTCCGGTAGCGGGACGTCATCTATGTAAAACCATTCCGAAGGCCAGTCCTCGGATGCCTTCTTTGGGGTTCCGGATAGGTATCCGGTCCTGGCGATGCGCCATACTTCGGCTCCGCCCACTTGGTATATAGACCCCTCTCGAGAACGGGGCACCAGGCATAATAACCTCTTCCACAACGTGAAATGAGCCTCAACGCCTAAAAATAGCTCGCAAAGGGCGACAAAACCCGCTATATGTAATATGGAGGCGGGCGTGAGGTTGTGCAGCTAGAGGCCGTAGAACTCCAGAAGCCCGCGGAGAAATGGATGAATTGGAAACCCCAGTCCCCTTATTGGATAGGGGACGAGGCACACCCGCTCTCCTTTAGAAGGATTGGGGGTGCTCTTTGCTTGTTTTCCGCCATTATAGGTGGCGAGACCGGCTCGGACCGGGACCATGTATGCCTGAGGGAGAAATCCCTTGGCCTGAAGCGACACTAACTCGCTATGCGGGACGGTGCAACTCTCCTAGTCCCCGGGTTTGGGACTAGAGGGGCGAGGGGAGGAGCTGTGACGGCTGGTCATGTTGGAATGGACCTTTGCTGGAAGCGCTCTGATGATAAATCGCGGAGAGGAGAAGATGTGGTTTGGACCTAAATCCCCATCCCTTTAAATAGGCGGATCGTTTATACGGCTAGGGGCGTGGATGTAAAAACGACCCGGCTTTTCGCATTTGTTTGACACATGGAAGACGGCCATTATTGGGCGTGGGAGTCGAGGAGCGCTACATTACAAAAATCGGACATTATTCCTACAGGTACACAGGATTTGGAGAAGAACCCGCCTTGCAATGCCGAACAATCTGCCCGCCGGACTCATCGTCATTGAAGCCTGGTTCGGGGGCTACTGAGGGAGTCCTGGATTAGGGGGTGTTCGGGTAGCCGGACTATACCTTCAGCCGGACTCCTGGACTATGAAGATACAAGATTGAAGACTTCGTCCCGTGTCCGGATGGGACTTTCCGTG